>NC_066316.1:53624993-53933993 GCF_022539315.1 Serinus canaria | reverse complement strand
AAAAGGCTGCTATACAGCAGCTCATACCTCCTCTCCTAATAATAAGTTTTCTTTTGTAGGTGTGCACTCCATAGCCATGAATAAGAGTCAGAATGGGGAGCAGTTCTTTGGATCATGACAGGGAAAACAAGGGAGTGTGTGCCTCATGACTGGTCAGTTAGATTTCATCAAAATGCTGCAGACAACCTTTGTGGATGAGGTCATGAAGGCCCATAAAGATGTCCATCTTTACAGGCTGCTGATGAGTTTTCTGAAACTGCAAGATATTATTTATGCATGGCTATGCTGGTCAGACATAGGGCTTTAACAAAGTTTTGGTTAACACATTTGGATGATGAAAGCATCAAGAGTACCCCCTTAATTATAGTTTTTCCTCTTACATCAAATTCTTGTTGGGTATGAAATATCAGATGGAATATTATAGACAGCAAGGTCATACATACTATTGAGAACTCTGGAGGTAATTTAATTTCCAAGAAATAAAAATAAAATCAGAATGTAAGAATCCGTGTCTTTAGTGCAATACAACATCAGGATTTTTGTATTTTTTTGTTTCTTGGAAGTCTTCTTAGCAGCAGCAATACCTTGGACACCAGTTCCTCTCTTACATAGAACAGAGTGAACACCACTCCCCTGTGTCTATGGCATATAACCTCCTGTGCATTAAGGAGGGACACCCATCACTGAAAATATGAAAATGGAGTTTATTCTCCAGCACTGAAGAAAAAAGTGACACAACATCACCCTGTCCATCATACAATTACAGACACTTGTTCAGTCTGGTTTTAGCCCTCCATGTAGCTCACGTTACCAACAAAAACACACATGCATGTTTTATGCTCACAATCTCCTCACACCACTGGGAGCTGGATAGTCATAAAAACCCTATCCGGGTGAGGGAGAAAGAGCAATGAATGCAGAGCATCATATTGCATAATTCTTGTCTCTTTATCCCATGTTTATGCTAGCAAGATATGACATACAATTGCAATTTTTTTTCTTTAGATACAATTGCAATTTTTTTTCTGGTTATTCATGCTTTGGAGAAGGCTGCTTTAGGCATTCAATAGCAATTATACTTGGTGAAAAGAACACACAATACAAATTAGAGCAATATAGATTTTCCTCCCTGTTACTTTAATGTTTAGTTACCCTGTTAGATTTAAACTGAGTACATAATGTTTAAGAAATTACTTTCACTAAAACCCATTAACTGACAATTAGAAATAGCATTTTAATCCAAAGGAGTGCAGCAAAACATTACTGCAATTAATAGGTATGTTAGAGCAGTTAAAAATCCACTCTAAACCAAAGTGTATCCATGGTGGCAGGTTGTTTATATCCAATATTTAAAAGCATCTTGAAAACTGAGGGCAAGAACCTCAGGCAGTGAAAGCAATGGAGTCACTCCTATTTGCATTCAGTGAGGGCTTGACCCTGTGACTTAAGCCCATATTTCATTGCTTTGGCAAAACTCACCACTTGCTGGTGACCAGGCAGAGGATGAGGAAGAGGTTTAGGGCACAGGATTTATGCAGCCAAGTGCCAGCTGAGTGAGGAGCAGAAGTCTCTGGCAAACAGCTTATGTTCATGATTACTCATATTCCTCCTCTTCCCATTTGCATCTCCTCTGGCAAAGGCAGTGTCTTCCTCCTCCTGCTTATTTCCTCCTTTCCTCTAAGTTTGGACAGCAGTGGGAGTGATAGCACCACATGTCCTCTGCTGAGGTTTGACACTTGAACCAGGACTTTCTGATGCAGGTAAGTTTGAGCAAGCTACTCTGAGTGGAATCTTGTATCTGCTTGGCTTGTTTCCTCATGGTAACCTCTCTCTGCCCAGACATGGTTTTTTAAACTCTTTTAAGATGCAATCAGTCAAAATTTCTTTCCTTGTATAACTTTCCCAAATCAACATTTCTCTGGTATTGCCCAGAGGACAAGTATTTCTTTTGCCAATAGCTGCAGATGATGCTTCGTTTGCAAGGACAGAAGTAAACATTTCTAGCAACCACAGTTAAAGCTCATATGCTGGACCAGCAGTTAAGATTTTTATGATGTGTGAAGAATGAGATGTGCTTCTCTCCTTCATCTCTGTTCTGAATATATGTATTAACTCCAGACAGCCCCCAAGTACCACACAACCACACAACTTCCCCAGCAGCAGGACTGGGGAGAGAATTGGAAGGGTTAAAAGTGGAAAACTCTGGTTGAGATAAAAATAATTTAATAGGGAAAGTAAAGGCTATTCACACAAGTAAAGTAAAACAGGGTATTAATTTCCTGCTTCCCATGGGCAGGCAGGTGTCTAGCCACCTCCAGGACCCTCATCACATGTAATGGTTACATTACTTCAAATGCCCCCCTTTCCCTCCTTCCCCTCACCTTATATTCTGAGCATGATGTAAGATGGTCTGAAACTTCCCTTTTGTCAGTTTGGGTCACCAGTCCTGGCTGTGTCTCTACCCAACCACCTAAGCACCCCCAGATTCCTCACCAGCAGGTCAGTATGAAGAGCAGAAAAAGGCTTTGGCTATGTGTAAGCCCTGTTTAGCAATAAAAAAAAAAAAAATCTCTATTATTTACCCTGTGTTCAGCACAAATCCAAAACACAGCCCCATACCAGCCACAGCAAAGGAAATTAACTTTACCCCAGACAAGGCCAGCACAACATGCCATCAGAAGTCAGCCCTACTGCTTATCTCACCCACCATGACCAGCTTCTGTCGCACCTTGTACCTGTCCAACACTCACCTCCCTGCACACAGCAGCATATACCTGGACAGCATGATGTTGGTTGAAGGATTTTAGATTAGCTATACTTGCACAGTTTTTATAAACAGTTTGTGAAGGATGATGAAGACACTTAAGAGACAGATCAATGGTCCTTATACCCACAGGAGGAAGCCCACCTCAGCTAAAAGTTTATCCTTCCTCTAAAAATCAAGTCTCATCCTCTGAACAATTTCACCTTTCTACCATTAGCCATTTAATTTAAAGCATGGAGCTTTATATAGCAACTAATCTCTGTGTGGCCTGGCAGAGCTAGTTGATTGTCACATATAATTGGTTGATTTGGACAGCATTCAAGCTAGTGGCCTTCTATATCCAAGATAATCTCTCTTCAGAATATACTCTGCACTCTTCTAAAGGTAACATAGAAAGACCATCATCATTAGCAATTTTGCTGAAGAGCAATATTTAATAACTGACTAACAGGCCATTACTTGAATTGCCTACCTCTGTCATTTCAGCAGGGCGAAAATAGGAATTCCCTCTCAGTCTTCAGGAACATAAGAGGTTTGTAATCAACTATTTGTGTAAATCTGGGGGCATGTAGGTAGTCATGAATTGTCTGCTTTCCAAATAAAGAAAATATTTAATTAGTGTCAGTAAGCCTCTTGTGCAAACAAAAGGTTTTCCCTGGCTACATCTGCATGCGACAGAACTCCTCTCCGTGCAGACAGACCTGTGCTGACAGCAAATGGCACACACTTATCCCACCTGCAGCACGTGAGACATACACAGTAGCTGGGGGCAAACAGGGTATTTGCCTTTATTCACACTCATGCTTCTCTCCAGAACAGATAATGCAAAACTTGGTGTCTGTCCAAAGGACTGTTCAAACCATCTTTTTGCTCTGTAATTGAGTGGCAGATAACAGAGAAGGGCTGAGTCCAGAACGAGGGTTCCTGGTCACATTCGTACACAGCAGTAACAACAGCAGCTGCAGCCTCATTATTCTTGCACTTACTCATTCGTAGACATCTGGAAATACCTGCTGATAGTTACATGTTTTGCCAGCATTTCATGTAAAGTTGCAGCTTTATCCAGGGCAATAATTACAAGACTTTGTACTGCATGTGGGGATAAGAACAACTGTGGCAACTATGGGTATGAAGAATGCAGTTTTTTAGCAGTGCTACACATCTTCTGCCACTATAAATCACAGAATTGTTAGGGTTGGAATGGATGTCCGGAGATCATCTATTCCAAACCCCCAGATCCATAAACCTCCAATGAACTACATTATATTACATCAGAAGAAGTTCCAGCACAGGGTCATTGGTGTAATTTTTTCAGAGTTTTGAAAGAACATTTTACTAAGGTCACTATTTTTTATTGATATTATCTTGGTAATTTTATTGAGACCTGTTAAAAGGGAGATTGAAGCAACACCAGTCCTACCAGACCCTTCATGTTCTCTCTGTAACTGCAAAATGTGGGGGTGCATGACACATAATAGCTAAGGAACACACAGAGTGCTTCAAATCATGTATTCCTTCAAAAATGCAGGTGATCTAATATATTTTGGATTTTGGGAACAACCAGGCAAATCTGCCTCCAGACTGCAAGACATGTCTGAGGCCAGAAAACAAAGACACAAGGAGGGAAAACATGCCAACCCAAAGATCAACAATTACTGCTTAAATTCCCTCCAAGGCTCCAGCTATTTAACATTTTCTGGGTTTTTTTGGTAGCAAAGGATCCTTAATCCTCAACTCCAAATCAGTGCAGACATTAACATGCAGCAAGTAAAATTCACTTGGTTTGGTAAGTGTGGTAAGTGTGCTGTGATCTTATGGAACAATTCTCAGCAATTATGGAAATAATAATTTTGAATGCCCCAGCTCTCTGAGGCATATCATAGATCTACAAGTCAATAGTCCCTCACTTAATCTTTTCCATGTATCTAGTTCATTGATTTCAAAGAGCAACACTGCCTCCGTCTTGTGCCCTGTACTCATGATGTACAAAGGGACAATAGAAACACATATTCAAAGTGCTCAGCAAAACAGGTTTCTTAAGAAGGTGGTTTAATCACTGCAAATTTTTACAGACCCAAAGGCACAGCCTGACATTCAGCCAAATTGCAGTTAACTATTAAGCCGTTCCTCAGCTTTACCGAGCTCATTTCAAACCGAGTTAAACAAGAAGTGACTGACAATAATACTAATTCCCACAGTATCAGTACTACTGCTCTTGTGCTGCATGAGGAAAGGTCTGGCACAGCTCCTGCTGGCACCATGCATCCACCTGCAGCTTCTACAACACAGATGGCTGACACAAAACTTCTCAAACAGATAGGCAATGCCAACAGGACCAAAACCAGGCTGCTCCTGAAATGAGAGGTACTTTACACGTAGCTAGAGTGCTAAGCAGAACAGAGGGGATTAAGTCTTGCTGTCCTAGGAGTCACAAGACTACATAACCTCAGACTATGAGGCTACTTTCTTCAAATTTTTGAAATTTTAAGTTTCAACCTCTAAATCAAAAAATAACCTCAGCTCAGATCCCTAACAATACTATCCTGACTGTCACCTAAAATGTGAAAAGTTCAGATTCGTCTCTATTCAGAAGGTGGAGCAAACAGGCATTCCATCTGCAAAGGGATGGAAATAGGAGAAACACAGACCTCTGTAGCCTGGGGAAAGTGTCAGGTGAAAGAGAAATAGCCCAGACTTAAGGAGATGTGTGCAGTAAATGAGAAGAGCATTCTCAAGCAAGTTTCCTGCTAGAGTAGCAGGGACACAAGTGAAGAAGCACAAAAGGCTATAAATGGCAGTGCTAACAGAGGACTTGATTGATGATAAGGGCTGGTCTTTTATGATCTATCTGCAGCAAGTCAAACAAAAATCTATATGAATTCAGCTTGTGTGATTATGAAGGTCAGCCCTCAGAGAGTACAAAGCACTAATTAAATGTAAGTAATAACTTAGTAATAACAAGAAGAGATGTCCTGACATTTATGAGTTGTCTATGCATCAAGAAGAATATCAGGGCATTCCAAATATGCCCTGTCTATACCTACCTGTCCTAAAAAGCACCTAGTTTACCACCAGTGTCTTTAGAACATGAACTTAGCACCTTGAACTTGGCTTGATGCTAGTCCTCCAGTAGTTACCATTTTTTTCACAACTTCTTTATTGCTACAGCTACATTTGTTAGTGTTTAGTCAAAGAGTTTATGTGTAGACCATAAACATAGTGCACCAACAAGCAAGGCTCTTAAAATGCCACACTGATGTTCAAATAGGAGCATGCTGAAAGGATTTCTATAATGCCTTAAATAGATAGCATAAATAATGTCAAGTAGGTATCTGAAATCCCACTAAAAATGACAGTTCTCCCTAATTTCCAAAATCAAAACCACATTCTGAAGAAGAACCACTGAGGAAACAAAGGGGTTTAATCAGGAGAGTGCTAAAACCCATCCAGAGGTAGAACAGTTAAGGTATCCTGCAGGGCATAATGGCAGTGGCAGATGGATAGGAATTTGGCCTAAAGCCATGAGCTGGCAGTGCAAACAGCCTGCTTGTTGGTGGGAACCTCCTAACTCTTTTCCATGTCACCTCCCAGAAATTCTTAACGGGCTTAAAAGGCACATGTAATTGCAGGGTCTGGATTTCTTTTCTCCCTTCCAGCCACTTAATTCCTAGCTACTCACTTCTCCCTTTGCCTCTTGGGATCTCTCTTTCCGAGTTCTTCTCTCATCAGAGTGTGCACATAAAAATGTTTATAGCAATCCACTCCTTCAGAACAAATGTCCCTCTGTAGCCAGGATGAGCCCTCCTTCTCCAGGTGCCAGCAGTTCCTCTTCTGGGATGCATAGAGGAACTGACAGGAGAGGAGCACATTTGAGGAAGGAGCGTAGCTGTGAAGTTGTGAGTTCACCAACCACCACATGCCACAGATGTCAGAACACATCTCCCTCTACTTTCTCTGCTCTGCCAAAAATAAAGGCTAGGGGCAGAACTCGGGTCTTCAATCCATTTGATTGCCCTCTGCTGTGACTCAAGGACAAGTGTTTGCCTTTAAAGCAGCAAGAAAAAAATCTACAAAGGAAGAAAGTTCATATACCTGTAAAATAACTTTAGCACAAGCAGGCAGATAAAGCTGGTTGTCACTTGAAAGTTTCAAACTGTCTGAAACTGACACATTCTGAAGTTTGTTTTGATTCCAAATTCCAAATGGAAAACATTACAAGAAAAAGAACAATAGTTATTTCAAGTTGTGATTATTAAATCACAACCATTCCAATTTATTAAAATTAAAATATTGTGTCCTGATTTAATCCTTTCAATTTCACATTATGGAAACATAACAGGAAGCTGTAATGGTAAAGGTGACTTGCTCTGTTATAAATGATACATCAAACTAAATCAGTTAAATTTCACAAACCAATTAAGTGGTTGGGCCCAGTTAAGATTACTATCTGGTGCTTAGACCTTAGATATTCTTTCATGACAAAAAGGTACTAATTAACATTTTTCACATGAAAAATTTAGATTTTGGTAAAACAGGCCTTTTCAACTCAAAAAATAACTTACTGGGGAAACTATGACTATTTTGAACATTCTTAAGGGTCTTTTAATCCTGGTGTTAACCTCTACAGGCATGACTCAAAGTCCTGGTGAACCAAGGGGCAGAGGAGGGGCTGGTCACCTGGTGACTGCATGGTTACCAAGGGTGCACAACCCTGCTGAAAACCAGGTCATTCCACTGATTAAACTCATTTACAATACCTTGAACACAAGAGTGGCTCTGAAAGGATCACGGCAATATTGACTAGAAAGTCAATGAGATGCTGGGGAAATTAACACCACACACTTGATTCACTTAGAAACACCATTAGCTGGAAGCTCAGCTAATCCTAGAGAAAGGGGGCATGAAGACAGTGTGAATTAGGAGCAAAAGAGGGCGTTCAGCAAGGTGGGGAAATAAATCCAGCTGCCACTGGATTTTGTGTGGCACTGAAGTAGTTGGGCCACCAGCCCAAGACTTGCACAAGATTTCTGTGGGTGGAACAAACCATACAACTGGAGAACTCACTGTTTAAAAACAAACCATTGGAAGAGCCATTGATTGGTCTCAGGTTTATTCGGCAGTGCTGTTCTTTTCTCCACTCTGCTTCTATACATCATGGCAGATGGGTACCTAAAAAACCAATCCTAACAACAACAAGCTTAGTAATACAGAAACTGACTCCATTTCCATGTTTATTTTCTTTTTTTTTTCTTTCTTCTTTTTTTTTTTCATTCTCCATCCCCTTTCTCCAAAACAGAAATGGAAGTTGGTTTTGGGAAGAGCTATTTCATAGCTGTTGACTGTCTTTCAAGGGAATTTTTTAACTGATCTCACAAGATGTGTGGGATCTATGTTATCAATGGATCAGAAAAAAAACCAAACCTGTCACCAAAAAAATAAAATAGTAATCCATTCTCCATCAGACGAAGAACTTTCAAGATGAAGAAAAATCCTTTTGTTCATTTTAAATATGGCTCAGTGACAGGGGCCAAACTGAAGATACAGAGCTTACAGTGAATATCTCAGACTGAATTGCTGGTGTAACAATAAGGATACTGCCTTTATGCAATGACTGCATGCACCTGGGATGATTTTTCTGTACTACTTGTGTGTAAGGAATTTGGGCCTAGGTAGATCCCTGCCAATTTATTTGTAGGTCAGCTGTCAATATTTTGTCTTTGAAGAAGCTCCTCTTACCTTGTGTTTTTCTGCGCTTTCTCTCTTTCCTCTGCAGCACAATTACACGTGGGTCAGGGCAGTCAACAGGCTGAGCCACTGTGATTTTTTCCTGAGCTCCTCTGTTCTCAGGTTTTCTGACATTCCTAGCATGAATAGGTGCACTAAGATAATTACGCTAATCCATCTAGCAAAACACCTAACTTATATATTTGAAGCTAATTAGATAAACTTCAAAATGGGTCATTTTTCAGCCCCTCAGCCTCCACCTGCTTATGAGCATTACCCCTGAGGGGACTCTTTCTCAATCAGGTAGACATTTCTGGGAATGAGATCTAATGAATCCCTTTACCTCCTGAACTGAAAACCTCTTTTCATTGAGACTTAAGCATACCGAGGACAATCTCAGGCATGATAGAAGTAAGAACTCTCCCAAGACAATACTACTGCTTCTTCCTTCCTAGATTAGGTTTGACCCACCCTACTGACAAAAGGGCAAAAGCTTTTTGGGAGTAAAAATGTAGTGGGATCCCTACTTCTCCAGTAAAGAAAGGCAAGGTAAAACTATACCATTTAGTTCCATTTACTGAATTACTGCTATATAAGATAAGATCTTTCAAATGAATGATAAAGAGCCTTGCCAGAAATGGGTCTGTTCTCTAGATCCTGGAGCTAGATTAAATTTCACTAGTAGCAGGGCCTTTTTTTTTCCCCCAGATTTTTCAAAATGTTTAAGCCTGTTACACTAATGTTTTGTGCTTTTTTAATGTGAAATGTTGTGGATTTAAAGATGATGACAAATTATCTAAAAATAGACACTGTCTTTTTCCCCTAATGACAGCTGACCACAGTATTTTTGTCAATTTTTAACAAGAGTCACATGCCCTTGACAAGTGCCCAGTAAGAAACAATTCTGACCTACAAAGACATCCTGCCTAACATAGAGAGAGACCAACAATAGCAGCAGGGGAAACAGAAGAACTAACTTGCAGCAAGTTGAACAAAATGAAACACCAAATCAGTGACAAATCTAGGATTCAGTCAAAACATTCAAATGATTCAGAGTCATGCTTCTCCATTTACACCAGCAATATTGCAACAAAGATTTGTAACACTGTAGACTTCCAGGCTTCTGACAAAGAAAAGAGTGCCTGAGTTGCCTGAGCACTTTTGAGCAATAGTGGGATAAAAAGACAGAATTTGGAGGGTGGGGGGGGGATGGCAAGGGGAACTGAGAAAAGGACAAATCAGGCACAAATGTGCATTATAGCAAATATAACTGGTGAAGGACACAGTCACAAACCTGTACCACTTTCCACTTTTTAGCTTTTGTAGTCTCTGCCAACTTAAAAGGAAAGACAATGAAATCATCTTCTAAAAATGTTTCTATGTCGATGTGGTGCTAAGCACATTTCCAAAGCACAAAATGTGAGTCTAATCAGGAATAATATTCCTTTATAAGTTAAGATGGAATACACGATGTACCTGAGCTAAACAATCCTTGGCTAGAGCAGGCTTGCTTGCTTTCTCTTTCCAGACCTTCCAACATCTCCGAAGAAGAAGGGAGATTATGCTGCCCTTAAACCACACCGGGCTCAGACATGCAGCCCTGCAATGTGGAGCTGTAGGGCTGCAGAGTACCAGCCTTGCTGCTGCTGCTGCTGGGACCACACAGGAACAGATTTGCCAGGAAGGTGGGGATGTGGGGCAAGAAAAGGTCATTGACCCAGTAAAACCGACACAGGCCTTTTGTTTCCTCTCACTCCAGAAGAAAAGGGTACCACACACTGGCTGTGTGCAATCTACTGAGGATCAGTTGTTCTCAAGGAAAGAAACACAGGTGAGCTCCTGCATTGCTTTCCCCCATCTCTTTTCCTGTTCTGATGCTGTAATTTTAGAGGTTGAAGCAGATGAAAAAGGCTTTTCCACTGTAACACAAGGTCTTTTCCTATATTGCCTGTCACAAGTGTAATGACTTGTGATTTTCTGTTCCTTTTGCTTCCAGAATGAGCTCTGATGGAGCTCCCTAATGATAACAAACCATCACTGCAGTAATATTGATACCTGTTGTAATCACTGGCATTGTGGCTTTTCAATTTTCACTATTTGCCTTGGATCAAGTAGCTCTGTGCTAATGCAACAGAAGGTCACCAGATGAAGGGGCTGATAACAGAGAGGGACTGTTCTACTTAACATGCATGGAGGATTATGCTTTTCAGTCGTCCTCGAGCTAATCTTTCAAGTTGTCCTTTTTTGACTTTCTCAGTTTAATCAGTTTAATCTCATCTTCCTTCTTTTCTGATTACAAGGATTTTCCGTAGAAACCTTGCCTCCACAATAAGGACCACGTGGCAATTTATTCTTATATTGATTTCAACATTTCTTTTTCACTACCAGGGCTCTGATGTAGGGGTGAAGGGTGAAAGCTCGAGGGGAAGAGAGGGTCCCTCTTGTGCCTCCTGCCTAGCAAATCCCCACACTTTTGTTTCCTGGGGGTCTGAATACTCCTTTAATACACTTGAAGTCAGAAATGGCAGTCAGATTGGAAATACTCAGCTGTGATTAAAAGTTAGTGGAGGCAGCAAGAGCAATAAAGCATAATCACAAGGCATGCTAAATCTGGGGCACTGGTAATCAAAGTGTTCAAAGTTTACCAAGGGGCTCTCTCATGGTTGCCATCCCAACTGCTTGCACTGCAGAACCTAGCACTTCTTGCCCCACAGGTGGGGAAACCAGATTCAAGGGCAGAGACATAGGCAACCAGTCTGCATAGGTGGGTCTGTGCATGTATTTGCATATGCATTTAACTGCATGGGCAAACTTCTCCTGTCTATCTATTTCTTGTCTATCTCCCTAGGACAGGAGAGAGAGATTCCCATAATTATTGATTTTTTCCTGACTGAATAGATGAAGACTTCTTAGCACTGGACTGATATTTTACCTATTTACGTCTGCAACATATAGTGAAAACAGAAAAAAGAACGGAAGAGGCAATATGCTTTTCCACACACTCCCTAACCCTTCACAGGCTCAGGCAACTGCAGGTAATAGACAGGCAGCCCCACTTCAATAATAAGCTGACCCTGTTCAAAAAGCAAGTTAGAGGTCTGAGAGACAATTGGCATCTTGTCTTTACACCAAAAAAAACCCAGAGGAATTGCCTCAGCCTCCCACCATTTAGTTACTGCTGCTTTAGACACCACCTCATCATCACATCTCCATAGTCCCTCATTCCACAGAAACTTTAACATTTATCTGCAGTCTCAGTTTCCCCAGACACACACACTTGTTGTCTTGTGAGTAATACAACAGCAGTGAGATGAGCTCTGCTAAAATGGGTTGGTGTTTAGTCCTGTAAGACTGTTCTAATTTTCCTACAAGTAATGAAGGATTTTGCTTTCTCTTCAGGGTTCCTGGAGATAATGATATACCATAGCCAGTGGAGGTGAACATCTGTTTTAAGAACTGTGAATTTACAGAGACCATTTGTCTATCTGATCTTCCTTTCTTGTTTTTCCCTATCCATTTCTCTGTTAATTAAATAGATGTGAAATCACTAAACCACTGGATCGAAGAAACAATTAAACAACAACTGAAATAAAAAAGTGGGAGGGAGGAGACTCGTCTTTTTTTTCCTCTCAGCTGATTCTGCTTGGTAGAAATTGGCCTACTTTTTTAGCATGCACTTTCTTTTCCTTTCACAGAAAGAAAACTTGGATTCGTGAGGGCGTATCCACCTAATGAAAATATGGTAGAGATAACCCAAGAGAACAATGCATCCCCTTAATCTGTTCATGCTTAATTGGAAAGTACAATATGGAATGGCATTTTAAAGGCAGACTGTAAATGTAGTTGGATTGGTTGCTACTTAATTGATGCAACTGGCACATAAATATGTGTACCCTAAAAAAGAGAGTGAGTGAAAGCAACCAGAAATTATGAGTCACATTTTCCTTTTGAATACTACCCATACCAGTTATAGGCAAAAATAACAAGCATTAAGCTACTGCCATTGACCTCTGCACATGCTATCTGAGGAGAAAATATCTTGTCTGCACTGCCCAGTGCCCTGCAGCAGCCAAGACCTGGAAAGCCTGGGAGCTGTGGGACATGCAGAGTCACCACTTCAATCCCTCATGCTTTCCTTGCTTCCTCCTTTGCCCACAAACACCCGGACAATTGCAATCTCCCCTGAGAGCTCAGCAGGGACTGGCAGAAACCTCTGACCCATGCAGAGCCCCTGCAGCACCCCTGCCTCTGCTCTGCCTCACAGCAGGAAGGGCAGCAGGCCAAGTGGTGACCCAAGTGTTTCCCAGGAATGGCAGAAGGGAGTGAGGATGGAAAGTATGAAGGCTGGTGCTACTGCACTGCAGAGGACTGAAGCAGAGTCACAAGGAGGCTGTGGTCCCTAAAGACAAGAACATGGACCAGGGCTACTTTCCAGAGCAGCAGAGGGCAAACAACATGCTTTTGTTTCACCAGCTGTATTCATCTTTAAACAATGCTAGAGGTTGTGGGATGGCTTTGAAGGACATTGAAAATCACCCTTTAATTATGCAGGTCACATCTTTCCTTACAGGCATGATAAAAGGGGAGACTGCTAGAATCCAAGTCCTTTGGCAACCCAAAACTTGTATGACTAAACTATTGCCTATATGAAATTACTTCCCCAAAAACCATAAACTTCTTTCCTAAAAAATTAAGTCCCACACTATTAAAAAGACTGTCACAAAAGCAAAGCGAAAAAAGCCGAGCATTTTTTGCTTTTGTCCAACCTCATTTTCACCACTGCCACCAGCAGCACTCCATATCATATGCACACAAAACCATAAACTTTAGTCTTCCAGAAACATCCTTACTGAGTTTTCCCTTGTACTTATGGCACATTATTTCTTGAGCCTTCTGACTGAATTATGTTTCCCCTGCCAACACTAACCATTGTGTGGAGGCTGCAGTCATAATCTGTGAAATGAATAGTACTTGTTAAAGATCTTATAAATAATCTCATCACATGAATATCGCAGAAATTTGCCCAGCTGAGAAATACAGCTCATGAGACTAAATTTTTGCAAAATAGTATCCCTCTGAAAAAGGGTTTCAGCAGAAGAAAAAAAAAAATGCCCCCCCCCCAAAAAAAAAAAGAGGAAATAAGGAAAAGGAAAATGATAGTCCTAAACTTCTCTGTGTATTAACAACCCTGTTGGAAGGCTGTTGGAACAGCCCTGTTGCAAGGCTGCAATCTTCACTTTTCTACATCTGCAGCATGTCTGGTCTGTCCCTTATCTAGAAAAGACCAGAAGATCTCCTGATGTGTCTTGAATAGCATAAACTCAAAGCAATGGAAGGGAGGATGGAGATGTGTGGTAACACAAGGATGCACCTTGTGCACAGCAGGGACATGGCGGATGTATATGTGATAGTCTGGAAGGGAGATGGGAGGAGATAATGAGGTGGGGCAGACACAGCTGAAATTACCCATTTCTGTTGTTTCCAGACCACTACGATCGTATCTTCAATTGCCTGGCAGATGTCCTTTGTATCTGATTAATAAGAGTTGGAACAACACATTTTTCTGGCCAGCTTTTTTTTTATCAATTGATAACATCTCCTCTACTGAGCTGAAAGGATCAGGAGAAGGTATCCATAAAGCTATTGCAGCTGGAACCCAGAAGAACCCAGAAGAACCTCCTTTTCCTTCCAAAACAGCAGTTTTGGAAGGAAAAGGAGCAGGAAACTTTTAAATTGCTGAGCATGAACTAGTTCTTTCCAGAAAACTGGATTACAAATAATCCTGTCTGTAAAATTACTGGGGAAAATAAAAAATAAAACAGCCAATCTCAGTTAATCTCTCTCTTTTGAGGAGAAAGCCAGCCTGGAACAGTTCTAAGACATGCATTTCTATTCACAAAAGGTCCTGATGTAACCTCTGCACCAGTGTCCAATCTGAATTTTCAAGTGAAATCTTTGTGGGTCATTTGCACACTCACAGTATTGGCAAATAAGGGTGGTATCACATAACAGAAAGCCATACACTTTTTCCTAGTTGCCCTAATTATATTCTGCGATTAAATTATTATCATGCAAATGCTGAAAGGGGAAGAACTTGTATAGTAATGGAATTCCTCTCTGTTCCTGTAATCTATTTATTGAGGTTTTTCCAATTATTTTTATATTTAAAGAAAAGTAAGAAATATGAGTACAAAGAAACTACAGAGCAAAGGCATTTGTGATTGGATTAGTGAATCCAGAACATAATCATCAATAGATGTCTTTATTATTAATATAGAGTAGCAATTTTGGCTGAATGATTAGCCAAAATTTCAAAACCTTGCAGAGTTGGTTCTATTTGCATAAGAAATCAGCTGTGTACATCAACTGTAGTCTAGGTATAATCTTAAAAATCTTGTTCATTTATCCCCCTCCAAAAACCGAGGAAAAATTTCACCTGAAGACTCATCTTCCTGAATGCAACAGAACTGATAGCATGGGCAAAGACTGCTATTCTCCTTCAGGAATTCCCAGATCTGCCACCCTACCTAGAGACCTCACCATCCAAGACCTGCTGGCTGGAAGCTCCCTCTCCATGGCACAGAGCCAACAGTTCTTGTGAGAGTCCTGCCCACTCAACAGCAAGCTTCAGACAGGAACCTCTCTCCTTGCACCAGTGAGCTGCTCCTGCCATTGCCCAAGCTCTGATACACCACGGCTCTTCATGGCATCGTCCACCAAGACAGAGCCAATTATTCCCAAAGAAGTCTGAAGGACATCACAGATTTAACCATGACTAAAGTTTGGTGAAGTTTGGGGAGGACCAGGGACCACTCAGAAAGCCATTTTAGGAGGTTTTCAGCCTGAGAAGGATACAAAAGCTGCCAACAGTGGAGTGTTGAGTAGAGTAGGTATTATCAAGTCCATTCCTTCTGGACAGAGAAGGTGCCAAGGTTTACTTGTCCCATGACATGTCAGCCATGGGTTTGACCCACAGCAATGAGTCAAACATTTCACCCAGGAGCTGGCTGGGAGTCTATGTTTGTAGTAATATCTGCTACATTTTACATTAAAATGTCCAGTGGGTGCTGCCCCTTTATTCTTTCAAGGATGCTTTTCCTCATGCTTTGCATTGTTTCAGTAACATCTCCCAGTGGATGCTAATTTTTGTTTCTAGTTATGTGGATAAGACAAAATATTTATATAGGGCTTCTTTCTTAAATTCCCTCCTTTCCATTTATTTCTTTTTCTTTCTTCTTCCTGAATAACACCACATCATATTTCTCTGGCCACAGCATAGCAATTGGGTGTGACCTTGTACCCTGATTTGTCATTTCATTCCATATTAACTGTGTTGCAAAGACCTGTATATTCCCTTTATTGCACATATTTAAAACCTGTGCTTGGCTAATGATTGAGGCAACCAAAACTCTGGTGCCTGCTTTGGTTCTTATTCAGCTTGAATATTTAAATGGCTTCTTGCTGGTCTTAATGCATTTATTCTATCTAAATTGAAATCTGTGCAGTCATTTGCTCTGCCTGATTTTTTTGTTTATTTGTTTGCTGTTTGTTGTTGTTTTGTGTTTCACAGTCTCCTCATGAAACTCTATTACTTGGGTCACTCTTATTTTATTATTCTTATTTTGCATATTCCATTTAAGATTTTGATACTAGTCTTGTTTTACTTAAATTATTTTATTATAGGGTTTGAGAAGGACTCTACTGAGCACAGGGTGGGGAGCTAATACCACAAGACCCTTGTCTCCTGAACTGATCTAAGGCTGTCAATTCTCATACTGTCTGGAGAGTTACTCAAAGATTTAATCTAACAACAAAAGTTAGAGGGCTAAGCCATTGCACAGGATTTGTCCCTTGCAACAAGATGTAACCTGACAGAGTCCATGGAATTGTAGCATAACACTTCAAACATGTCCAGAGATGACAGCCATTTTGCACAGGGGCTACCAAGCTCCTCTGATGAAAGCTGCAGAAATTGTACTGGGAAATTCCATTGCTGGTACAAATCTGGTGCATCTTTATTCCTGTTTCCGCTCTTCTTGCAATGGCATTCTTTGTGATAGATGTAGCAAACCATATCCCCCCATTACAACAGAAGTACTTTTTCATCACCTTTAATTATGTCAGGTGCAGCAGGAAGCTCTAGCTTGCCCCCATTTACCTGATGCATTACTGTCATTTTGAAGGGCAGATGTTCTTACATACCATGCTTCAAAAAGCTCAGCTCTTTTCTATTGCTTTACAGAGACGCGCTCCAACGAGAGGTACTTCTTGTATGTGACACACCAACTGCTTCTGTTCTCCACACCACCTCACACACAGATGCTTCCCTGAAACTGCTGCAGCTTGTCACCATTCTGCTCCAACACATCCTCTGTACATTGGTTTTACAGCTCTACTTGGGATTGCTATTACAATATTCTGGAGTATTTATCTGATTTTTTGTAAGGGAAATGCTCACTGTGTACTGCTACCTGGAGACCAGCAATTCCAGTTCATAAGCTTTAAAACTTGTTTTCATCCTGCAACAGGGTGAAAAGCCCATCTATTGAGAGCCTTCAGAGGCTCATATTTTTCAAAAATTGTTGACTTGCAGAAGAAGACTCCCAATTTTGGCCTAGAAAACTGGAGAAATTTATGCCCTAGAGACAAGGAGTTCTGACCCTAAAAAGTACTTTCCTTCACACCTTCCTTCAAATGAGCACCCCCAACAAAGCATTTATAAGAAAATGAAAAAGAACATTTCATGAAAATATCAATAAGATCCAGCCAGCCCTCTTCACACTCTTTATGCTAAGTCTCCAGACTCCAGCCCTTCAAAATATAATTACCATACAGTGTTCATTTTAGGCTCCTTGTTTTGCTTTCTACCTTGAGCAACTGGTCAAACAGGCAATACAGAAAGCATGGAAGTGTCATAAATCTATAAGAGACCTTTAGAACCTTTTAGAGCAGTTCCCACCTCCCTGGCCCAGGTGAAGGTGTGATGCAGGACACTAATTGCTCCAGTAACATCACAGCATCCCTCTGGTGACAGTAGCGGCAAGGTGTCAGTACAACACTCCTTGGAGGTGACTTCAGCATCCTCAGTTGCCGTGAGGAAGACGACAATATCTTCTCTGGTAATTCGCACGTCTCCTGCCATAAGGGCCCTCTGGGGGAATGCATACAGCTCAAAGCCTGGCCTTTCACTTCTTCCTACAAGAGGAAAGGAAATATTTCTTTTCTCAGGCCTCTAAAGAAAGTTTACACCTTTATTTCTGAAACACCGAGGAAGGCAGACTTTAAATAATACATTTCTAGAGTGTTTTTGTGCAAGTGTCAGGGATGGATGAACTCATTTGAACCACAGAGCAGTTGGAAAATTAGCATTCAAAGAACACACCTAAAGTCAGCTGTGAAACTGCTCTGCCTCTAAAAAAAAGGCCACTGAAGAGCATGAGAGGTGCCTCAAGAAGGGAATCATCACCATCACCACCAACTCATGACCACATGCTGAAGCTCAAGTATCCAGTGAGAAACACAGCTCCCAACAGAGGGGTATATGGAGCTGCCATATCCAAAAGCATCCCCTTTAAAAAAAAAAAAAGCAAACAAAAAAGACAAACAACACCCCCCCCAAAAAAAAAAACCAAAAAAACCAAAAAACCAAGGAGAAATAGCAGTTTGTTTAAAAGAAGCAAGATCACAGCAGTCCTTTGACCAATCATTGTCAAGTGATTAGGACAACTCACTGAGAAAACCTGTCAGTTTTGTAACAGAATTGTTATATTTCTATTGACAGTAATTACTCAAAAAAGACCACCCACAATATTTTTCTTTTTTACTTATTGCAAACAAAAGATACAGATTTTGTGAATCTAGGTACAGGCTGAGAAGAAAGAAGTGAGATTAGTGAAGCTGGTGTTAGATCTTGCTTTTAGAAGGGAAATTAAAAGACCTTCTCACATGACCATATGGCAGGAAACAAGATCCCTCACAACACATGCTCCCAGCTAGAACCTGAAGCTTATGTTTTCATAAGTCCTTGGGACTTCACAGCCTGTTCAGGCATCAGAGAAGACAATTACACAAGCAAATATTATTTTCCATTTTTCTCAGTGGGAATCCTTGGTCCTCACCATTCTGAAATGATACCCTTAACCTGCTGATTTCAGAGCATTTATACCCTGTGGGAGTTTTGTCCTCTGACTGTGCCAACTCTAACTATAGTAGATAGAAAATTGAACAAGCTGTTATTGGTTTTATCAACTGGACAGAAGAAACAGACACACAAAAAAAATCACTGATGATCTTAATGAGAAAATGTCGTAGCATATAGCATTCTGTGACTATGTGGGCTTTTATACACAGGTCTGCCAGACCCAAAGGGCAATAGAAGTACTCAAATATTTAAGGGTGGTCCTATATATTAAAAAAATAGAAAAATTCCCTTTCCTTTCAGAATATTCCTGGATAAACTCAAGCATCTGCAGCTTGAGCATAAAAATGCCAAAAAAACCCAACCAGATCTATTTCTTCCTTCTTGGAATTTAATCTGTTGCTACACTGGACGTTATCACTACAGAGAGAAAAAATAGGCATCTGACATTACTTTGGAGTGAGGTTTGTCTATGATACAAAGGAAATCCCACTTTACATGACCAAATTTCTTTCTGCTGAGGTTGAGATTATTAATACTCTGTTGAGGATTGCATTTTTCTTTGATTAAAGGAATTAAATTAACTTCCTTATATCAGAAAACATAGTGAAGATACAAAATACCTTCCCATCTTCAACATTCACCAGATCTTTGTAGTATTGCAGAGGACATTTCCTCAGGTAAAAGCAAAATAAAGTTTTGGTGTTGGGAATCTTTAAATAGGTACACAGCCTGAGAGATATGGAAGACAAAGCTCAATTTCATATTGCTTGTAGCTGACTTCTGCTTCTGGCCATTGTACACTTTTCTTAGATGAATACCACAAATTGTCTGTGCACAAAATGTCTTTAAAAGAGCAAGATGTAAAAAAGTTATTAGAAATAACAGAACTAATCTTTAGTGAAATTATATAAAGGCAGAAAAATCATCCTTTAGCACATGAAGAGCACACAGATGATTTTTACTAGCAATTCTGGAGGTAAGACAATAGGACTTTTTGGATTTTGTTTTCTGCTTGTGACTTTCTCTGTCTTAAATGCTATTTATAATTTTAAAAAATCAGTATCTTTCATGTTTTATTAAATGCCAAGCTAGATAGAGTCCTTAGATAGAGCCCTAATGACTATTGCTACCATTTGGATATGGTTTTCTTCTGCATATTGAGATTTTTTTAGGGCAGAACTATTTTCTCTTTATTCTGTTACAATTATTTTCCAATATTTTTTTCTCAGCTAATAATAACCATGAACTTGGCTTAGTTTTGCAGCTTAAAAATTTGGAGCATGTCGTCATAACATTCTTGTTAAATCAGTCCCTTCCCACTTTCAGTCTGACTACCTAAAAATGATCTTTTCAAGATCAAAATTGTGATTAGAAACCTGGTAATTTCTCTGTTCTTACCACAGATTTTTTTTCAGCACAATTTTAACATGGGAAAGTTCGTTTTTCACTATTGTTTAGTGGCAGCTTTTCATATGGAGTAAAAGGAATAATCACTACTGCAAATCCATATGATAGAATAATTCAGTTGGTTTCAATTCCAGTGGGCATTGGTCAAAGTCCATCCCAAGAATATTTTTCCTGCATTTAAAATTATATTTAGAAAGAGTGAAAAAAATTCCTACCATTGAAAGGGGGAGATAAAAAGAGCACAAATCTCTTAGACAGAAGCTATAGTAAGCACAAGAAAAATACAGGTTTACCAGAGATTTGGGTAATGCCAAACTCCAGGTATGTGACCATATGACAAGAGCAGATCTCAGATCTCTTCTGCATCCAATGCAAAGCTTTACCTGTAACTAAAACATATTTTGGAGTGGAAGGACTAGACACTGCTGTGAGTTTTTACTTTTTTTTAATGGCAATAAAAGGACTGTGCATGTGCATGCATGTGCACGGTCTGCAGTTTCTTGCTCTTTCCACCTGAGAAAGAACTGGAAAGGCAGGTCTTCTTGGTCCCCTTTTTTTGAGGGAAATCACTAGCATGCATGAGAAGCAAGTAGAAGCTGCTCTTGCTTAATGCAGCGGAGATCAAGATAGGTTCACTGTCTTTGTGAGAACAGAATCTGCAATGAGCATTTGAAAGCTATCAATACTAGAGAAGGCCTACGGAAACATTTCAAAGGTACATTTTCAGGGCCAAGAAATGAAATTGGTTTTAATAAAGCCAAGCAAAAAAGGCTTTAATAGGACTTTAGCAATGCATAAGACTTCAGCAGTCCCCTGCCCAAGGGTGTCTTTATCAATATATGTAGTAGTACCTTGTCACCAGTCTAGGTTTTAATTACACAAGCCATGGGCAAAACTAAGTCTGCTTTCTAATACCATTTTGATGCGGTATTCCCTGCATCTCTAGGAAATTAAGATCGCTGCTATGCTTATTCTCTCTCAAGCATTAAAGGGCAAGGACCATTGCCAAAGACAAGAGTTATGCTCTATACTGGTAGTGGGGAAAAAGCTGAATTCTGCCCATGTCAGTAAGTGACTTAAATGCCCTACACACCTTCAGTAGCACACAGAGATTAAACTCACCACTTGTGTCATGGCAGTTAAAAGGCATTAATCCCAGCACATACGAAGAACTAGTTGCAAAAATACCTTCCTTTTAATTAGGGCAGCACTTAGTTCAGATTGCCAGTCCTTTCCTGGAGACAAAACCTGCAATACCACAGCACCAGATGAATTTGCTGCTTCCAGCTGCAGCGCTTGAGTCTGTCGTGAACTCTCTGCCTCCTAGTTCAGAGTTGCACCACCACAGCTGTCTGAAATGACCAGATGTAATTGGGTTCAGTGGAGTTCAAAGCTATACTCCAGCTTCCTCATATCAAAGTCCATTGATGCAGTAGCAGATGAAGCACATTGAAATGCTGGGAGAGTGGGAGGGAAGTTACAAACAGACAATGCTCAGGTCTGACCTGTTAGATGCCAGGATGCTGTACACAACCAGCTTTTGGTTGAGTTTTCAAAACTCAGGTGTTTTCCCCTGGAGAAGTCTTTAACTCCTCCTCTAATCACTGCAAAACATATCTCATTTTTTGCTAATGTACTTTGTCTATTCTGTGACCTGATACTTCTGAGACTCATTCACTTTTTTTTTTTAAATGTCAGGGCTTTCTCCTGAGATTGTTCATTCATTATATTTATTTTCTTGGACATGATTTAACAAACCATCCCTGAAGAATTTGCAGCTATTAACTTCGTAGAACAGAAGCTCAAGTGAGAGTTAAAGGCAAATGGTCTAGAAGAAAGCAATGGGCCAAAGCACCTCCAGGGTATTCATCAGCCCCAAAACTCATTTCAATAACTCTTCCTCACAAGACACTGTAAAAGAAAAAAAAAAAAAGAAAATTAAAGGAAATGGAAGTTTTGTTGTTGCTGGTATGAGATCATAAAGCACAAATAAAATCTAGACAAGCATAGCAAGGCTGGGGTTCTTCTTTCAAGATAGTCAAGTTACTCAAATCTTCATAATTTCTGCTTGATCCTTATGCACTGTCCAGTTTTACCTCACATTCACTCCTGTAAGCTCCTGGCCAGGAAGAACAGCCACCCAGCTGCACCATCATGTGATGGCCATTTGGCTCACACTGCTCTCAGTGTCAGCTCTTGGTTTGTGAAGACCAGGGCTGATGTTCACTAGCAACCTTACTCAGCGAAGAAAATCTACCTTCTGCTGCTAGTAAAACTAAGGAAGTGACAAGTGTCAGCGTGGCTAACTCACCCCATGTGATCCTCAGAAAAGGATATGATGAGTATACCATGTAATGTAACATAGCTGTATAATCTTGGTCATCCTCCAGGCTGTAATTGCAAATTAATTCTGATGAACAGAACATGATGAAGAGTCTGAACGCATAAGTCCATCTGGTTTTCTCCAAATACACCAGCTGTACACAACTGAGAATGTATGTCCATTCATTCTGTGCACATAATTCCAAACAGTATGATTTCATACAAAATATTGCTTCTTTCTACAAACCCTGCCTCACCAGAGACTGTGCTCTTTCTTGAAAATACTGATTAAACTTGAAAATACTGATTAAACACAGACAAAGAATGCACCTAAGTCTTTGCTGCATGTAAGTCACACGTAAGTTTTCCTATATATCTGCTCCTGACAGAAGCAGAGCCAGTCATCTTGTGATTTGTTTGGTTCTGAATATTTCAGCATTTAAAATAAAAAGAAATAAAAGGAGCCCTTCAAATCAAAAGAACTTTGCATTACACAGCAAATTAAAGAATGTCAATTTGTTATTTTTTTAATGTCAAGTTAATGTTATTTTCTATTCTGTAAAGACACACTGAAGAGCCAAAGCACCAGGCAGCAGCATCCACCCAGTACCTAAAAACTTTGTACAAGCTATAAAGAAATGTGTTAAAATACTTTGTCCAAACTTTTATAACATTACCTGTGGTCCTTGAGTTAGTCTGGATGTCTTAGTCCAGGATTCATTGCTCTATGTTAAATTACTGAGTATAGACCTATATATTTCTTTATTTCAAAAACACTTTTTTCAATATTTGATAAGAATGAAGACACCTGGTTTTGACACTTTCAGCTGAATTTGAGAGAGTTTCATGCTGTTTTATGTGAGTCAGAAGTATCCTTTCTAGTTATATGTGTCCTCTAGAATTTTAATAAGTATCCCTAAAGAAATCTATTTCTGTCTGGCGTGCAGCTAGGAACACAGAGCCAAAGCCCACTGAAATTGTACGAAACATCTCCATTAATACCTATTAGTTTTGAATAAGGCCACCTACCAAGTGCTATTAGGATTTCCCCATACCATTACAAATGGGCCATTTCTATAGGTTTTTTACCTGCAGTATTTTTTTTTTAATTTGTTCTCAGTCAGCCTGAAACAATTTGTCAGCAGTATAGCTGGAAAGAAATTAGAGGACTGACCAACTGGAGTGCTGGGTGACTGGCATTGCCATCTTAGCAAAGGTCCAAATTCTTGCTCAAACCTCCCCTGCTCACATCCAGTGTCAAGCAGGTTATTCATTGTAGGTCTCCTGGGAGAATGTTTTAACCAGCCAAAAATGCAATAAAGTTTTTTGTGTAGCTACTGGGTAAAAAATGAGTGAAAACATTATGTGGGAAAGGAAATGTATCTTCTAAGACACAATTTCTTTTTTCTTTTTTTAAAAATATATTTTATCAAAGAAAAAGACTGCTTCAAGTTGAACTAAAACTTTTTTATATTCTTTGCTCTGCAGCCCAACCAAAAAAAAAAAAAAAATCTATTATTTCCACTATGCTACTTCTCACCTTTCTATTTCTCTCAAATTAGGTTTACAAAATTTGCTTTCTAAAGAGCGACTGCATCAGGATCTGTGGAGCAGCCAGGGTCAAAATTTCACTATTTTTGAATACACCTACAATACATAGAGATTTGCATAATAGGCCCTAATGCCTCCTTCAGAATCATTATGGTCTATTGAGTAAATAATGTGTCTATTGAAAATGGTTGAAATACCCATTTAGTTGATAGACCCTATTGACTCCTAATAAAAAGCTATTAGAGTTGAATAAATATTATGCATTTTAAAACTTGCCTAAATATATTCCATTTCCAGGTATTTTCATATTTACACAATCAACTGTAAAGAAAATGTTGTATCTGCTCCCAGACTTCTCCATAAGAAAGCTTAGAGGGCTTCTCTTCTTGTAGTGATTTTTTTTAGCCTTTCAGGATGCTAAGATAGGTTGTATTTGAGTGTTTGCTTTGTTTTTAATGAGACTGAGATGGGGGAACAAAATCAGAACAAGAAAGAAAATTAAACTACATGAGTTGGTACTTTAATAAAATTAAGATTTATGCTTTCAAAGAGCTAGCATAGGATTTAGCCATGCTCTCTTAGGTTTATCTGTGGGATTGAACAACATATTCTTAACAGACAATTGTTTAAATATGCAAATACATTGAAAAGAATGCGCGTAGTTAGACAATGTGCAAAATGCACATTTTCATTTACTCAGTCTGAAATGTTTTCTTGAGAGCTGAAAGGATCTCTCAAGTTAAAGCATACTTTGATAATTACCCATACATACATTTTTTATTTCTTTTTGCTAATCCACAGCAAATCTGAAGCCACTGTAAATAGCTGTAACTGTTTAGCATAAAGATTTCAGACTCCAGATGTGCCTTATATTGTTATGTGTCCCATCTTAGAGTTTCAGATCTTGTGTTCTGGACTGCACATCCTGCTACTCCATTCGCTGTCATGTGGACATAAAAAATAGCCAGGAGACAAATCTGGTACAGAGGGGTCTCATGTGCTTAGTTCAAGTGAAAGCAGGGCAGGGAAGTGGCTGCTGCTGTTCTGCTGAAAGAGATGGTTCAACTGCTTGTAAAGAGCAAGAACAGGTACAGAGAATGACAGAAGTGACAGTTTCAGACATTTTTCACTCAAGCTGACTCCATGTTTTCCAGCAATCACAGATTCTTGTTTGCCACTCTCTTGCTGCTTTCAAATGGCTCACATATTTATGTACATTTCTGGATCTCATCAGCCTCTAGAAGACCACCAGGAAAACTTGCCAGCAGTCTGCACAGAGGTCAAAGCAGAAGCCTGTACTTTGTGGCCCATAAGAGCTGTGCAGGAGTCCAATACACCTGTATGCTGGAG
Organism: Serinus canaria; assembly: GCF_022539315.1. Lineage (NCBI taxonomy): Eukaryota > Metazoa > Chordata > Aves > Passeriformes > Fringillidae > Serinus > Serinus canaria. The sequence continues at coordinate 53,908,734 of NC_066316.1, read as the reverse complement.
CTGTGTGTAGACCTGAGGCGCTTGTTTCCAAAAGTCACACTCAGTCACTCCCCTGATCTTACCATGCAGTCATTGACTGTGTCTACTCTACTAAACCTCTTCATAAGCTCAGTCTTCCAAAAGGTTGCCTTGACTGTATATCGCTGTGACAGTGTTATGCAAATTGTTTTCTCAGTTTATTTAATTTGATGTTGGCAAGAATAGAGGGTTAATGGCCTTGGCACAAACACATCTTGCTGCTATTTTCCAGACAGTTCCTTGAATATCTGAACATTAGAAAGTCTTCTTCAGTCTCACAATAGAAAATAAACACAGAAAGGTCTAATCTAGCTTTTAACACTAGCCTATTGTGGACTGAAAGTGTTGAAATCTCCAAACTGTAGCTGATTTGTCCTGCTGGGACATACCTCATTTGGTTGTTTCATTCCTCTCTTTCCTCTGCTGTCTGCAACTACCTTTTACATTTTATCCATCCCATGTACATTGCAGAAAGTGTGGTCAACAGGCCACCCCCTTCTCTTTTCACTCCTTCTTCCAGACTCCTCACCTCCAGGCTCCTCTACTAGGTCCTTGAGCACCAACTTGTATGCAGGGGGTAGAGGACTTCCAGAGCACTGGTTTGTGAAGAAACCATGATGAACAAATGATTTCTATATTCTTACATACTATGAGGTACTAAATAATTCCCCTCTCTGTGCCTGAGGGGTACTGAAGTTGTCAGTGACAAAGGCCCTTAAAGAACTGGAAAATTCTCCACAGATACCCCTCAGTATTGGAGGTGCAGCATGGCCCCACCTTCAACTCCAAATCTCTTGTCTTTCGACAGCCACTTTTCCATGACCCTCAGAAAGACAGAGACAAGGGCATCCTATGGACTGCTAGAGGAGTGTTTCACAGCCAGGGCACCAAAGGCCGTCCTTTAACTGACTGGTGAAAAGTACTAGTTAGAGAACAGAATGAAAAATAACAGGTTAGGAGAGAGAATTATTATATTGTCTTTTTTTTTTTTTTTTTTTTTTATTGTAGAATACTGATATATATGTTCTCAGTGGCCTGCATAAGCCATTTAATTTTTGTCTTTCATTGTCCCTGATAAACCTGAAGGCACTATCTGATCACCACTTCTGGGTGCCTATCGTATGACTAAAAGTTGATGATACTTTCAGTTCAGGCTTCTGCTCCTTCCCTCTCTACCCAACAAAAGATTTTAGATACTCCACACTTTTATACCTCTGGCTCCCGTGCAGCATTTGCAATAGTAGAAGCACTGGAAAGCATAGCAGCCAAAAAATGTTAATAGGGCAAACAGAATGTAATTGCTTATGTGTGCTGGTTATATCCTGAAACAAATTGTTTCTTAATGCTGAGGTCAGACAGGGTTTAATTAGGAGAAATACAATTGGTGTAAAATTTTGCAGCAGGCTGCTTGTTTGGTGCCATGCCAAGTCAACATCAAGCTTTTCCAAATGGAAATTTTCATTAGAGGCCATTGGCAGCCTGGCTAGGCTGAGTTTCAACTTTTTCGAGTCTCCTGGTAACATGAACCTGAAGCTCAGCATATCTGCTTCCTAGTAACAGGCGGGCCCTGTCGCAACTGTTCTGCCACATGCACACAGCTTCTGCATATGTAGTAACATGTGGCTACTTTCTTCTGGCCCCAAGCTGTCAAGATCTGCATGAAGATAGGACTTATCTTCAGCTTTAAGATTGTTCATAAATGACACTTTATTTTCATACTGTTTTCATATCAGAGAAAGAGAAGACTTTGTGCCTCAGCAGAGGAAGGGAAATTTCCAAGCCTTTTTTGTTGAGTTCTGACTTGGTTTTGGGTTTTTTGTACCTCTCTATGCAAAGATCTCAGGGATTCTTACTAATGCTTGAAGCACTGATCCTGCTCTTTACATTGATTAACATAGCCCCAGTGCTTGTGTTACCAAGGTTAAGGTTGTATCAGTGTTTCCTTTATAGACCCTGCTGCTCAAGAGAAAAATGTTTAACTTTAATGAGAAAATTTGCCGCAGGGTGTATTTTTTTTTTCTTTTTACCTAATTTTGTGCGTTAAGCTGATGCTTATAAAACTAAGGGACAGTCATTCTGGCTTACAGCAATTAGGCATCGAAGGCTTAGCATACCTCAGTCACAATTTGTGTCTTTTCTTCTTATTCCCATCCTGACATGGAGAACACTGGTGACAACAAAGGAAGTGTGATCTGATGCATGTCACATCTTGTGAGCTTTAAAGTTGAGCTACCAGGTGATATTTACTCCAGAAAGTGCTCTCAGCAAAGGGTAGGAGCAGTAGAGGATTTGTGGCTACTATGAAAGCAGGCTGGGGTAGCAGGTGAGCTGGCAGAGAACAGCTTGTGAGCCAAACTGCCATTGCAGATAAGAAACACCAGGTTATAGGAGGGAGAAACTGCTGGGAAGAAAGTGGCAGAGACCCAAGTAGATAATCATTGCACAGCAATTTTTTAAAGTAAACAGAAGCTTTTTCATTTCAATATCTCTCTGCCCTGGTTCAGACTATACCTGAATCAGCACTTACAGAACCACCTCCTCCCTCAAGGTGACATTTTCTCTTCTTTGTGTTTTTTTTTTTTTTTTTAACCAGTGGTCAATCCCTTATTTTCTCTCCCCCTTTTGCTCTCAGTATCTTTTGAGGGAGCAGCATATTGTGCACCCTTTCCTCTCCATCTTACCTGAGGGCTAGCTGAGGTGCACTGCTGCCTATGTCCTCCTCCACCCCTGCACTAATCCTACTTTATTTTCTGTTATGTGAATCCTTATCCCTGGCCTGCTGTATCTGCCTGGCTGCTGCTCATGTGCACAGTTCATAGCAGCGATGAGAGTTAGCTGTACTTATTGTGGGTAAGTGTGTGCAGAAAACAGAAAAACAATTGTGTTGCTGTTCTTCATCTGTGCCCACATGCTCCAGTTAGCAGAAGCAAAAAAGGGCCATTCAGATTTAGCAGAAAAGAACAAAAATATGTGAATATCCACTGCACATGTATGATCTTCCACAAAGAAGTGCTTTGAAATATTTGTGCTGTGAAATTTATCAACATTTTTTCTAAGACTATAGAGATTTAACCAGATTTTGTGAAGTTTAGGGAGGAAAGTAAACTTTCATATAGAATGATAAGATTATTTTTTGGGGAGGATGAGGGGGCAATGAGCAAACATGATTTTATATGACTAAATGGAGACTTCACATGTTTCCGTCTTTTCTTCACATCTACTGTGTCAATTTCTGGCATGTTTCATGGTGCCAACTGACTATAAGATTTTTCCCAAGTTTTGGCACTGAAATCTCATACTGGCAGAGATTTTACAGCTTCAAATTCCTGACTGGGAGGGCACTGCCAGGTTAAAATTGAGGTGTGAATCATGGCCTGTGCCTTGGCAGCCCAGAGCTGCTGTGTGGCCACCTAAAACCACTACAGGTGTCAATATCTACTCAAACATCTACTTTCACAAACACCCTGATAACTCACCTGCTTCCCACTCCCATGTGAGTCCATCCCCCTTTGGCCCTTCTGGGGCTACCTGGCTACTTGGTTTCCCCTTGGCAGAGGGAAGGCAGCATCACTTTTTCCTCCACAAAGAAATGAACAAACAGGAAGGTAGAAGAGGGCAGCACCCTGACTACCTTTGCTTTAGATTTTGTCAATTTGAGATTTTGAGTTTCTCACTTTATTAAACACATTTTCATGCATGAGTGACTACAAATGTGTGTATTGGGCTCTGGTACTGGCACTGCAGCAGAGGATCAGGTGGTGAGGTGGGGGTTGAAGGAGTAAATATAGTTCCTCCCATGTGATCATCTCTTCTCTGTTTACAAAGCCTTCAGCATTTTCCTGAATTACCCCATGGGTAGCTTAGTAACAGATAAGATGGCCCATTCTTTAGCACACTTTAAAAACCCTAGAAAATATACTGCCATTCTAGAACGAAACAAACAAAACTAATGAGCCGAAGGTGTTGTCATGGAAGTGTTACTTACGAGCATGGAAGGGGCAGCTGCCCTTCACTGAGCTCTGCTGAACAGGCAGAGCATAAAGCAGAGCCCTCTGTCACGTACAGCCGGGAGGCTGCGGGCTCTGCAAACGCTGCTTGTACAGATGACGAGTCCCCTGCCGCAGCGGGTGACCAGTGCACCAGGGTCAGGAACATTAACACGCTCACGGACACACTGGATGATCACTTGTAGAGGACATTGCCATGCAGAAGGCACATTAGGGGGAAGCTTGGCCGAGCTGGGTAACACTGAGCTGAGCCTCTCCATTTGCATGCAGCACAGGAAAGCAAGAAGTGCTCAGTTCCTGTTTAAAGGCAGCTACTGCTGCTTCACTGGGAGCTTTGGCCTTTTCAGTGGGGAACCCAGGAGACAGGCTGTCAAAACAGAAGTCTCTTGTTCAAACTACCAAGCACAGAAAGGGGGGGGATAATGAAAATAAATAAATAAGTAAGTTTAGAAAGGCTCAGATCAGTCAAACCAAAGAGAGTTGTTGTTTCTTGGTTGACGTATTTTTTTTCTTTTCTGAAGTTATCTGGTTATTTTGAGTTGGTTGTATACAGAAGCAAGAAGTGTGGAGTTCACTCGAGGTCTTGAAGATAAATTTATAGTTTCATTTTGCAAACAGACAAACAAATAAAAGTTGACTTACGCAGTGGAGGTTTTATATTTCCTCATTGTACTTCCCCTGCTTTGTACAAATCTTCCCGGAAATCTCTGTAGTAACTCCTACTAACTGCTGTGATGCCTACTGTGCAGGGCAGAATTGATCAACAGCAGAGAATCCTTCCAATTCCACCCATTTTTTTTCAATAGTGTCAAATTCCTTCTCTTTAGTAATCCCCCTTATTCCCTTAGAAGCTGAAAGAGGATTTAATCGTTGAATTTGCATAGTAATTCAGCAAATAAACTCTCCAGTCTCATGTAGACCTTTAGTCATTGCAGGCTTCATTTTAGCTACAAATGTCTTCTCTATGATCAGTCATGATCACATTTCATGCTCAGGAGGCTGATGCAGAGAAATAATTGAAGGACTGTCCATGTGGGGGCTTTTACTTTTAGGGCTACTCTTTTATAATGTAGCTTGTTGCAAGATTATTTTTAGAATGGAGCTTTGCAAGTAGATTGTGTTTGCCCTTTCTCCACAACTATCCATGTCAAAAAATAGTCCTGCTGTAAGAGGCTTCTGCCTGGTAGACCACTTGTAGCAATTCTAGATATGAGAAATAGCCTAAATCCTATTTAGCGAAACAAACCAGAGTTAATACAAAAGTGGCATCATTGTTGCTGGATTAAAACAAAATTTTGATTTTAAAAACCATTAGCAAGTATGGGGATATGCACACTCTGCAGGACATGAGAAAGGGGGAACATTTTTGGAATGAACTGAAAACTCCAAGTTTCTAAACACAGTCCACAATACCTCATACCTAAAAGTCTCATCTAGAGACTTTTAAAATTATGGCAAGCAGTTGGATTGCTAGGTTCAGCTGTCAACAGGTGAGGTGGCACAATTCAGTGGTGCAGCTTCAGTATTTAGGATTTTGATGCTAAAACTGCTCACAATTCTCTTTGCACTTCTGCTCTGCTTTACTGAATCTATTTTCTCTGACAAAGCATCTTGACAATCTACAATCTCAGCAATGAAGAGGAAACTCTACATTTATCAGAAATGTGTGTGGAGCTTCTACCTTTGATGGTGGCAAACCGAACTATTGAAAGTGTCCACTTTCCATGAAAGTGAAGAGGTTGTGCAGCCTCCACTCTTGGAAGTTTTCAAGATCCAACCAGATGAAGCCCTGAGCAGCCTGGTCTGAGCTCATTGCAAACTTAACTTGGCTACTGAGGACTAATATACAAAATTTTCTTTAAACAGCTTATTCAGGTTTCAGCAGTGCATTAAAAAGCATGCATTTTACTTCAGGAGGAAGCTGAATGCTTCAGATCCAGATCTCATTTGGAAGAAGTCAGCCAAAGAGGCTAGACTCCTGACAACATCCACAGATCTTACAGAGAAATAAGCACAGGAATTCAGAAAAGTAGCATAGCCCTTCCATTAGCTCTGCTTAAAGCCCCAAGCACAGCCAAGCATGCCATGATTGGACTTGCATTGTTCCTCTACCCATTCACCAAGACTGGGCTGCATCTGCCTCTAAGCACTGACCATGTCAGTCCCCTCTAGTTCAGACAAAGCCTGAATTAAACAGTCAAATGCCTCTCTTTATCTCAGATCTGTGCTGAACTCTACCGAAGGAAGTCATAATAAAGTGTATCCCACAGAAGACACTGGCTGAACTTCCCTTTTGTAGTGAAGAATAACAGCTGTGTAAATTGCTTGCAGTAAATGATGTATCATATGGACGGAGTCTATGCTTGCTTCTAGTAAAGTATACCATCAAATACCTGAATGAATTAATTATTTTTGAATGAGACACAAACCCCATATCGCTGCCAAAATATGCTTTCCAAGTGTTAAATCCAGCTTTCACAGAAGTTGCTAAATATGTCTGACTCAGGTGGTATGGTTCATTTCCAGTTCCACGGCTATTAGCCATTTTTGCCAGGAGCACTTGGACATACCTATTTCAGGCTGTTTAAGAAAAATGTGTGCTTTTCGTTATGAAATTTAAGCTTCATGAACACCTGTGCCTTTAACTGATAAAGGAAATGTTGCAGAAGTAGGTCTGAAGTAAAATGCAGCTTAAGATCCACAAAATGTTCTAGGGAAGTCTTCCTAAGGGAAAACATCTCAAATGTTCCTTGACTCTCCCCCTCAAAATCTACATGATGCTGCTGCTTGCTGCTTGCTGCTTGTGATGTGGTGCATGCTCTATTTCATTCTTGTAAAATTATCATCTTTAGGCAGCCCTGCTATAGTGAAGTGATGCTGGGTAGTAACTACCTGGTATGTCTCCTACTGCTGGTTCTGTTTTCAGAGGACCTACAGAAGTACAACTGATCTGAGTAATTAAAATTAATCTCTGATACGCACACCCTGAGATAGTTGTGGGAATTTTGCATACTTAGTTTTGAGCTGTGACAACTTCATAGCCTTACCTTTCCTCCAGCCTTACACCGGCACGCTTTTTCATTGTTGCTGCTGGCGTAAGAGATGTATAACTTCTGTATTGACCTTTTAAACCTCTCACTGTATATCTTCTATTTCCACTGGCAAAGAAAACAGCTGCTTTCTCAATGTCAACTGTTTGTACCAAGTTTATCATACTGAACTGTATAATTGCACTTTTGCATTCAATAGTTAAGATATATGTCAGCCCCCTCTATCTGTAAGGCAAGCCATTTCTCAGGAGTTATGAATCAAATGGGGAATTTAATTGACAAATGATTGGTTGTATCCAATTCTTGTTCCCAAGGAAGAATTAAAGAAAAATAAAAGGGTAGTTTTCCTTGTGATATGAGCGTACATGAGCTTAACAAAGCAATTGTGAATGAGAGAAATCTACCAGCATTTCCTCCCACTGGGGCAGTGTTCTTGGGACTATGAGGAAATTTAACTTCTTTGGATTTCGGAGTAAGCATTTGTATACACCATGACTTACAAATAGGTGGGATCTTGAAGGTAACACAGAATTCCACATCTTTGTCTCATAAAAGTCACATTAAATTATCAGCCTAGTGTTTTCCTAGCATATTGTCTCACTGATCTCTAAAGAGGCATCCTGGTGTTGAGGGAACAGTTATCTAGGTGATAATCAGTGCTGAGACGTCAGAGCAGAACAAAGAAATCTGAGAGCTATATAAACATTCAGCTGAAATTCCTTTATGCAGACATTTTTCCCTCCACTATTCTTCTGAACTCCAAAAGAAGCATAAGCCCTGACTCAGAGAATGCGGAGTGTTTGCTCTGGCACCCAAGCCAGCAGATGTGACTACTTGGCATCCTTTCCTGAGACTTGAACCTCATGGTATGTCTATGCCAAATGTATCCACATTATGCAAGAGTAATGGAAATTCGCCAGGCAGAGCAATGCTATGTTTTCCTAGATAAATGTTGCTCAGTTTAATTGTGAGGAACTGACTGATAAAAGCCTCAGTGATTACCTTGTTTGCCTAACTGTCTTCATTCTGTGAAATCCAGCACTTTTACTGGCACGGATAACATACAAAAAGTATGAGGGAACAAATGTGTTAGAGCTGCAAAAGAGGCCAAGCAAATCTCCTGGTGAAAGGTGAAGCACCCACCCAAAAAAAGGGTTTCTTTTCTCCTTGGAAGATAAGCTGACTGCACAGAAAGACCACTAAGAATAGTTTCCCATCTGACATGGTTCAAGTGACTCAAGCTGCATGGTCACAGTGAGCTGTTCATTTCAGTTTTTTCCTTTCTCCAATTCCATGCAAAGCTCTCCATGGAAAAATTCTGGGATGAAGATCATTTGCCTTTGGCAGCGCCTGAAAGGTGAGACATAAATGTAACAATTTGTGCTACCCAATATCTGCAGAATATAAGGAAAGAGAAAATTAAACACAATTGAAAAAAAATGTGCATAGGATTAGCCAAGTGAAAGACATGCATTAAAATAAAATGTTATCTTCATTATTATCATTTTGCTCTTCATTTGAACCAACTACCATTTGCCTACAGCCATTGTACCATGGCAAGACTTTTTGCTTCATATTTGCACACTTCTCATAAAAATATAGTCCTGTCTGTGATCTCTGACCACACTCCCAAAAATTTAAGTATAATTTGTTACTTTCAATAGACAAAGGTACATGCCACAATCTCACTCAATAATGTTCAACATGCTCCTGATCACAAACGAGGCATCCCAGACTGAGCAAAGAGTCAGGGATATGTGCAGGTTGCTATGATTCGGCTCTGAAGGTGAGAAAGGTTGTATATATCCCATAGAGTCTGTTTGAGTGTAACAAAGCTATTGTCACCCAGCCACAGCCTGATAAAATGCCTGGAGCATGCAATGCCTTTTGTTGCAAGATCCTTCACTCTACAGGGGGGAAATGCTATTGAAATTGGAAGAACACCTAAAGTAGCAGCAGGGGATTGCTGCCACACTATTAGTGCAATTGATTGCCTCAGCAAATAGCCAGAAGTAGCCACTTACCTCCTAAGTTACTTCCACTGAAGTAATCAAGTTCTTGTTAACAAATTTCAACCATGAAGGAAATCCAAAAGAAACTGGCTTCTAACCCAGGACTTCACCATCACAAGAACTGGAGAAGACACAGTGAATCACAGGGTTCCTGCCATTATTATCCAGAGGCCAAGAGAAAATTGAACCATTTTCACAGCACTTTGAAATGTTGTTTACAGACTGCTGGCCTAGAAGGAAAACCCTGGAAAACCATTCACTGCAGATGTCTTACCTAACCACTGGTCCGACATACAACAAGCCATATTTATCCTGCAGGGATAAGAGCAAGATGGTAATGTTTTCCAAAACCCCACCTGAAGAAGAGTTACTGCATAGTAATGGCTGAATGGATAGTTCACAGTGAATAACTTACTCAATTAAAAAGTCTTGGTTTTTTGTCTGCAGACATTGTTGTGAGTTTCTCAGTTATTCATTTGAAATTATTGTCTGAGTTATTTGTTGTCCACAGCAATTCATTGCATGACTAGTCAAAAGAATGCTAAACTCAGAATACTGGACAGAGAGCAGATATTTCTTTTCCTTGATTAGCAAAATGAGACATTTTGAATCAAGTCTTTGCTTCAATATTTAGACTTTTGAAACATAAAAAAACAGCCTTGCAAAAAATACAGTGTGATATTTACTTAAATGCTACTGTTTCAATAGCTGGTAGTAAATTCATTCAATAGACTAGCTGTGAAACTCAGCAGAAAAAAAAACATGAATAATCAAACTACTTAAATCATTTAAACACAGCATTATCTGAGGGTTAAATAATGTTTGCCTACTTGCAACAGACTTTACAGGACATACATTCAAATTCACACTAAAAGAGTGGTTTACAGATACAAGCTAAAACTAATTGTACAACTTCTTTCATGCAAGTTAAAAAAAAAAAAAGGAAATTTGAACATAACTTCAATTACCTTAATCATTTTGGTTTGGGAAACACAGAGCCCCAGCTACACATACAAATAAAAACTGGTGAAATATAGGATCATTTGACCACACTCATCAGGAACAAAAGATCAGTGCTCCCAGCTTCCCTGATGGATTGAGTTGCTTGCTTACCCCCTACAAATGTTCTTCAGGAAATAAAAAATCAGTTGTGTCAAGCTATTAAGAATCCTGTCAGCATGCAACAACTAAAAAATCTTACACATAATAGAAGAATATTGAAAATACATGTATGGACTTTGGCTATTCTTTATTGTTCAATGGTTCAGTTGGTGTACTAAAATGTACTTTAAGGTGGTATTTTGGCTACTTTCAATCTCTACTTGACACTTATAAGCAATTTAAGAGAATTAAAGCATTTCATATACTAGTTGTTATTCTTTTTGCTAAAGGGATAAACACATTCCACAGAAGGGAAATTATAGATATGCAAGTTACATGGGGTGACAGGTCTATGGAGCTAGGCAACATTCATATTTTGTTTTGCTAATGGACTGGGCTACAAACCTCTTCCTTTGTAAGAAGCTTATGGATAAAGTAGATACACACAGTCTTTGCTTTTTTACTGTAGTCCAACAGGATGCTTTCTAAGTTATTCTTACCAAGTGTCAAAATGAGTCTAAGTGACAGATTATGTATTTGCTTACCTACATTTAACACTGGCACTTCTCCATTCACTCACACTAGGGTAAATAAACTGAGACTCTGGCTCCATATTCCCCCTTGTTTGATCTCACTATAGATCAGTGATGCCAAACCACCAGCACTGGCAAACAGAGATCTGGGCTGGCACCAATGACAATGAGCAAACAACACTTTCAAAACATGTTTGATGCCAGATAGCAAAGAGCACCCTCCCTGCTTCAGGAGCTTGTTGCTAGAAAGGCTTTCAGCTCTGAAATCCAAGTACCTCTTCCATGTGGCTGGAAGGGCCCACACATCACTTTTTCTCTGCAGCCCCCCATAATAAATCCATTACAGGTATCCCAAACAGTGACACGCAGGTGGTTTCTCCTGATCTAGTTGATGCAAAACTGGATCTAAGAGTGAGCAAACTTAGCTCAGTAAGACACAAGAAGCATACCTATATCAGCTAAAATTTTCAGCTGGTTCAACCATCATTTTGAACCTTTCAGCTTTTAATAGGCAGGCATCTTCAGGAGAATAACAAAACAAAAGCAGGATGCAGCAAAACAAAACCACACCCAAGCTAGAGTGAAAAAATTAGAGAAAATGAAGGTATATGGTCTCACTAAGCTGCTGCCACCTGGCTATTGGTGGTGCCTATTTGATCTATTTTTAGGTTTATTATTAGGTTTATTACTAGGTTTAGATTGAGTATTAGGAAGAAAATTCTACACTGAAAGGGTTGTCAAGCATTGGAACAGGCTGCCCAGGAAACTAGTGGAATTCCCATCCCTGGAGGAACTGTAAAGACATGAAGATGTGGCACTTGGGGACATGATAAGAGTGGTGGACTTTGCAGTGTTGTGTTAATTGTTTGACTTGATGACCTTAAAGGTCCTTTCTAACCCAAACGAGTCTATGATTCTATCCTCTCTCCTGCCACGCGGCACTCCAGCCTGGCAGCATAAGAGGGCCAGGGCAGACCCTGCCAAGGCAGCGATTACACCTCCAGTGCCTGCTGCACCTGGATCATGGTTCCTGGAGGGATCAGCCCAGTCTGGCTCCCCTGCCGGGGCCTGGGCTCTCACTGGCTGCTGCCACTAGCTGCTTTACATCTCCGGGAACAGGGATGGCCAAGTCCTTTCCTATTAAACTACAGCAGTTCCTACTCTCCACCCAAGGGGCTTCAAGAGGCTGTGGGGGCTGAAAGCAACACACTGGGTTATCCGCATAACTAAAACACGAGGTAGCTCTCTGGGCTGGGAGGTGGCGGCGTTCGCTCCCCGCTACTGGCACCCACACCCGAGCACCCACACCCGCACACCGAACGTCTGCCCATGCCCACACGGACACAAGCGCCTCCAGCAGCCGCGGCTTCCCCACGGCGGCCCGGCCCGGGCTGGGCTCCGTGCCCGCTCCCCGCCCGGCCGCGCCGCGCCGCCCCCACCAGAGGGCGTCACGACCCCGCGTTCGGGCGGGCGGGCCCGGCCCCGCCGCCGCCCTGCCCCGGCCGCTCCCCGGCAGCGCGGCCCTGAGGGCGCCTCCCGCGGCCGCCGCCCCGGCCGCCGCCTCCGCCTGTCCCGACCGGGGACCGCCCCTGAGCGGCGTCCCGAGGCAGGACCAGGGCTGCACAGAGCCCCGCCGCCGCAGTTCAGGCTGTGCAGGGAGGTGCTTCCTGTTGAACTTGATTCCCAGATTGACGGGAGTTTGGTGGCTGGGATGTGACCGCCGCTTCCCTTGAGGAAACTCTATATCAAAGAGGTTTCTGTGTAGTAGCACACCCTCTGCTATTTGGGTAGCTAGTGACTGCTTGGGGGGAGAGAGTACTGCTGGAAAAAAAAAAAAAACCAGTTATAAATGTGGATAATCTGAGCTGAGCCTTTCAAAGTTCACACCCCATGAAGCTGCAGAGCAGAGCCAGGCAGATGAGAGAGGGATGTTTCATAAGAATCAACTGGCTGTTGCAGAGCAAGACCGGGGAAAAGTGGTCCCCTCAAGACAAATGCCATTGCCAGACCATATTGGTAAGATTGCAAGTTACAAATACAACTGAAGACAGAGAATTTGCCAAAAAAAGGGGGAAAAAAAAAAGACAGAAAACAGATGCAAAACAGCAACAAGATGCCAGAATAAAAGGAATCTTAGGCCAGTGCTGGAACACACTGCAATCCCTCGCCGTTCAGGATGATTTAAATGGATGGAAAAGGGATTAAGGTCTAATCCAGCAGTTGCTCTGTTTGAATTAATCTCATAGGAGTCAGTCAGGATATATATATTTAGGGAGGTGGAGAAAGAGAAGAAAGAAAGCAAGAAATTGCTGGATGAAGCCCTGAATATAATCTGAGGAGACTTCAGATAGTTCCTTGCACCATACTCATTTTAAAAGCTGATTATATGATCCAAACCCTCAAAGATATTCCAAAAGAAAAGGTGACATTGCTAAATATGCTGTTCTCTCTGCAATACTGAACCCCAAGTCTCCCTGCCAGTTGTTGGCTGCAGCTGAGGCAGTAGCCATTTCACTCACGCTGGCTGGGGCCCTCTCCATCACTGCAGCGCTTTCCTTGGCTGTGATCTTGCTTTCAAATGCCACTGATTTTCTGGGACAGTCCCAACTGTGAGGAAACTGTTCCCACTGAGTCTTGAGTTTCCTGAGAGCCTGAGTGATTAAAGAGATTCTTCTTCCTTTTGAACTCAAATGTTTTCCAGAGCTGCCTTCTCTTCCCTGCACAACACTATCAATCTGAGGCAGGGCACTGAAATATCTACACCAGCACTGCCAAAAACAGCCTTGCATATTTCCAAGCAGTTATGCAGCCTTTAGTAAATCACCTAAGCATGAGCAAACTGTGCTTCAGGCAGTGCAGAAAAAGACAAATCCAAATGCTGGGGACAAGGAGTATCCAGGGAGGCTTGCGACGACACAGTGGAAGGGAAAACAAAATATTAAGTGCTAGCCCCAATCCCTAACAAACATTATCAGCAGATTTCTTCTGCACATGTGAATGCTCTTTACGTATGCAGGTGGATGTATCTGAGGCAGGAACCACTTTGAAAAAAAGGGACTCTTTTAACACCCTACCCAGCGTTCTCTAGTCCCAGAACTATGGTACTAATTTTAGCAGTTATGACTATGAATAGTGCTGGGTTTATAGTTTTCTAGCAGCCCTCAGCGTCTCCAGAGGGACCAGCAGTTCCTTTCAGAACTGAGATCACTCTTGATGATATTGTAATAGTTTTAAAAAATCCAGACTGGCATGGCATCAACAAGACCTGAGTTTAATCCTTCCTTCATAAGTATCAAAAAGTAACACATTTAGCAAGTACAAAAATACCTTTTGTGGTGTCCCACCCTTAAGGGGAAGGGAGCGCCCAAAATTATCAGATACTCATGGTCAAAAAGGAGCAACAGAATCAGAGGGTCTGCAAAAGAATCTTACAGAGTTTTCTTAGTAAAAGTAAATTATAAGCCTGGCATGGAAATAGGTCTAATTAGTCCCTTCTCACATAAGCCCATTGTGGTGGGTTCTTGATCTCAAATTCTAAGAGAAGGGAGCCTCTTGAGGAGTCAGAGCATTTCCAATTACAGTACTTACCTGTTTGTTGGGAACTGAGGGGAAGGAATAGGATTACGCAAGGGGAAAAAAGTTACAAAATGAGAGTAACTAGGACTATGAGCCTTTCCTTCACATGTCAAAAGCAAATCAACAAATACATGTTCCTACCATTGTGGAGATAAAGAAAAGGATGAATGCTGAATGGCAAAGCCATCTTTTCAAAGACTTTCAGTTGAGAAAAAATGAATGAAAAATTACAATTGTCCCCAAAAGTAAATTCTTAAACTGAGCTCGGTGTATGTTACTGAGCTGGGCATATGCAACCCACCCACCAACAGTGAGTGTACTTGGGATATGTTCAGCCAGGGATGAGAAGTGAGTACACTGGTAGTGCCATTTTTCAGGCAACAAGGGTCACAGTTGAGATCCCAGACTTCCAGCGCCAGCCAAACACTGAGGCCTGGGTTTGCTCTTCAGTGCTGTTTTGAGCATAAAAAAACACCTACCTTCAAACATCACTGTCTGCATTCTCGTTTTTTCCAGGAAAATGTTGGCAATTATATTACCCTACCAATATCAATTGTGCATTTGTGTCTGTTTCTGTACAGCTTGTGCACTGGAAATGTGTTTTGGCTTTAGTTCAAATCCACTTTAGTGCCCCCAAAGAGATCTTCATTGTTCTAAAGGCTTGCTGAGATTGTTTCCAGTTTATACACAACTGTTTCTAAACCCTGGGACCTGTGCTTTTGGTTGTCTATCAGGAAAGAGTGGCAGAGATTAAAGAAGTGCATGCCTTTGGCTGCATACTTTAAAATAAAACGGCCGTGGTTTTCAGGAACCTCTTTTAAGGTGTAATAAATCCGACTTTCTAAATGCCCAAGGCTGTGTTTATCTAGAAGTATCTTGGGGGAGATTGCTATGTCTATTAATCTGTTTTCCTGTTTCCTTACCTCAGGGCTTAAAGGCTGCATAAACCAACCAGCTAGAAGGCTGTAAGAAAAAGTCTCCACAGACAAGTATCTCCCTCTGCTTTCTGTTCTTAAGCAACACTCCCGGTGCAGGGGAGTTATTAGACATTCTTATAAAGCAGGAGCAGTAGATGAGAGTGATATGGTAGGGACAAACTAGAATGACCTCTGTCTCAGAAGAAACCTCAGACCTCTTCAGGGCCTTTAAAAGAGTTAACAAAACAGTGGATAAAGGACAACCAGTGTCTGTTTTTTATTTAGACCTTCAAAAGGCTTTTGATAAAGTTCCTGGGAAGAGGCTATAAAGGAAACTTAGTAAGCACAAGGTGAGAGGTAAAGTCCTGCATGGATAGGAGGAGAAAAAAAGCCCACAGTTGAGGGAATGGAAACAAAGAGGAGGAACAAATGGTCTATCTCAGCATGGAAAGGACTTCCATGTAGGCTGCCCCCAAGATTAAAAATATGACACGTGTCTGGGATATTTATTAATGATTTGAAGGTCATGGTGAAGAGCAAAGGTGACAAAGTTTGTGCCATGAGAAATTGCAGAGGATGAAAAAATTAAGAGAACTGAGGTAGTGAATGAAATTAAGCACACACAGGAGAAGAACACTTTGTAGAGAACACTACAAACTACTTATATGTGTGGGTAGGTTTTGAATTTCATTTAAATATCCCCAAATAAATCAGTCACCTGTACAGTCAGCTCAAGGAAATTGACTCCTGACCATGCAGTGGTGGTTGAGAAAGCATCAGTCTTTTTGAAAAACTTATAAAAGAGGGTTTTTTTTTTTAAGCCAATAAAGAAAAGACTACATTCCTGTGATTTCATATTAGCAGATGGCATGACCTGTTTGTGCCTTGGCCATCACATTCAGGTTCAGCCCACCCTGCTCAAAGTATAAACAATGAAAGGAGCTGCCAAAAGGTCTGACAAGTCTGGGTTTCTTCTGCGTCTGCTCCTCATGCAAGAGTCTGTCTATCCATGTTACACTATAAAAGATTTGGAACATATTTAAACTAGGGTTATGAAATATATTTTATTGCATGGTAATTTGGTTTATTGGGCTTTGAAAGCTATCTTTATTAAGTATTGACACTTAAAAATCAGTATTTATTTGGAGGTGACAGTTATCACAGTTTAGAGCTTTTGCTCAGTCTCAGGTTTTTGGTCACTTTTAACATTAGGAAAAGAAGCTGCGCTCTACATTTGAGAAGGTAGGATCCAGGGCCAAGAAGCATCCACAAGGCTTACTCAATAAAAATACACACTACTAAAAGCAAATTTGTATTTTTAACCTCTAGGATCCAGTTCTGAGGTGAAATATGAGAAAGGGAGATTTAAAACTGCTTTTACTTACTGTATTTAAAGGTAAAATTATAAGCTATATGAAACCTGTTGTGGGACAGATAACAACCACAAAGATATACCTATCTATAGCATAACAACTGATAGAGAGAGAACAGGAGAAAGTCTCATGGCTGATCACTGAAGAATAAGGATCATCTCAATTCACAGCAGCTATCTAAAAGCTTGGTATTGAAATGAAAAGCTTGGCATTGGTAGTGAAAGGAGAGAGACAAATCTATATCCAAGGGACTATTCTCTGGAACTGCCTATGAATCCTATGTTTCCTGTAAATTTCCCTCTATCTATTGACTCAGAGACAGTTAAACCTTCTCTGAAGCAGGGTATCTCTAAAAAGGTACCTGTGCTTATTCTGGCTGGGATGGAGTTAACTTTCCTCATAGCAGTCCTGATGGTGCTGTGCTTTGTGTCTAAAACAATGTTCATAGCACACTAATATTTAAGCTATTGCTGGACAGTGCCTGCATAGCATCAAATATTTCTCTTTTTTTCCACTCTGTCCCCACTTCCTGGAGCAAATAGGTAAGAGGTGAGCAAGCAATTGGGAGGGGACACAATCATGACAGCTGACCTGAACTGGCTAAAGGGATGCTGCGTGCCAAATAGCGGAACGTTCAGCAATGAAAACAGGGATAGAGAAAGAACAAGGAAATTTTTGGCTTCCAAAGTGTTCAGTGCTTAGAGAGACTGGTTGTTCTGCTTGTGGTTTTCCTTTTCTTCTTCCTTCACCAATTAAACAAGTCTTCCCACTTTTGTTTTTCCTCTTCTGTTCCCCATTCTGCTGTGGTGGCAAGGGTGAGTAAGCAGCTGTGTGGAAGCTTGGCTGCTGGACAGGATCAATCCACCACAATAGCAATTATAATATGTTCCTAAATGAACTATCCGCACATATGAAGGGTGAACCAAGACAAATGTAAGTCTTGTAAAATGAGAATAAAATAACACCAAAAAGGATATTTTTGAGTAAATCAGAGAGAAATGGGGACTGGATTACCTTTATTGAGGGGAGATTTCTGCAGAGCACCTCAATAATATTTTTTGGATTCTAACAATCTCTGTCTCAGATGATGGTTTGCCACATGCATAAAACAGATTCCTGTGCAAAGTTATATCTGTGAAGCAGTATTTAATGTGCTCCTGAACAATCTATCTGAGTCCTGTGCCTGTGGTAATATCACAGGAAATGCCAACACACAGCACATAAAATGTCAGCTCTCCACAAAGCAAGAAAAGAAATGCTATTCCTTTATGCTACAAATGATGCCTCATGCAGTTTTCTTCTAGGTTTATATTTGGTTTCCTGAAGTTTTTGAAGCAGGAGCATACACTAACCTGCTCCACAAGGCCATGATACTTAATGGGATCAGTGTAGTGAGGGAGACTGATATCTCAGCGTTAATCTGCCATGTGGCCACCCGTGAGCCACCCCCTCTCTCTGTACTTTGTTTTCCTTCACCTGTCTGGATTGTTTATTTGAACGTAATCCCCTTAGAGAGAAACTCTCTCAGGCTTTTTAGGCACAGTTGCAGAGATGGCAGTCCTCTGGCGTATTAGGAAGTGCATGGTGGCTCCATGGCTAGAGGAATCTGACTGGATATACTGTTGGGTTCCATGGCAAACCACCAAAGTTTGCCTCCACAGATGCTCCTGGTTTTACTTTCTCTTGCAGTATCAGATTATGATTACCTTCACACCATCAGAGTCTGGTTACTACTGAATTTTTTACAAACCCTCTAAGCCTCAGGAAAGGCAAGCTAGCAACTGTGGGCCTGCTAAGGCAGCTCTCAGCCCCCATCAGGTGTGCTGCACAATTGTAGCCAGTAATGGGGATGACTGTCAAGCACACTTTCCATTTCTGCAGTGGGAGCTTCTGCAAAGTCTGGAGACAAACAGGGGAGAGGGTCTAGGGACTGGCAAACTGCTCTTAAATAAAGGTTAAAAATAACTTCTCTTGATTTCAGAGCAAAAGTCCTGAGAGAAGAGGGAGGAGGATTCCAGCTCAGGGAGCAGCCAAGCAAAGCAGTGTGTCCCTGGCACAGGAGGAGTGGAGGACATGCCTTCTGTGGGGATTATGCAGAGCTGCTGGAAGTGAAGCCTGAAAACCAGCAGAACGGAAGCTTGGAAACCGAGCCCTGGGCTGAAGCGGGTAATTTACCTTATTTGAAATAAAAACAGCTTAAGTTGAAGCCAGCCGGAAATTCAGCTGACTTGAAGCTGCAAGCAAAATTAGCATAACACTCTGCAGGTTGAAACATGGGGGAAGCAGACTGAGGGATTGAGCCTTGACGTCTGGCAGTGTAAGGAAACTGCCTCTGCTTCTGCAATGCTATTCAAAATTATCCCTTAAAGCTAAAATCATTGCAAGACCAAGCTAGAAGACCATAATAGTGCCTGTTGGCCTTAACTGCAACAAGCAAAAAAAGACAACTGCAGCAGAATCATCATTAAAAGGAATAAGACTATGACTAGCCCCCCCCAGATTGGCAGAGCATGGTAAGTACAAGTGACAGACTGAAACATCTCGGCCAGGAGTCTGTCAGTGTAAATCAGTGTAGCTATGCCACTGACTTCCACAGTGAAGCTGGGCCAGTTCATTCCATTAAGAATCCAGATCCTGAATGCAAGTAGGTATAGCCTGTGTCTTGCAAAGTGCTCTTTGCTGGACCGGGGCTGGGGGAGGAGGGGGTCACAATTCACCCACTGGAAGACGCAAGGCAGCTTTTCATAACTTAGCTCCAGCAATCTAATCCTAGAAGCCTTCTAATCTTAGTGGTTGCCAGACAGGCTAACTCAGCCATGCGAGCTAATGTATCCTGCTACTGCTGTTAGGCTTATTCCGGTCCCCAAGCTAATTCCTGTAGAGCTAGCTTGTAGAGTTAGCCTGTATAATTCAACACTACACTGCACTGGCAAACCCTTTAGGAGTGTGGCTGTGTATATGTGCAAATAAGAGAGCGCAGTTAAGTGATGCTCCTCTCCCCGACTTGTGTATATCTGGGAATTTTATTTGCCCACGTACTGATGACCAAAGATCCAGTTCTTTTCCTGAGGTTTACAAACCAGTTCCTATGTCAGTAAGTGGCTTAATTTGAATGACATAGTGATTAATGAAGTCAGCTATAATAGGGTGCCAATGCTTCTGCTTCTCTTCTCTTGAACTTACACTAGCAACAACAATGGTAACCTCTTCTTCTTATTTGAAAGCAGTGCTTCCTCAAATAGGGAGATTTTGCAGCACTGTGCCAAGATGCAAAGCAATGTCATTGCAGGCAGAGTAAGATAGTGTTGTGCCTGAACATCATCATATTCTCACTGCAAAGTAATATTTTTGCAAGACCGGGAGTAAATTTTCTGGATTACAAATACCACAAGAGTCTTACTGAAAAGATTCCTTCAAAGGGGATCCACAATATGTATTTTCATACAGAACATGCAGAGTCACTGTGTCATTAGAGTGCCATTTACCACCATTTTATTGAGTTTGTCTGAGTTTTTTTACAATATCTCAGTGTCTCAGGGTCTCTGCTGCCTTTAAAGGAACAAGCAGCTGGGTGGAACTTGTGATCAGAGAGTTCACCAGTGTTTGCAGTGAAGCATAAACATGAATGAGCCTAGACATGCTTGGAAGCCCAAGAAAGTATTAATAAAACTTGCTCAGTGTTTTTAATGAAGATGTTTGGATCAATAAGATCCCAGAAGTCATTTCCAACTTGAGGAATATGCACACATATAGCTGAGGACACAGCATATGCACATTTTCTAAAGGAGGCATTTCTATGTAATTATCTTCTGCCTATAAAAAAACAGGTCTTAGCTGAAATTTTGAACCAACTTCTGTATATCGTGAATTCCACACACATAAAAGGAGTTAAAAATACACAGTGGGCTTTTTTTAAAATCTGTTTTTCCAGAAAGAAATACTGTTGCAGACATAAAACTTTTTCCAGGCTTGCCCTGGGCACTCCTTGAAATATGCTGTATGGACAATATACACTCAAACCTCTGGCTGTCTCTAGGAGATATTCATCCTGTCTCTCCTTGGCAAGCTGGGTTTCCTGTCCAGCCCCACAGGATTTATTGGCTCATTGTGATGGAAAAAAATTGGAGGCTAGTGACCAACCATATATGGGTATGGAAAAACCAAGATGAGCTAGAAGGGGAAAAAAAAAGTGGGTATAATTATAAGTCAATTAACTATAAATCATTATAAGGATAAGAGGAAAGGAGCAGCATGCAGAAACCTGCAAGAAATACAGGTGTTCTCTGACTTTCTCCCTCCACCCCTGTGGATTAGCAGGGCTGAGGAGCAGGGCCCATACTGACACTGTGAACTGTCTTCACATCACCAGGGTGGGATTTCCAGCCATCGACAAGCTCGAAGTAGATTAGCAATGCAGCAGCACCATTAAAGAAAGCAGTGGAAGGAGGCTGAGAGGCTGAGATCTTTTGGCCAGGTTGGTTTTTGCTTCCATTATTGCCTAGTAACATATAACTCTTTATGAGGGCATAAAATTGCTCTTTACTAATGTTTTTCTCATTCAAAGGTTAGCAAAGCCACAGTGAAAGTTAAAGAGGAGGAGTGCATGACTCAGTGGGGCTGCTGAAAGCAATCAACCATTTTTGATGAAAATGGACTTAATCTGCTATCTCATAAGGGACAACCATGCCAGTTGTCACCACCATAGGCTGTGAGCACAAGTGGCAGAGAGGGTGCAGCTGGGGGTCTGCTTTTGCCACTGTGCAGATTTACCCAGCTCATTTAAGGCTAGTAAAAGCCGCAAGCTCTTTATTCAAAATGGAGTACAGGCCAAGAAAAAATGACAGGCCAGAGTCAAAGCAAAGCAGGCCAAGGTAACTGAGTCCCATCAGGAGTGGAAAATGGCCTTGACTCATTCAAAAGAGTCAAAAACCCAAAGAGTGTTTTTTTCAGAGGTACTGTTCCAGTTCTGACTCAAAGGCACAAGCAGCACAAAGCAGCGTGGCTCCACAGATGGTTCATACCAAATCAGCTGCTGGCCAGTGTGTTAAAAAAAACCCTTAAATTGTCAGTTAGTCTGTGCTTCATTATTTGCTTCTTACCCATTTCTACTGAATCTATACCAGCTCTGATAGGCGACAGTGCCATTGAGAATCTGCTGATTCAAATCCCTCCCTCCTCAGCAGAAAGCCAGTGGGAGGAAGGAAGAAAGAAACCCAACTCGACATTCTATTTTTCCCCCTTCAAATAAACCCTAAATTGCTTCTTTAATGCACTCGA
This sequence comes from Serinus canaria, assembly GCF_022539315.1. Classification (NCBI taxonomy): domain Eukaryota; kingdom Metazoa; phylum Chordata; class Aves; order Passeriformes; family Fringillidae; genus Serinus; species Serinus canaria. The sequence continues at coordinate 53,886,870 of NC_066316.1, read as the reverse complement.
GGTTTTGAGCAGGGTAGGAAGCTCTGATACAGAATGGGGCTACAATTTTGTTAAAGACAAGCTCTGCAGCAAGCCTGTGAACTCCAATAAATTTGTAACTCTGTTCCCAGTCAGAAACAGAACAATAGCCTCTCCTGTTTAATTGTGGATTGCAGCAAGTGGTTTCGTGCTCAAACCCTCTTGTAATGTAGTCCTCTCCTTTTAATCATCAAAGGTGATCTCTGCCAAAGCAGCTGACAGTTGCATTTGATCAAGTGTAATAGGAACAGTCAGATCTTCCAGGATCCTTGTAGTTACCCATTTTCCATGTGTAATTCCAGTCTATTTCATACAAGTTTAATATGACAACTGTATTACAAAATTAGAGGGAGGATTTAGGGTGAGATGACTCACTGATTTTTTTTTTTCTGTTTTATTAGAAAACATGATCTCAGAAACAAAAGCTATTTTCTATTCCCAGCCCTTCTACTGACCCACTGTATGACCTTGAACAACCTTTGATGTCTAGATCCCTTCTTCCACTTTGCCAGTCATTGCAATTTAGGCACTGTGAGCTCAGTGGTGCAGTGACTGCCTGGTTTTGGGGTCCCAGCATAACAGCTATGACAGATAACTGTGCACTTAGAGTTGGTGACATCTGGACTTTACCACCACTCATCTACATTAGTAGCTGTATAAATATTTATATTTATTATAATGTGTATATGTGTATCTGTATATGTAAACATGCAAATGTGCGTGTGGTTTTAAATTTGAGAGTGAGTACTTTAGGGATAAGGAATCCCAATTTTAAAACCAAGAAAGAAGACCCAACCTCTATCCTTCAATACAACTGCATTTCAAATAGATTTTCCAGCAGAACTTTTGGGCTCTGCCCTGTGGTTTTCACAGTTCAATTTACATTGACCCTGGAAAAGCAAAGAAAAGCAAAGCAAAGCAAAATGTCTGTTCCTTGTGCCCAGTGCTGTCTGGACCCACCAGTGATGCTCAGAGATGTCCACTGCCCAGATGCAGATCACATCCACTATGCAAAGATCCAATTGCCGTTTTATTACACCACGGGTCAAGAGGAGCATTAAATCCCTCTCACTTTTGTCAGATGTCAGCATTTGGGAAGGTGGTTGGTGATGGGGAGGGGAGGACGGAAGACAGTCAAAATGAAAATGGTTTGGTTAATTAATTGCAAGCACTGCTTGAAGGACCAGCACGTATATTTAATCAGTTGCCTAGTAACAAACGGTGTATGATGTGAATGCTATCAGCCCGCAGCGTGAGCAAGGGATGGACCCTTTCTGTTTTTATCAGCTGCCAGCATGCATACTCTGGGTGTTTCATGCCCTTGTGCTCAGAAGGGCTGCCCTGCCACCTCACAAAAGCTGCATGGTAGCAAGGGTCCCCCCATTTTGGCTCTGCCATTCCTGCTCCTCCCCCAGACATCTCAGAGAGAAGACTGTCTCTTCTTACAGGGAGTGACCTTTTCAGTGGTGAATCAAATGACAAGAAAAATTATCCAGATCTCCCCTCCCCTCCACCCACCTTTTTTCTTTATGAAGTTATCTACACTCTGGGAATAGAGCGCAGGCATTGCTGCTGATCACGTTCTGTTACTGACACCAGTGTCACCATTAACAGTATATATCTTCCATAAAAACCTGTGCAGAGAAAACCAGAAAATCATTGGAGCTGGTACAGAGGCAGAATTAATAAGAAAGTGAGTTTGTTGGTTGTTGGGGTGTTTTTTGTCTTTTTTTACTCAGTGACCCTGAAGAAAGAAGGGCAATGGATGGATAGATGCTGGATTGCAGCACATAAAACCAGCCCAAGACAAACTGTACAGTTCTGTTTCCTGTAGGTGAAAAAATAACTCATGACCTGACAGGCAACTGAACATTGAGTACTCCTTTGGTGCTAGTTTTAGGAGGGAATTTGACAACAAGAATTTGCTTGTACTTTTCCACCACCCGTATGCCATTATGTTAGCTGGGCCTGATAATGCAAGGACACAAAAAACCCTCATGCTGCCTGTCCGTATTGTGAAAGAGAAATAAAAAGAGAACATCCATAAAATAAAAGCTCCCATTTATGTTTTAACATACCATGACAATGTTTGTGTGTCCTTATCAGAGCTTTCTCTCCTCCCTCCCCCCTCTCCATTTGTAAATCCCATTGGATAAAAGACTACATCTTCCATAAAGAATTCCCACCAGAAATCTTTATAAATCCTCCATCACTGAAATACTCGGCTGTCATGCTGAGCAGAAGCTAATCTAATTAAGATGGGATCTGCTAAATTTAATAGCCTGCTATGAATTTTTACGGACATCTGGTAACTGGAAGGTTGGAACGACTCTGACACATCAAATACACATTGTCCAAATGACCAGTATCAGGCCGATTATTTTCCCTTTCTCGGTCACTTGTAGCTGATGTAGGATGCAATCACCCCCTCAGGATACACACATGTGACTCCATCTGAAATTAATGGGGGTTAAGGTGCGTACATGTTGGAAAGCAGAACTGGGCCCCCAGTGCTTCCTCTAATGTTGGTTTTTTCCTGATTAGTGAAGGATCAGGATATACCTGCATTATATTTCATTATTTGCCAATACTGTAAACGATTTAGCAGGGTCTGGAGTATCTGTTTGCAGACGTGTCTTTGGTATCTGCAAGTTATGAACCCAAACCTGACTGGCAGCCTTCCTCAGTCAAAGCCCTATGTGACATCCACTGGCTAAGCAGATGTATTTCCGGGGGGGGCAGAGGACCTCCATAATTTTAATCATCTCTTCCTGACCCAATAGTAAGCTGATAGCAGGAGAAGGCAGGAGATGGATGGAGGGTTGAGTTGTTGGAGCTTTTATCCCTTAAGCTTCTAGTATGAAAAATTTGAAACCTTCTAGTGATCCCCAGAAATGGCAACTTGAGCTGTTACAAGGCTGGTCCCATCCCATGGGCTGTTACTTTAAGAAAGGAGCACATTTACAGAAGTGAAGGTCTTCCTCCCTGTCTTCATGGCATGCAGCCTGAGAATGCCACATTAATGAGCTCCTGGCACTCTTGTGGTTTATTAACTCATCAATAGGAAAGATCACAAACATCAATTCCACCTAGTAGATTCCATGGGTGTCCAGCTCTCTAAGGTCTCACTCTGAGTTTCCTGTAATAAAACCACAAATACACACACATAATCATAGTTTACATTCATAGTTATGTAATTTTCAGATAGGGAATACATCACACAAAGCACAATGCCCAATTTTTCAGAATAAAGAGTTTGCACTTTAAAACACATATATCCTTATTTGCTATCTTGGTAAAGAAACCATTTTTCTTAGACTCCCCTTAGCCCCACAATAATAAATGGTTCAAGTAAATTCAGCAACACAGTGGGAATTGTGTCAACCTGAAGTGATGAGTTGGCACTTGAAAATTTAATCTCTTTACCATCCACCAGCCTTAAATCTGTGTAGTGTGACTTTCAAACACTTGCCAAAGAGCAGGGAAGTTACAATGCTGGCTTACAGATTATTTAGGTGCTGGCTTCATGAAATGGGAACAAACTCATGTGATGCCAAGTGGAGAACACTGAGCTTCATGTAAATTAAGAAAACCTCACTGAAGTGATATACATGTTGATTTAGTTAAACTGGAACATCTGTAGGGAGAAGAGACAGGACATTCAGCTGAAAGGATTGGGTTCACCACTGGTGCAGCCCTATATACACTGTGCAATGGCCAGTGCAAATCAGCGTCATGCATGGTGTGCTGCACTGATTTACTCCTTTAGAAACTTCACCAGTCAGCTCCCTGCCTCCCCCACAGCGGTGTGGGCACTGCTGCACTGTCTGAGGAAAACAACACAAGAGCAAGTCTCCCTCCCCACCTGCTGCCCAGTGTTGTAAGAGCTGGGGGACCTCATAGCCACAAATTTGTTATGCCCTAGTCTCTCTTCATCCCATTACACAGCACTGCTTCCTTCCAGATGTGGACCTCACAGAGGAACAACTTTACTCCACAGTTAGGACGTTTCATGTGTTCTTGACAAGTCATGATCTTGACCTGCTATGGATTTACTATCTGAAAGAACAGAAACAGATAGAGTGTGCAGAAGGATGTCTATGACTTCATTAGAGTGACACTGAATCAATTGTGTGGACCAGGTTAATGTTGCTTAGTCTTTCTAGGCAAAATGCAGAATTAATTTCTGGTGGTGTAATGTGATTCCAGAAATGAGATATACATCTTGCCTGTAATGGCTTTTGATTATCAATATCCATGTTTGTTTTTCAGAAAGAAATGAGAATGTAAGAAAGAGAGTGAAGGTGTTCAAATGTTGTTCATTTTGTTAATGGTAAATAAAATGAAATTTTAAGTATTACCACAATGAAAGCTAATAAGTATCTATAGTTATTACATTTGAAGCTAATTTATACACATTCTAAAAGCATCTTAAAGGACCTGAATAATATGAGAAATAAAAAAACTCATGTCGGCGTGTAGTTTATTCTTGATCTCAAAATTTACAATAGATTATGATTATCTCATTTTCCTGTGATAGAACCTACAGTCATGGTTTCTTGCATTATAAGAAAAAAATCTGAGTTAGCATTTACTGACAATTCCAGAAGTTTTGTGTACGCCCAGGAAGGAAGGAAGGAAGGAAGGAAGGAAGGAAGGAAGGAAGGAAGACTTTCCACTCAGTCTTTTAAGAATCAAACCTGCTGCTTCATGGCCACCTAATTTAAAAGATAGATGTGCATGTTTCTGACAGTAGATGTGTACCATTTTGCTGAGGCAGGGGCACAATTCTTCACAGGTGCTTCCCAGAGTGACAGGAACTGAAAACAACAGCTAGTGGAGAGCAGAATTGAACACCCACATGTCCAGTGAGTGCCACAGACACCAATAACTGCCTTGTTTGTGTTATTTATCTGCTTCTGTGAAAATCAGTCTGGTTTGAAAAAAAAACAATTATCAAGATGTAGTCACCTTCAGTAGAAGTTCCTGACAGTGAGGTACACAAAAGTGACATGTCTGCTTGGGAGCCCATCTCTTGTCAGGCACACCTTCTTTGTATCAGTGTTTCTTGTGTCAATTCTGTTTTGCTTCTAGCTAGCTCAGGTGGTTTCTCAGGTCGTTGGGTTTTTTGGAAGATTTTTCTCTGTAACGGCCATATTTTCTGCAGCCATTTTATAGACACACTTTAGAGTCCAGTAGGATATGATGCCCTAGCAAGGTACGTGGAAGCTAAGTGCCATGCCTATTGTCATGGCAGTGTCACAGTGCTCTAGGATTTCAAATCCTTCATGCAACTTTACCTACTTGTTAATTTTGTGAGAACACTGAATTGAAAATAGTAGTTCTTTATTTCAAAGCTAATCTGCTCAGAGGGCAAGTAACAGCCACACAGGAGCTATTCTTGCCAGCCACAATCAGCCAAGCTCCTCATGCCTAACTCTCCCCAGCACAAGCCCTGCCTCCACTCTGGAATAGCTCAGGATAGTAATCTATGCTAAACAAAGAGATATTATTTGCATGTGTGCTCCACTCTAAACCTCCACATGAAAAATGAGATCATGCTCTGGTGTTCACTGGTAAAGATTTATTGACCAAAAAAATGCAAACTAATAAGCAGTGCTAATTTAATGACATAGTGACCAACTTCTTTGATAGGTGTAACTAGAAAATATAACTCATACAAAGTTTTATTTTTAAGACGTCCAGGTAAGTCATACGCAAGAGAGGACCTCTAGATGTGGTGCCTTCAAAAATTTTATCTGGATGGAGTAAAATGTTTTTCCACTGAAGCTAATTAGAGAAATCTCCTAAAATACACTGTTTTGACTAGCTACTAAAAATCATAATGGATTTTTGATGCTAAATTTTGTTAGTGTGCTTGTGCAGCAAGAGGTGGAGAACAGTGATTTTTCCAGAAGATACACATCAAGGATATCAGATCTGCCATTGTAACAATACCAATGCAGTTATTTTCTCAAACCTGAAAGCTAGCATCTTGTGTAGGCATTTGTCATGACACCACCCAAATGGGACAGTGCTGCATAGTAGGCAGCTCCACAAGATCTCTCCTTTCACCCCACCAATGGTTTAAGCCATGATTATAAGAATCATGGCCAAGCCATGATTATAAGGTTAAAAATTGTGTTTGAGAACCACATCTTCTTCTAACAGCTTGGAGACTTCTCTCACCACAGAGAGTAAGAGCTCATTTCATCACACTGGTGCCACTCCAGACTTGAGAATAAAATCATTTATCAAAATTATCCCTCCCTGCCCCCCCATCCCAACTCACAGGACACATACATCTGTAAGGGCAAAACCTGCCAAGCTCCACACTGTGCATGACAGCCTGGCTGCATACACTCTTTTTTTAAATAGGCTGCCAGACCTATTTGTGGGTACATGTACCTCAGGATGGCCCTGTACATGCCCCTGGAGCCTCTAATGATGGAGCACAGTTGCCATGAGCAGTGTTTCACTGGAGGGCTGGAAAGCCCCCACAGACACAGCTGTCTTGCTCATAGGAGCAGGCAACATGGCTCTGCCCTGGGCAGAGTAAGCATGCCCTCAATAGGCTGCAGTGGGACTTTGGCCCTAAATCAATGTTCTCTTGGCTTTATGAATAGCTTGTCTTTAGAAACCTGTATTCTCATGTCTCTTCTCTGAGCCATTTTCTATCACAAGAGAAGTGGTTACTCACATTACCACAGTGAATGGTTACTTGGCCATTCACTAATGTGGATGCAGGGCAAGTTACAGTACAACTGTAGAAAGTTGCAGATGCCCCTGGAAGAAACAATCTCTAGTTGCTATTAGAGGAATGGTGTCACTGAGTGACAGGCCAGGAGCTCTGAGCTCAGAAATAACCACAAGTCCTGATAGAAGAAGTTAAATACAGGCAGGCCAATGTGAAGAGCTCCAGCCAGAAATTGCACCTGCGCACTTGTTAGGGCAATGGTGTGCATTAAACAGTCGCTTTCATCTCCACAGCTAGCAGATGTGTTGGCTGCAGTGTCCCTGAGTGGAGTCAAAACCCTTTGAAGTTCCTTTGTGTTGGAGAGCAGCTGCAGCAAAGCACAGCTTAAAGCCCAAGCCTACCAAAACTAGTCAGAGCTTATATCTGGTAATACCAGTTCCAGGTGGCCCACAGTGGGGATTTCAGGTTTTGCCCTGCTTACATGGCAAGAAAGATGGTAGAGCTGGCACTGGATACACATTACATGTATAACAGAATAACTAACCCTTCACAATGTTTAAAAACTCAATGAAGACTAAAAGTTGTTGTAGGTTTTACTGTAAAAGAGTTAAACATAGTGGCCAAGTCAAGTTAACTATTCTGGGTCTAGCTTGTCACTAGCTGAGGTTTCCCAAGACAGCAGTGAGTGTATGTGTTCTTGTCCTGCATGAAACAATCTTGGCATCACAGCACCAAAATTAGGGTAGGAAGATCCAGCCCCAGCCTAATATCAATTGCATCCCCTAATCTAGACTAACCTCTGAGTGTTTACTTTCAAGTCATCCACTTTACTCCCTCAGGACTAAGGGTTTGGGCTTATAGCTGTTTTCTACGTCAGATCTAAAATGCAAATGGGTTGTAAGGCAGAATAAAGTTTGAAACTGACTGTCTCATATTTGAGACAAATTAGGAGGAGATGATAAACAAAAGCAGACAGCAGACTATAGGGGATACAGTATCATACAGTCACCCCAAGACACTGACCCAGAAGGAGGCTAGAGAAATTGAGAAGTCCTTGTATCTGTCTGATGAAAGGGAAAGGAATCAGTAACGCTGAACATAGGCTTAGTAGATAAACACAGTTTTAAATAAGCATATCAATTCTTAGCCCCTGAGCTAGCAGAGCAGAGAAGCACATTTAATATCAAAAATATTTGAGTAGTCCTGTTTATTTCAATGGAATTACTCCCATGCTTCAAGATATGCACATGATTAAATGCTCTGTTGTCATCTTAAGCAGTCACTTTTTCATGCCCTGTAAGTTGTCTATAACTTTAGCATCCAGGGATGTTCCAGGGGTAAGTATTAATTTTGTGATCAGTGCAGATCAGAAACTCAATATTATTGCAAGGGTAAGGTGGGTCACCCATTGCATGAAATAAAGGCACAAAGACTGTAATTCCTAAACTATGCTGTCCTGACTCTTTGAGTTTGCTTTACTTGATTAACATAAATACTCCTTTCTACCCATAACGTAAAAAAATAGTTGTACCATGAATAATTTTGTTTGCATTTCTTTTAAATACTTCTACCAAAAACTAACAGCTAAATCCACAAAGCATTCTCCCAAAACTCTGGGAAATGAGATCCACAATCTTGCCTAAAAGCCATTTTAGGTTATGGCAGTCTAGAAGTCCTGTCTGCAGTTTCAAGTGGGGACAGCAATTCCTATCCAAAGCCTTATCAGCCTTTGCATGTCTAATCACCTTCTGAACACACCTATATGGTGTGCAGGACTTCTTGTTTCATGGCATGCCTATACTGAAATATGGCATATACTGAAACTTGTTTCATGGTTCCTATACTGAAATAATAAAAATTTTTAGTTGGTTGAGATCTTGCAACAGAAAAGTCACAAGATCTGTTGTAATCACGAAGATGTTTTTTATATTTATTTACAATACCTTTGTAATCTTGGGTGGTGCAATGCAACAAAAAGCTGGCAAGTTGTAATGTCAGTTTAGTAGGGCCTGAATAGAAGTTTTGAACATCAGCACAAGAAAACTGGAAGTTTGTAATAGGCTGTAAGCCAAAGTGTTTGATGAGTTCCTTAGCCACAATGCTTGAAAACTCCATGGCATACTGAGCACCAAGAGCCAAATCTCCTTTCCTCTTTGGAGGTTGCTCTTCAGGATTTACCCTGACACTTGCTGAACAGGCTGCATGAAAGAGATGTCTTGTCTTGTTCTGCTGGTTATCATTCTTGCTTTTTTTCCCTCAGAACGATTTCAGCAAAGACCATAAGCTTGTGACAGAGTGAATTTGTGATCTTATCCAATCATCTGGGCTGTTTGCAAAACTTCAGTAGGTGGCAGCGTTTTGTTGATAAATGTTTTGTTATCCAAGTGATCTCATTTAGTGCAACTGTTGCAATATTAATAAACTGAACTTATGATTGCATTTGCCAGGACTGAAAATATTGCTATCCTATCTGGCATTTGCTCTTATCTGAACTGACAACAACATCTATTGTATTTATAAAAAAGGAAAGTCTCTGTGTTCGCATGTGTTAAGGGCAGAGGAGAAACAGAAAACAAGGGGAGAAACAAAGGCACAGTAAGATTAAAACACTAAGGTTGTTGGGCATCTGATTTGTGATTGTAATAGATGAGCATTCTGGCAATTCTGTTAAATTGTCAGTGCTGGGGAATATGTGGCTTAAAAGAATGGTTAGTAAGTTATTCCCTCACCTCCAGCTCACCAGTTCTTATCAAGCCAATCTTGACAGCATCTGTAAGTTACTACTTGGTAACAGTTTGGTAATCTACAGTCAATTCCTACTGGATAGAAAAGCATAAAAGGGAAAAATTTCATCAAAACTGCTATTTTAGAAGCCTTGATTATAAAAGATATCATGGTACAGCCCAAAAAAGAGTCCAGTAAGGGTGAAGAGGGCAAGTGCTGCTTTCGTGTCCTGTTAGAAAATAAAACAAACATTGAACTTAATTCGTCATAGCAGCTCCTGTAAGCATGGGTAAATATACACACATACACACACATATACATACACACATGCATATAATTACTAGGCCTTAGGAGAAATTGACAATTTTTTTATAGTAAAGTTTCTATGCAATGTATCCCCACTTTTGCCTGTAATGAAAATAGTTTCCTTCATAGTCCAAAGTCCTGTGCACTGTTCTAAACAAGAGGAAGAGAAGAGGACTGTACTCACAGTGACCCAGCTAACATGCAGTTACTTGAGGTTAAAAAAGAAAAATTAAAGTCTCTGATGCAGTTGAACTCCCAGAAAAGAAGATCAAAGTAATTGGTTTTATTACAGGCCCTTCAGATTAAAACTGACTTAAATACACCAGGCTTTGGGCTAAATTCCACGACCATTAAGATCTATCATGAAAGTGCCATAGACTTAAACAGAAATTGGATCGGACCTGCTAAAGAACACATTTGGACTAATACAAGTCCTGTATGAATTAGATATAATAAATAGAGAAAATGTGCCAAAAGATACCTTAGAACTACATTTGCATATATGGACATAATTTTTATTATTCAGGAAATTCTCTAAGATTGAGCAATCAAGAAGGGAAAGACAGAATGAATGTTGCCAAATATCAAGGTGATTTAGACCTTATAGAGGAAATTGCATAAAGATTAAAAGGTCTTTCAGCCTTATGAATGAAAGAGAATTGGAAAGAAGAAAGAGACATCTATGCTATGATAATGGCATTGAGATCAAACATCATTTAGGTATGGCTCAAAGCCTACAATAAATACCTGCTCTCAGCTTTCAATACAGAATCCAGTGTTGATCCTAGGAGCAACAGTACAAATGACATGGGACTAAAGTGTCAGACTAAAATTACACAAATTTTAGAAGCAGAAGCACACTCTGCTGGCATTAATAGCAGATGTTTTTGACGGCTTTGCTTCCCACCATGAATTCTTGGGAGGGGTCCAAAAAGTCCTTACTCATCCTAGATCACAGTCATCAGACCCATTTCACAACTGACACTCAAAAAGCTATAAAGGTTTTAAATATTTGCACTAGGTCTGGAGTGGTTGTGAATGGCAGCTCCTCTGATTATAATGGGAAAATAGAAACTGGACAACTGAGAGGACTGCAAGGAGTTTAACTGTCATGTTTGACAGAGGCTAAGAATTTGAAATCAGACAGACTCATCCTTCCCATCTGTGACGGAAGGGAAGGGAAGGGAAGGGAAGGGACAGGGAAGGGAAGGGAAGGGAAGGGAAGGGAAGGGAAGGGAAGGGAAGGGAAGGGAAGGGAAGGGAAGGGAAGGGAAGGGAAGGGAAGGGAAGGGAAGGGAAGGGAAGGGAGGGAAGGGAAGGGAAGGGAAGGGAAGGGAAGGGAAGGGAAGGGAAGGGAAGGGAAGGGAAGGGAAGGAAGGGAAGGGAAGGGAAGGGAAGGGAAGGGAAGGGAAGGGAAGGGAAGGGAAGGGAAGGGAAGGGAAGGGAAGGGAAGGGAAGGGAAGGGAAGGGAAGGGAAGGGAAGGGAAGGGAAGGGAAGGGAAGGGAAGGGAAGGGAAGGGAAGGGAAGGGAAGGGAGGGAAGGGAAGGGAAGGGAAGGGAAGGGAAGGGAAGGGAAGGGAAGGGAAGGGAAGGGAAGGGAAGGGAAGGGAAGGAAGGGAAGGGAAGGGAAGGGAAGGGAAGGGAAGGGAAGGGAAGGGAAGGGAAGGGAAGGGAAGGGAAGGGAAGGGAAGGGAAGGGAAGGGAAGGGAAGGGAAGGGAAGGGAAGGGAAGGGAAGGGAAGGGAAGGGAAGGAAGGGAAGGGAAGGGAAGGGAAGGGAAGGGAAGGGAAGGGAAGGGAAGGGAAGGGAAGGGAAGGGAAGGGAAGGGAAGGGAAGGGAAGGGAAGGGAAGGGAAGGGAAGGGAAGGGCCACCAGTGGAACAAGGATGACCACCTACATAAGAAGATGAAAATGTTTAGAACTGAATCAATGGGTCTTGAGGTCACTGAAACCAAAGGTAAACTAGACTTACAGAGTGGTCAGAATCTCACCCCAAGCAGTTCACTGCAAGATGATGAATTTATTCCTTGTAACAGGCACCTGAGAAAGGATGCCAGTATGATCTCATGTTTTAATACCAACCCAGATTGAGCCCAAGAAGAGCAGAGACTTCTGAGAGGCATCTGACAGCACCTAATCAAAGGAGGGTTGGAACTGTGCCTGAGATGTGGGCCTAAAAATGTACAGCCACTCCATATCATGCCTTGCATAACTGTGGTGGTGCCAGCCTCCATCAGCCACTCACTACACTTCTCAACACCTATCTCTGTGATTTCGCTTAAACTCCCCACCACAGTCACAAAAGTGCATTCTTCTCTGTCTTCAAATCTGACCTTAAAAATGCTTCCCTTCAAATGAGGCTTAGCAGCCCTTTGACACTGTTGCCAGTGTCCATCATCAGGTAGAAGATGGGAAGTGGGAGTGGAGGAACAGTAACATTCACATCACTTAGTTTTAAGCATTCAACTTCAATTCACCGTGTTAGCAATCTGATTTCTCTGTTTAATCCATAAAGACAGACAAGATCCTTTGAGGGATGATTAGGAATTCTCAGAACTGCCCCCACAGGAGCCTGACAGCAAGGTCTATCGATGCAGCTGTTATTAGCACCTTGGCAGATAGCACACAGTACAGTTAGCTCTCTTAAGTTAAATTCAGTGAATGTTCCCCCATTAACCCTTTGCATCTCTCATCTGTCAGTATCTACTTCTACTTCAGGGATAAGCATTTTGGGAAAAGCAGTCTGTTTTTGTCCTGTATTTGTTTAGCATCCATCCTCCCTTGGGTTGTTTAGCCTGGAGAAATTGAGGCTTTGGAGATCTTATTACTCTCTTCAACTACCTCAAAAGAGGTTGTTTCAAAATGGGTGCCAGCCTCTTCTCCTAAGTCACAAATGACAAGACAAGAGGAAGTGGCCTCAAATTGTCCCAGGATGGGGTTAGACTGGGAATTAGGAAAAGTTTCTTCATGAAATGGGTTGTCAATATTGGAACAGGCTGTCCAGCAGAGTAAGTTGAGTCACCATACCTGGAGGTATTTCAAAGACATGTCAATGTGGTGCTTAGGAACATAGTTTAGTGGTGGACTTTGGTTCGTGGTTGGACTCAGTCTTATAGGTCTATTCCAACCTCAATTATTGCACATTAGATCATGCCAAGAGGTAAGGAGATTTGTGCTGGCTTACAAACTACCTCCTTCACACCAAGCCCTGGGAGTGCATCTTCTCACAAGGCACAGGAGCACGTAACTGAGTTGTTCTGTTACCCTGACTGCCCCTGAACCATCAGCATTGGGATACCTTAGATGATAAGAAATAATAGTAAGCTAGGACAGAAGTAGGACTCTTCTAACTGTTGTACAGTTGTGTTTTATGTCTGGGTTAACAAGATTCTTCCTTCTACTGCTGTGGGACCCATAGTCTGTGAGGAAAGATGGTATGGCCGTAGTATTAATGGTAAAGGAATATACACAGGGAAAACCTATGATCTAATATAAGAGAGGACTTGGTAGCTGCTGAGCCAGAATTAATGATGAAAACTGATCAAAACTGCAGACACATCAGCATAGAGTCAAGAAAGCTAAAAGATATGGAAGTGAAATCAAAGTAATTTGACTATATGACATAAGCATACGTTGTATTCAAAGGAATATAAACCCAGAAATTTCTAAAGTCATGAAGCAGCCCAGGGATGGAAAAGAAATAATGATGTTAATAATGATGGAGCATGCAATAAGAGGTTTGGATTCTCAATCTGAAAGGCATTTAGGCCTGTGATTTTTTCTGTTGAAATAAATGGAAATTTTTTTTGTTCAAGTGCCTTTCAAGTGCCCAATTTCTATTGAAATTTCTCTTTTTCATGATATAAGGATGAAGATGATCAGTTGAAGCTGAGGCTGAGTAGGTAGACAACCAGCGTAGTTCAAGAGTTCCTTATTGCACAGACAAACTACAGGTGCTGTGAAAAAGTGACTTCTTCATGAAGGCATTTGGATGACCACTGGTATTTATTTGTCTGTATTAGCTGGAGAGTAACTAGGCAGCATCTGCACTTTGAGATTGAAGCACTTTCTGTCTGCAATATGTAGTATGTGAACACAGATGTTAGTGTGTACACAGGCTTTAGAGAAAAACACAGTGCTTGGACAGGAGAACTTTGCCCTGAGTGAGGAAGGTCACAGTATCCATGTATGGCCACTAAAAAGTGTCCCAACCAGGTTAGATCTCTTCAAGCTGGAGGAACTTGGGCTGCTTACTGTGCCCAAGTAAGCAGCCACTTACTATTTGCAACTTCTGCGGGAGTGTGAGCACAGCTGTCTGTCCTGTGATCAACCTGAGAGCCCCGGAGATTTCCCCATCTTATTTGCACAAGAAGGAGAAGGTTGCCTCTGTTTTATTTCAGTTGCAACTGTAACAGTAAGCAGAGCATACAACAGGTGAGGCTGAGGCAGTGCCTAGCTACCTTGCTCAGTGTTCAAAGGCAGCCACTTGGAAGAAACCAACACATAGTTTAGAAATAGAGGACTCGACCTCAGCTACAGTACCACAGAATTAGATTAACTTTACAGAAGCTGGAGTTATCACCCTGCTGCAGTCGTGATGTCATTCTGAGTCTAGCTCATAGTGCTGTAAGTACCCAAGATATGTTCTCTCTCTGTATCAGTGTATGAATACTGAAAAGATCTCACATAACTTCAAAATAACAGAAGGACAAAGAATGCTTGGTAGATAAGCAAAAAAAATAAGACTTTTCCACTTAGTCTTCATTCTGAGATGTTTTACCCAGGTCATGAAGGACTAAGCTAAAACTCATGCACATGCTAAGTATGCAATGCCCTAAGGTGTGTGTCAACAATTCCTACCCAACTAATCTCTTGAAAAGTAATGGACACAGGGGAAAGCTGTGTGGTTCAGAGAGAGAAATGCAAATGCAGATCGAAGGTTTAATGAAAAACCTCCTTATTAAACTGTTTTATCTTGAGCAGTTCTTTTCAGAACACATCCAAGCAGAGATAAAGGCATCTTACCATAGTCATTAAACTGTGCATGGTTTGATTGAATCAGACTCAGATCATTTGCATATGGATCAGTTTAATCTAGTTCTTCCTGTCTCACACCTATTGTTAATCATGCCTAGACTCCCTCTCTGCTTACTGATACCCATTCCCCCTCCTCCTCCATTCCTTTGATTCAAGTAGATAAATGAATAGGCATAAGGACATCAGCATCTTTCTGAGTGATCATCTGCCTTGTATGCTCAGAAAATCCCGTGTTTTGCTGATTATGTCCTGGTTGGCATCCCATATGTTCTTGATAGTCCCTGTCTTTGCTGATTTAGGAAGACTGGGAAGACAGAGGAAGAATATTGACTCAGGCTGTAAGCCCCAGCTTAGGTTTACCTCTAGCCTCAAATTAAGTGAGATTTGTGTTCTCAACTTATTCGGCATCATTAGAAAGTATCTTTCCAAGTAGTGTGTTAAACTTAACAAAGTAAATCCTTTTCTTTCAGGACCTGAGTATTATTTCTTCTTTTAGCCAGCAGTGGTGATAATGGTTTTTACATAATCAACATACAGTGATGGGGTAACCTGGTTGTTTTGTACAAGTAGATATTTTTATGCATCAGTGGCAATACTGTTTGGGTCTTTTTACAGCAATGCTAGAGCTCTGTAAGACTTTCCCTCTGAATGACTGAGTTTTTGCTGTTTTTTCAGAGAATAATTACAACCACAGGTTGTATGACTCTGCCCCAGATATATTGCCACAAATCCCAACCCCTAGCTTTGTTTTTTATTGTAGAGTTTTCCTTTCATTGTTCAGGATATTCTGTCCAGCCGCATCACAGTTATGGCCTTGGGGAGGTAATAGGCTTTATGATTGTGTGAGGAATGTGAGAGCAACAGATTGGGCAGTTTACACAAAATGTCTAGCATGGTGATTTTTTCCACTCAAGGCTGTTGCTGTACAAACCTGTGGAGGAGATATTCATACACCCATATTAAAAACAGGATCTTTATTTTCAGGAGGTTTTTTGTTGCATTCTCTCCATAGCTTTTATATATATTCAGCTTCAGCTAGAATAACGTCCTCTAAAAAAATGAAGGTCAGGCTCCCAGGAGGAGCTGCCTTTCAGCAGCATAGGGAGGGTTTTTTTCTGGTATAAGGACAGTCATATAAGCAGAGTTGGACCCATCGTTCATTCAGCCAACATCACACAAAGTGACCCCCATATTTCTTTTGTAGTGATGGTGAGCTGGGTGGATCCCCCCAGCCAGAAAGGGATTTTGTCATAGACAGAAATTGTGTGTAAGCAGTGCAGGTGCTGAGGGAGGAGATGGAGGTCAGTATCCAGATTCAATGTGCTCCAGTATAACTCCTCAGGGGTTGTGTATGTATTGTGATTAAGACTAGTTTGACCACAATAATACATCCCTGATGGCCCTCCCATTCTGTGCTGCAAGGGAATGTATGGGTCAGAGATCTCAGCAAAGTGAGACAGCTGTAGACAGCTAATAGAGATGAACATACACGTCTCATGCATTAATATTCAAATTAATTTCTGCTGATTATATTTCAGTTTAGGATGATGCATTATTTATATTAGAAGTCCTTTTATAGTATCTTGTGTGTAAGGAAGTCACAGCTCGAGAGGTGGAGAAGATGAGCTCTCCTTAGCAGTCTCTGTTTTGTCTTCAGAGCATTTAGCAGAAGGCGCTGTGAGATCACTGAGCACCTGAAATTCCAGACAATATGAGATACATGACTTAATCTCTGACAGCTTTTTCCACAGGATATGGAGAAATTCATTAACTCTGCCTGCTTTTCTGGAAACAGGAAGGAATTCAAAATTCATGCTAAAAATATTAACAGAATAATTTTAAACCCTGGGAAGGGGTGGAAAGGTTATATTTGGGTTTAGTTTCTGAAAAGGACTAAGGACCAGAACAGCAGGATTTTAGACAACTTTGATGCAGCTCACCCTGTTAAAATTTTGTCCCTGAAACTACAACATCCTGACATTTTTTCCCTTGTCTGAAGCACAAGAAAGGTTCCTTTTACTGAATTTGAGGGGTTTTTTTCTGGCTGAATGAAGTGATTCACTGTCAGCAAGAATGTAAAGATGACTGTGGCTTCACTAAACCCTTTTCTGCTGCTAAGGTGGCAGTTTTAGATTCCTCGTCATGACACGTAAGTGAAAACAGCTTTGGAAAGCATGCACTGAAAGAGGCTGATCTAAGGTCTAAGTACCTTTAGAACCATATTTGCTAATCTGGAGTAATTGATTTTTTCTCAGTCTACATGTTCCTTTTAATTTAATTTTTTTTCAGTGTTCAGTTTTTTAGAGAGGAGAGGTGAAGGGATGAGATGAAGTGAATTTCCATTTCTGGCACCATATTAGCAATATTCCTACACTAGCCTCCATCCCTGGAGCCAGTGGATTGACTGGGATTAGTAGGATGCTGTCCCATTGTGAGGATGGTGTGGGACAGAAAAATTATGTATAGGGCTGCCAGGGAGATTCAAAGGTATTGGCTAAAAAGAAAGGAAGGCCAAGAATGCAGTACCATAGTTAGCTTCAAATGGGAGCAGACTCACTTGTGCACCTTTCCCTTCTAGTATGTCCCAAGCCTGCTTTTTGATATATGGGGCTCCTTCCTGCTTCCCAGACAGCTGAAGGCCCCATCCAGCTCCAGTGTCATTTTTTAAATCTCATGTGCTGTCAGGACACTAACAACAGACACAATGGTGGGACTAGGCAGTCTTTGTACTCCAGTGTTATGTCCAGGGTCACATCAGCTGCTGGGACTAGGCTGCTCCCAGGACACAGCCTGCTTGGGGTAAATGGCATCTCTGGGCAATTATTGCACAGGATGAGGATGAGCAGAACAAGATACTTAATAAAAAACCCAGCTGTTAGCTAAATTGGACTGTACTTTTACAGTGATGTCGAAAGAAAATGTCTCTGGTACCCCTTTATACTCAAGCAAATTCATGGCTTTCCTTCAGAGAGTGCAGGACCATTTGATAAACTGCAGTTTGTGTACTGCAGACATAGCAGAGCAAGTGAGTTGGAGTTGAGAAAAATGAGGCAATATTAATATCACCTCTATATCTTGCAGCTGCCATCTGCACATGAATAATAGCCATTAGCATGGAGTACTCAAAATCACCTTTGCTTTTGTGCATGTTAAATTCATCATTCACATGTGCAGGAAGAGAAAACTAAGCTTAAATATTCAGTCTGCAAATAAGCAGGAATCACATAAGAAACTCTTGTGTTATTCTTTCCTCTTTTTTGGTTGTTTTTATTTAGTCTTGCTACATGCTGTGTGTTCCTAGAGAGTTTGAGAATTCATTCTTCTTAATGCACTTCCTGCTAGAACTGAAATATGTCAAGATTGGGGTTTCTTTTTCTGCCAGGGAAGTACCTTGAGACCACAACACCATAGTAGGTCATGATATAAAGGTTTACAGGCATGTGTCTTTAAAAACTCCATCACTTCCAACAAACCCCATTTTCCAACAAGTCCAGTTTCCTCTCCAACAAAAATTTACAAGCAAATTCAAACTTTTTTTTTCTGCATATGAATGCTCAGAGAAAACTTTATTTAACCTACTACAACTATAGTATAAAGTGGCATTGAACTGAAGATGATCTCTTTGAATGTTATATGCAATATATCAATTAAGTAAGGGAGTCTGAATCTCATTACTGAATGGGTAGCCTTTGTAATCATTGTTCACTAAGTACAGATTAAATGGCTTGAAGATAATAATCATCCTTCCTACTCTTACCTTTACAGGGGTACTACTGTCCTTTCCATTTAACATGTCAGGCATAATACCTGCTATTCAAGGACAGCTATTTATTTAGTCTGCCTTAATTCTTAGGTCATTGCTGCTGTACCACAGCATTTTATAGAAGCATGGCTTAGTGATATGGCCTTCCTTTTTCTTTTTCTTTCTTCAGTATATAGGGGCTGGATATTGGTTTTAGGGCAGATTCTCTGTGTTTACTATAGGAAGAATATTTAGCACTGTATTTGCCATTTGCCTCTGAGGCTTGTTCTCATCCCACTTATATTAGAAAACCCATCCTGGACATGAAGGGTGTTTCTCAGAGCCAAGAGCCTTCCTGCTGGGCTATGCTTGGCTGGGCACAGGGCAGTGGAGAGAGCCCCACTGCACCACAAGGAACAGGGGCCAGCCAGAGCAGCCTGGGGAGGGGGGGTGGTCTGGACACAGGGCAGCAGACTGCCGTGTCACAGCATCACAGATTCAAAGAATTCCATAGTGGGCTGGGTTAGAAGGGACCACAGTGGGTCATCTGGCCCAACCTCCCTGCTTAATCTGGGTCATTCTAAAGCACATGACACAGGATTGTATCTCTAGTAAGAGGGCTCCAACTAAACCCCATGCCAGTGATTCTGAAGTCCATCCCAGTTGTGAAAAGTGTGCAGCTACTTCTGCAGAAATAACAGTTTTGCCACAGCTGGTATAATCAAATTCTATTCGTTTTTTCAAAAGGACATACCAGCTAATCAACAAATTAGGAACTTAGTCAAGCACTCTGATCAAAGATGAGGACTGTATCACTAAAGAAAAAAGGTGTGGAAAGGGTCTTTTTCCTCACTGACCCCATTTCTTGAAGTAATGGATGAGGGCATTATGTAAAGCACTTCACAAATTGATCCAGAACATAGCAGCTTGGTTCTCCCCACAAATTGGTCTTTGAAAGTCCTATCATACTTAAAATGTACGTTCTAACTCTGGTTTAGATTCCTATTGATGCAAAGCAGATGCAATGTGTTTGATACCTTTCACTTCCTTAGCAGAAATCACATCACATACTCATAGTAACTGTGCACAGTTAACCTCTAGTGCATAGATGATTTTCTTGCCATGTCATTTGTAACCAAAAAACTCCTACGGACAAATTTTTCTCTGTTGCTTTTTTGCACTTTAAATGTCACCCTGTTTCCTTCTGCCAGACCACCAAAGTCTTCAGCTTCTTCTATGCTATCTTCTAACCTTATCTGTGTTTACAAAGCCCCTCAGCCTCATACCAGAAACAAAATACATTAGCACACCTTAACTTTTGGTCTCAAGATCATTAGTGAAAATAAGACTGGTTCCCAAATCTCATTCTTCCTCCTGTCAAAAGTCATGGTCTATGGCACTTAAAAAAGGAAGACAATTGTGATATCTTTGGTGAGGGAGATTGGCCCATCCTACCTTTGAGCAGATATCATCTTCCAGGTCAGTTAAATCAGAAGCCATGTTTTCCCATGTAAATTCCAACTATGAAATCTGTTCCTTTTGTCTCTCAGTGGAGACTGGCCACAACACACCAGGCAAATCTTGTAAACCTCAGAGTGCCTTCTTGTTCTAGAGCTCTTAACGATTGTAATCATGCTTGCTCATGTGCATAAATGTGCTAGAGAAAAATAAGGGATGCACTCTGGACTACACAGGATGCTTTTGACTGGCCAGTGGATTCCAGTGTATGTATCTGAAACTGCAGTGAATAAGGAACTGTTTTTCCTACTAGGGTCCATACTTTCTTCTCAAGCTTTTTGAACAGTAAGCTTTTTTTTTTAAATTGTAGATAAAGGTCCATGCCCTTGTGCAGCTTCAAGTTTCTGCTTGCAAATTCATATTTTGCAGATTACATGCATGCAACTGCACTATGCTGTAGGAACATAATATTAGAGGGGAAAAAACATGTGTTTTTTGTAGACTCAAGATTAATTATATGCACCCCACTCAACCAACTTCAGTATATGGAAACACCCATTAACAAATTCATTTGTAATCAAATGGTGAGTGTAAAGAGGTTTTGTTTAACACAGACAATAAATACCACAGGCATGTTGTGAGTTTATTCAAGCTTTGGAAGTAGTATCTCACAGCTGTCATCCCACCAGGAATACCTACATTCCATGAAACACCTAACACATGATATATTTAAAAAACATCCTGGGTTCATTATATAATAAAGTTTGATTTTTTTTTTTTTTTAAATTTTTTTTTTTATTTTAATTTTTTTAATCCCCAGCCTTTCTTCTATAAAAGCAGAAATGTGTCTCATATTAAATCAAGAGTTTTCTGTATGTCTGGGCTGGAGTTTTTGTATAGTGGGTGTAAATAGCTCCCAATTTTTTCTGAAAAGCTGTCTCTTATTGAACTCTGTGCATTTTTCTGCAATTCTACCCCTGCACAAGCTAGCCAAGGTCATCCAAGGTCAACTGTTGAAGGAACAGCCTTTAAGATAAACTTGCCCAGTAGAGAAAGAAGTACTGGTAATTCTAGATAGGATAGACCTTTTTTTGACGTGGTACTGATAGACCAAGTAAATCAGGACAGTGAGAAAAGTCAATGAACTTAGAGGACTCAGAATATTTGGAAAAAAGGAAGGTTTGGTCACTTGTGGTAATAAAAATGCCCTGGGTGTGTAGAGGGGGCAGTGATGATTTAGTGTGAGCAATAACATACTTCCTGCCCCATGATCCTAGCAGTGCTGCACAGCTCATAACCACTCATGAGTCACTAGCTCCATTCTAGTGCATTTGCTTTTCCAGTAAAGCTCCCAGGTCTGTCCTGAAACTGCTGTGTAGCAATGCAGAGAACTATGAGCACGGTTGCCACATACCACATCTGCAGCTATGCCCCAGCAAAAGATAACATGGTCTCTGCATGTTCCCTCCAGCCTGTCAGCACTCAAATACCATTTGTGCTGGTATGGGGCGAAAAGTAATAACAAAATGTGGGATGTTATGAGAAACACATTAGCCCTTTTATGTTGAAACTCTAATATAGCATGTATTTTAAATTATAAAACAATTCCATTATGTATATACAGTCTCTCTCTCTCTCTACTTCTGCTGCTGCTATTCAGTTTAGCCTAAATCATGAAAATCTGAAATCGTATTCTTGTTTACTGCTGCCTTCTCCTCCTCACACCACACCCCCCCCCCATTTTTCTAAGCTACTTGAAAACATTCAGTTACCCAGCCCTGGAGGTGAAACTACTCAGAGAACTTCAAGGTTATGAAATGCAAAAGCTTGGCTTTTATTTGTTCCACAGTCAGCGAAAGCAGTGCACAGGATGAAAACCTCTGTTGTGCAGCTCTGCTAACACATAAAGGAAGCTTTAATTGGGTTTAAAATGTAAGAGTTTTTTTACATAATTAGGAAAAACAAAAACCCCCACGATGATGTTGAACAAATAGTGATGTTTTTTACATAAATACAGTAGAGAGTTAAAAAAAAAAAGGCAAAGAAAGCACTCAATGGCCAAAGCAGATTAAAAACATTCAGGGTGTTACTGCTATTTTTGATAGAAAAGCAAAACCATTGGTGAGAATTAAGTACTCACTGCAGAGAGGAAGAAACATTTGAAGTTATCAAAGAGAAAAGTCTTGATGTCAAAAAGAAAGAGGAATCTTGGTATAAAGGATGGTTAAAGCTTTTGCTGTGGAACGATCTGAATTTTGAAAAGCCAAAAGAGGTAGAGAACAAACTAAGAAGTTCAAGACCTAATAGCTATACAAAAAATTAAAAACAATGATAATCATAATGATAATAAAAAGGAATAATTGATAAGATCTGAGCCATAGATAGAAATTTTTTTAGAGGGCTGAACTTAGAGATCTGAGGTGCTTTGTCTTGAATTGCTTGTTAAGTCATTAGGACTCCCACTTTCCTTTATAAAGGAAACTTGTAGCAGTTTGTTCAGACATTGCAGAAGAAGCTAAAATAAAAACTCAGTTTTTCCCTTTGCCTGGGTTGTACCTGAAAAACAGTACATATTTATGTGTGCAGAGTTGTCAACACGTTACACAGCACTTTAAGTGCTATCCATATTCAGCGATACGGTTGCACAATTATAAAGCACACGTGCTTGCCTCTCTCTCGGAGAGGTACAATAGGAAGCTGTTTGAAATACTGCCACAGTTATTGCACCCAAGTGCATTTTTATACAGCCCTCTTTGTCAGCAATTTGTCCTTGTGCTCTAATAGTGACAACAATTAGGTGCACTGAGGTGTGCCAGAAGTTATACAACTCCAGACAAACTGGAGATGGAGCCAGAGCCTGTGGGGCCTGATCCCCACAAAACACCTACAAGGTGACCTTGGCTTCTGAGGGGAGGGCTGGTGGCACTCAGCTCTCTCAGGGCTCTAAAAACATTAGGGACTTGCAATGACCACAAGCAATCCTGTTGCAGACGTATTACTGGTAATTTCCACCTTACACCCCAGCTTCCCCCAGGGATGCTGCTTTTGGTCCCCAGGTGTGAGCTGCCTCTGCTTTAGCTGCAGAAGCTGCTGGCAGCACTAACTGCTCCTGGGGAGCACAGCCCTCCTCCAGAGGCAGCTGCCAGGGACTCCCATGGCACAGGTAGGAAATTATAAAGACCTGCTTGGGGCAGATATTCCAGCTGCTGCACTTAGACCTGGGTGCAGAACCTGAACTGCCCCAGACAGCTGAGTCTGGGTCTGGACAAATCAAAAAGTAGTAGCAAAAATCAAAGCACAAACTGCTGTGACAGTCAAACCTATGACAGGGTTGATATAAAATGTCTGCCAGCAATTGCAGAGGATCAGACTGGAGCCAGGATACACTAAAATATTTGTAGTAGCCCAAGAGAAAAAGGAAACTGACTTGCAGAGGATGGAAAGGGGCCGTATATTTATGATTGTGTATGTTGTGGTAAACGTGTGGGTTCATTTTTAGTGAAATCATGTACTTCCATCATTTCCTTGACGGCTTGATTTTGGGAGGATTTCCTGATAATTTGTGCCAAATGAAATTTCCTTTAGTTATCTTCCTTCTGTATCTTCTGATAACTTGCCCTGTTTTCTAGCTCCAGTCATGGCTGATGAAACTAGATTAAGCTTCCAAAATTGCATTGCAGTGAATCAAAGCTAGAGAAAATAGGAAGGAAGAATTAAATATTGTCCCTGTGCTGTGCTTCAGCCCAGCTGAATCCAAATCACTGAAAAAGCAGAGTTTTCAGAAAGCCATTCTTAGGCTGGGCGGGGGAAATGCCATCTTCCCAACAGGTAGTGGTTTTGGTCAGAGTGGAAAGAAGAAGTCTATTTTGAGGCAGTCTGTTTTCCTTAAATTCCCAAATAGACGGAAGAGGGAAGCCTTGAAAAGCACTGGAAAGTCTCTTGCATGAGTGCCAGCCCAGAAATGCTTGGAAGAGGAACCGCACTTAAACCGTTCTATGAGAAATACAGAAAAATGCCATGGAGGTGAAGAAAAGAGCTCAGACTTCACCTAGTTAATTCTAACCAGATTTGGATTGTGTTTATGTCTAGCAAGGAAATTAGTTTTCTGACATTAAACCACTGGGCTGGTTGCTGGTTGATTCAGAAAACACTGCCATGGCTAAATCTCTCCATCCATATGGTCATACGCAATGCCTTGTGGAGGCATGCTAATGAGCTCTAGGGGAATTAATTCAATCACCAGAAGCAACATTCCCACCTCGGGACTATTCTCCTCAGAGCAGCCAGCCTTCCTGGCAAAAAAGGTCTTTTCCTTCTGCTGTTTGGTGCAGGCTCAGAGCATGCCCAAGACATCCCTTTATCATTGCCTCAGGCTGCAACACAATCCTGAACTTCCTATGTGGATTGCTGTAGGGAAATAAGTTTTTCTGTCCATGCTCTTACCCAACAAACATCTAGGCAGACATTGGAGTGATGGGAAGCTGCACTTCCCCTGCAGAGCCGTGGCATAACTTTGCCTACAGGTTGCTGCTCGGTGCCAGCCTAGTCTGGTGTGACCATCAAACAGATGTATGCAGACAATCTGGAGCTTAGGGTTACTGAACTGGTGTTAACACCCATTGTCAGTGCTATTTTTGGATCCTGTCCATGTGGCTATTATTGGCTTAAGGATTTAGATTAAGCACTTTAAAATACCTTTGGGAAGCAGTGGAGAGAGGTTAGCAGAGAAATCAATTGCTGAAGGGGATGTGAAATCTTTACTTCTGGTGGCACTTAAGAACAGGCTGCATGAATGCCTTTCAAGGCTAATTTAGGTGTGGTGGGTTCAGTCTAGATGACCTCTTGGGATGCCATAGCAAGTAAGTCATCAACAAACATTTCTTTGGAAGAACAGCAGCCAACTTTGGCTAAGCCAACACACTCAGTCAGGGCCTAAGCAATAAGCTGGTTACATCTGTCAGTCTGAAAACTCCTCACAGGTACATGGACAGGCTGTGAGGCATTCTTGCCTGCTCCTGGAAGCCACCTCCCCTCAGGGCACCAGCGTGGGCATGAGGAAACGGCAGAGTCGAGGGCTCTGAGGAGGATTATCCCAACTTTGCTTCAGCTCCCTAGACAGCTTTGTCTGAGCAGGAAAGTTCCTCCACATGTTCTGAAAGGTTTAAAAATGGTTTTTCTCCATCTGATGAAAGTTAAGTGCTGTGCAGTGGTATCGTGTGAGGGATGTCTGAGGTGTCTCTGCCTATCTTGGCTGTCTTTGGTCTGTGGTTAAGTTTAGACAGGATGATGCCCAGCAACTATCTGAAGCCTTAAACTCCATTTTCTCTAAATTTTACACTCCTATCAGGAAATAAATCCCTCTTTGATTGGGGGTAGAATTGAAAAGCTGGCAGGTCACTGTCTTCATTGCTATGTCTGCAGATACAAATTCACTCAGTTACTGCGTAACTGTGAGTGACACAGAGGGCATCACAGGCCAGAGCCCAGTTCAAAAGTGAAAGAATCACATAACTCATGGTAAGAGTGACAATAGACACAATCTCACTGCTGATATGCTCAGAGAAGATAGAGGCGACAGAGTGGCAAATACTTGCTTTATGTTGGCTGCAATACTGATAAGGCCTTCCTGTAGCTCCTTTCCTACATAACTGCATTATTCACTTAATACTGACCACTGTTCAGCTAACATCACTCTTTCTGCTTTTTCTAATGAAGAAAAACATTTTTGCTTTCATTATCTTATGACCAACAGCGTTAACAAGCCTGTTTAACTGCAGTAAATCCTCTTTCTGTTTTGTGGGGCATCTAATACAGCTTTTGGCAGTGACAGCAGCAGCAATGGTTCTCCATATGGCCAAGCCTTTCTTGCCACCTGTACTGAAGGAGCGCATTTGTCTGACATAGCATCCTGGTGAGCTTTCAGCAAAAATAAAGTCACATCACACCGTGTCCAGGTTTGGTTTGGCTCATCAACAACCAGCTGTTTCCAAACAGTTTCTCTTCATCCAGAGCCAGACTGGACTTCATAAAAGTGCTCCTGGTAAAAGCAAATAAAAAATGCTGAATAAAATGTTTAGTGCATATCTCATGTACTCCTGATTAACTACCAGGTGAGAGGGTCCTTAGAACCATTCAGTTACAGTTTCCTATGGGAAACTATGGACAGTTTCTGTCCCATGACAGAAGCTACAGATGGTTTATTGCGTGGATTTGATGTATTTCTAGAAAAGAGCAGGTAGCAAAGTCTTGATTTGAGCTTTCCTGTGATTCCAGCTTATTCACAACTGGGATTCTGATTCATACTTAGGTTAAGGCTCTTCAACTATGAAGTGTTCTTAGATCAGTTGGGCACCTTAGAAATTGTTATTCACTAATTTCTTCTTTTCCAGTCCATTCCACTTCTATCAATGTACTGAGTCAATTTCCACTCCATTTCAGTAACTTCACAAGAGAAATAACACTCATGAACAAGCTCATAGCTTGTTCCAAATTGGGAGCAAAGTGGGACAATAGAATAATACTGCACTTGCATGGGATGGATAGCAGAAGAGAAGCTGACAGTGAAGAGGTAAATTTAGACAGGCACAGTTCTTTAAAATAACATTCAGAAATTAAACTATATTTGGGTTAATGCACTTTTAAAAGAAATCAAGAGAAACAAACAGTAGTATGCAAGGAATGTGAGGAAAGAACAGAGTTTCAGGACTGAATCTAGATCAACAGGCCAAACAAAATGAAGAAAAGTGGCGTCAGTAATGACATACATAATCTTTTTTTTATGACAACACATCCTGGTGGATCACAGGACTCCAAAAGCTTGAAATGCCAAAAAGTTTTAGATATTTCCCATGACCTAGCTTACAGTGGATCTGATGCTAATGTTCCTCATGCCAACACACCACAATGCAGTTTGGCAGTATGAAACACTATTACAAGTGAAAGCAGCAGTTGGTGAAGTATAACAGCTGCTCAGATATTCTACTTGAAGATTCATTATTAATTCTTCTACATTAAAGAGATTGCTGAAGTTGGATCATTTTATTGCTGTACCTCTTGCATCTTTTCAAATCCAGCAAGTCTGGTGGAAAATGCATGAGGTTGAAGAATGCAATATGTCTCTATGAAATTAGAACCCATTTCTCCTCCAGGTTTTCCTTCCCTCAAATTTGTGCTATGTTCAGCCTCATCAAAAAAAGGGGACAGTGATCATTGTCCAGTTCCTTCTTGTCAGGCCAAATCTGTGGTGATCGTCAATTCAGAGTTTTGTGACTAGAAACTCATGTAAAATCCCTTAGAATTTTTTTATTTGATTCAGATTTGTTCAGTTTTCTTCAAAACTAAAGAGGAATCAATTTATATGAAGAGAGGAAATTAAGAGATCTGCAGCACATAGATGGGTTGTGCATTTTTGGAGAAATGTTTGCAGGTATTTGGAGGGGGTTTGTGCTTTCTGTTTGTTAATTTGAATATTAGCTTTAATATTTGACAGCTTTATGGTTTTTTATGGTGACTTGGTCTCAAAGCTTTCTCAGAAAGTCTCTCTCCTCATCTTCCTGAGATGCAGGAAGCGCCTCAGAAAATTTCCCACTTGTAAATGTTGCAGTGACAAATATGTTATAAACTTCACTATGTGTGGATATTACACAGGCACAACTTTTGCACCTCCATATTCCTCCTCATTTCTGATACAAATGAAATAGCTCTTCTCCTCAGTTAGCCTCTCATCACTTTTTACACCCACCAAGCTTTTATTGTCATTCTTCTCTCTTCAACATGATACACATACTTAGCCCAGCTCGGTAGCGTTTCTGTCATATTGAGAAAAGTCTGACAGCATCTTTGGCTTTCCTAATTGAGCCAAAGAAACCCAGCATGCCAGGTATTTCTCAGAGTAGAGGATTTTCTCTGCTTCCAGGATTAGACCATGGCAATCTCAGTGGCCACAAATCGTATCTGCAATTGGTATGTAAAAATCTATCATGGAAAGCTGCATGCTGGAGTAGTTTGTGTCTCCATGTGCCATATGTTTAAGTGAAAGAGTGTGACAATCACAGCAGCACACTGTCCAGAAGTCATAAGCAGTTAACAAAATGCAACATGATTGTTGGCAGGCCTGCTGGTCTGGGTCATGCAGCCAAAGCTGAATTTATAAAACACGGTAAACAGGATGGCAAGACAGGAAAGGCAGTTGGCATGTGAAACCATGCAGCAGCCTGACGGGAATGCTCTAAAACTGCCTCCCAGTTTCCCGGGTTTCATGTTACCATTTCTTTCTGCCTGTCTGGCCCAGATGAAGACTTATCTACCTGTCCTTCCACAAGAGCCTAGCTCTTGAGAAGTAAGTTTAAACATGGGTGCACCAAAGTTTTACTCAGCAGAGTAATCTCCCACATCTGAGGGTCATAAAGGATGTTGCAGTTAGACTTCTGTGCTAGAAGTAAGCTCAATTGTTTCACAGTAGAGAGAAAAAGGTTCACAGCCACTTGGAGCCACTTCCCAATTAGGACTGCTGGGCCACATTTTCGTGTGTGGCACATGGTGGCACAGACACCTAGCTGCACTATCCCCCATCCTGTCCATGCTGTGTTGTCCCTGCAGAAGAGAGGGTCTGTCTTCTTATGCTGGGCATAAGTGCATTTGATGGGGCTCTGATCTCTGCCAAATAAAAAAAGAAAAAGGAGTGGATTGGGTGTTTTATGCGGGAAGGAGGGAGTTGTTTGCACTCAGGCAGCAATTACACCCTGAAATCCAGAGGCTGACGGTTGCTGCTCCAGGGCAGCCGACTGCTTCCTGCAGCTGGCTGCTTAATACTGCAAAGGTGATGAAACCTGAAGGGAGCCACTGAATAGGTGGTAATTATGACTGACACAATGACGGCTTGTGCAGACATGTAACTGTGAAACAAAACACCGCAGTTAGCTAACAAGAGATCAGTATAAGTTTTTTCACTGGCACTGTGTCTCCTGTCTGACACTTCTGAAATTGGAGGGAAAAAAAGCATTGTGAGCTTCAGCATTCAGAGACAGAATAGGCCAGACAAGCTGAGGGTGGAAAGCCAACACTGTCCCTTTCAGGATGATTGTAGCAGACTCTGTTTTCATGTTGATTTCTGAAAACCTGTTTCTCTTACTTGCAGTTTTTTCTTTCATAAACATTTCTTTTGGGTTGTGTCTGTGTGATATGGTTGACTACACTGCACCTCCATCTCTCTCAAGCACAGAATCATTTGAAGAGTTTCAAATAACTATAACAGGGCATTTCTGGATCCAATTCCATGGTAACTTATTATTCTCTTTTCTATTTTTTTATGTAGGGGACAGAGAGACTTTCTTGAGTTATAAAATCATGCTTTTATACAGACGGCGAAGGAAAGGACACTGGGACATCCTGTTCAATCAGCACATCTTTGGAACTTCCTGAAGTGTTAATGGACAAAAAAAGTCCTTTCCCTGCCCAGTGAGAATATCTGAGATAAATCAGAAATCTTCTAGGTTTCTATAATAATAGTTGTAGCTAGGAAACAGGAGAATAAGGACTCAAATTCCTTACTAACAGACTAAGCACTGATCTGTACACCTTCTTTCTTTCCCCTTCTTTGAAGTGGAACATGAAAATGCCTGGGCACAAGAACTGCTTTTAATCCCATATGAAACTAGCATCCAAAGTTCACAGCTGAGATGGGAATTAGGCAGAGGAGGAACCTGTACCAGACGAGAGCCCTAAGAGCATGCATGCTAAGAATGGTAGGAGAAATTATTTCTGCCACCCAGTGTGAAAAAGAGACAAAAAAATCCACTCTGTTGCTGGAAATCTTATGCAGAGGAAGTTTTTCCAGAAGTAGTGTAATTCCACAAAAGATGTCCATCTCAATCGATATATACTTTTTAATTAAAAACTTTTTTTCTGAAAATTTCCAGCTGTTTGCTGATTATGCCAACAGTGGATTTTCTGTCCATGGAAACTCAATAGTATGGTCTTCACTAATATACTCTTCTGGAATTACCCAATTCATAAACCCGTTACATCTCCTTTTCATCTCTGGAGATTTTCTTATACAGGAAAGTGGAAAGTCTCTGCTTCACCCAGCAGCCCTGCTATTCCTTGGGAAGAACCTCCTGATCCCCACACCCACCAGTCAGAATTCAGGCAAACCCTGGCAAACACTCCAGCAAACATATAAAAATCATCCATTTTACTTCTGGCCTTTGCAGAATGATTTTATCTCTTCTTGTCGCACTCGTGAAATTTTTCTGTGGTGTCTAAACAACTAACTGTACAGCTCAAGGACCATATCTTTTAATCTCTGCTTAAAGAGGCTGTGATGCAAAGTTAGCATAATGTAGCTTACACAAAAGTGAATGGAAAATACTTCATCTTTATGCAACTACAGATTGTTGTTCAATGGCCAGTGGTTTTGTTTATGCAGTTTGTCTCTTGTTCAGGAGACATACACGTGTTCTAGATTTTGGGCTAATAAATATAGGGAAAAACTGGACAAAAACTGCAATCCAATTTATATTTCTTCAATTTTTCACCGTGTTGAAACAATATGATTCATCCACCTTTGTTTCTGAGGCTGGAGAGGGGCCTATGGAAAGCAGCTGCTGTATAAGTAAACATATAGAATTATGTTTGTGTCCCTCCCCTGTGGCATATACCAGCTTTGGTTACCAGCCATTTATTTCTCCTACTGTGCAAAACTCTGAACACTGAGAATTAGCTAAAAGCAGGTTTTCCTTTTCTGGATTTTAATAGAGAAAAAAATAGTGAGTGTGCCTTTAGGGCTGCTTTCTAAATTCTACTTTGGATTCAGTTCTTACCTAGATGTTGTTTAAATGCATTAGGCTGTCACTCCATCTACTCTAGCATGCTGTCTTGGGCAGTGGCCAGTGCTTTCCCAGAGGAGCTTTACATGCCTGAAGGAGAAAAGGATGGTAGGAAAATAGCAAGGTGTATGATCAGTAAGAGGAAAGACACACATCTGAAGTTATTGCCTCTTACTCACAGCTCTCCTTACATCACCTGGAGCAAACAATATAATAGCAGGTGCACGTAGTGCAGCCCCACGACACACAGATCCCTGGAAATGCAATGCCAGGAGGGAGATGCTGGGAAATGTCTGCATAATTGCGTTAGAACCATGGAGTAAGCCTGCACGTTTGAAAAGGCAAGAAAATCTGCTGTTCTAGATTGTCCTTCACCATGCCTAAGAGAACCAAGGAACAGTGATATTAGAAGCTTTAGCTCTGTTTCAGAGAATCCAGGTCTGAGCCTGCTTTCTGTCATCCTGTGATAGCCACGGATACAGCATTGGTACAGTCAGTACCACACATTCCACAGTACAAATAAATAGAGATTTATAGAGTAATTGAGGTGTGAAGGGCACCCCAGAGGCCTGTGCTTGTCTGCTGATCAAAGCAGGACCAATTTCAAATGTAGAGGTAACATTAAAAATTATGCAATCACTTGTGTCCTGTCTCATACAGTCAGCACGTCACCAAGAAATCAACCTTACCATGTTTGGGGAGAGCTAGGAGGGTCAACATGGAACACCATGAGGACCACAGGTCTACAGTGATAGATGACGCAGATTGGACATAAAATATGAAACAGCTTCATGAGTTTAAGTATCACTCACAGTGGCATCTCCAAATGGGGAGGAGAGGAAACATGACCATCACAGAAGTTGTACAGAAAACATTAAAAACAACAAAGTTGGATTTTCCTTCTTTTTTTTTTTAATTTCTGTGCATTTCAGATGGATTTTGATTGCATTATCAAAGCCTTAATTATAAACATCTGGGCTTGAATTTCTTTCCTTCTTCTTTAATAAATATAAAACTAGATTGTTACATAACCCTAAAATTCCAAAGTATGGGGGGGTTATATGTATAATCTGCAGAGGTGAATTGTCAGAGTTCACAAATTAATCACCAGAAGTTAGTGACACGTGAAACTGGGCAGGGAATCCTAACAGGCCCCCAGGAGGGTGTCTAAGGAGACACTTTGTAGAAATCTGTGCTGACTTTCTATAAAAAGAGTGCAGTGTAGTTAATTTTAACCACATATTATGCCTAATTAACTCATTATGCAAATATGCACATAATGAGCCGCTATCATCCAAGGGCCCAAAAATCCAACAACCGTGTTCTGAAAGGTCACATCCTAAACCTTTAATACAGAGAGTGAGAGAAAAGAAAAAAGAGTCAGGAGAATGAATAAAGCTCAAATAAAGGGCTTTACTTCTGGAAAGAACAACAGCAGGATCTTTTCAAAACATAACCACTTACCTTTTTAAGGAAAATAAATATGTAGTCTGTTCTGTCTCTTTTTCCCACGCCTACTCATCTCCTTTCATCTCTCTCCTCCAGTCCTCTCTTTCAGTGTTTCCAGTGAGCTTTTTTGTTCCACTTTCTGGGGCAGCTGAAGCCCTGAAGACCTTGAAAGAAGTATGACAGAGAGCTGTAGAGCAAAGAGGGATCAGAGTTGCAGAAAGCAGAGGTGGGCTGCCAGCACGTAGGGGTACAATAAGGATGGAAGTGGGGAGGGTTGTTTGGGGCTTCTCCCTTGCAAGAACCTACCAAAAAGCAAGGTCTTTCTGGGGAAAAAAAATAAAATGAAAAAAAAAAGTGAAAAAGCAGTCTGACTTCTGCTGTATTAATCCCAGCAAGAAAGTACTAGATCATTGAAAAAGTTGATCACAACAATCAGCCAGCTCATCAGTCCAGTGAATGCACTGGAAAATCATGTCCAGCAAACAATAATTATTTCCCTAAATGGGCACACGAGCACATATCCGCTCAATTTTAATGGAGAGGGTCCTCTTTTTTTCACAGACATAGGGCACTGTGACCTCTGCTTTTTTTCCTTGGGGCTAAACTTCCAGCTCTTAAAAACATCCTGCTTGTCATTTCTTCCTCTTGCTTTGAGGAATGAGAACCAGGAGGGTCAACCCAGATGTGTGACATCCAGAAGTTCTTGAGTGGGCACCAAACCCTGCTACCAGCCTTATTTTGCTGCCTTGGGCACCAGTGAGCAAGTCCTTTATTCCACAGCCCCCTCCATCTTTGGCACTGTTCAGTGTTTTCAGTGCAATATTTCCAGTTACCTTACGCATTTTGCCCCAGACCTCTCAAGGGTGTAATATATGTTGAGTATCCTACTTACTCTGCAGCCTTACCAGCACGGTGGTGATAATGTTTTATCTGTCCAAGGAAGCTTGTCTGGCATCATATACCATCCAAACAAGATTTTGAATTGTATTTCCATTGGAGAAGATACCATCACACTTTCGACCTACTAACAGATACAGGCCCAAGTCTTATCTGCCAGATCCATCTGCGATTCCCGCTCCTGTTTCTCTGTGTATTTATGTTCATGTGCTCCCTCTGCATTCCTCAGAGCACAATAAATCCTGCCTGCCAACCCCTTCCTCACCTCTGCCTCAAAACGGATTGCTTCAAGGTCAAGCAGTTCCCTTGTAATGTACAGTTTAACCTGATTTGTGGAGGCAAAGCTTTGAAATTTTTAAAATAAGGCTAAGGTAAAGTAAAGCTTGCAAATGAAACTCTGACGGTAAGCTGGAGTATTTCCCTCTCCAAAGAGTTCGAGCAGAGGGCACTGTGCCATCTGAAGCCATAGGAGCTGAAATTATGTTATTTATTACACAGAAGATGTGCATAAAGTAGAAAAGAAAACAAATGCTGTAAGCAGAAAGTGATCAACCTCCCATACATGAGCAGGAGAGAGACTGCAGGAAAAATTCTCTCCCACTTTGTCTGGAAATTCACACCAGTGAATACCAGCAATAAAGCACTTTTCAAGACTTTCTTTGAAAAAACTAAAAGGACAAATTTGGAGTGGAAACCTTAAAATTATCTATACAAGTAATTTCAGGGTATAAAATGTTCTGTAATGTTTTGTCAGTTTTCACCTGGTTTTGGCTACCATGCAAGTGGTGCTCCACTGCTGAGAGGCTGGCTATTTTTTTGAGATAGTAGCAATAGAGATCTGAGACAAAATATTAATATGAGGTTTTAAGATGTGGAGGTAAAAGACAAACATGATCACATAGGGAGCATATGCACATTGACCTTCTGTACTTCATTGCCAAGGGTGGATGCTTTCTGCTTAAAATAACAGTGTGGTAAACATGGGAAGTGTGGTAGCCCCTGTGGTAAAGAACTACTAATATGTAATCCTACAGCATTGGTCAGTAAGATTTCAATAGTACAACAGATTTTAAAAAATTGTATATTATTAGAACTGTTACAAAATCCAAATAGTCAGAACCCTTTGGTCTGACCTCCTAAAGCCTTGGGAATAGCTTAAAAATATGCCTTTTTTTTTTTTTTTTTTTTTTTTTATTATTATTCTGCTTACACTCCTTTTGAACCCTAAAAGAGTCTAATTTTCAGCTTTCCTCTGTACAATGAAAACCTTTGTTTTTTAGTAGAAGCTGCAATTTTCAGGTACTCACCTGACTCCAGGAGTCAGTCTTTAAAAAACAAATAAATTTCCAAAGATCATGAGAAAGGCCATATGCACACATCGGGAATAAGCCGAAAAGACTTCTTGAAAAGACTTATATTCCAGCAAGTTACACTTAGCACTGGCTAAATGGATTAAAAACTGTCAGTCAACTAAAAATCTAGTAACAGATGCCCATACTGTATATACCTATATATATATATTTTAAAAATTATTTTAATGAATAGTTCCAATGATAAATAACAGATTACACTATTTATAGAAAACTGCTATTAGAAGAATATCATATTGTGCTATTACTCCCCCACATGCATACCAGTTTTCTATATGGAAATTTGATATGACAAGAATTGGTGCTTTTAGAGATTTGGGAATAACAAAAAGACATGGACTTTTTGTGCTGTTATTGCCAAAAAACAAACAAACAAAAAAGCCCTACCTATCTATTTCATTTTTCTTTTTAATTAATATGGAACATAAGGACATTTCTTTAACAAGAAGCAGAATTTAGAGTCTGAGGAGAGACCATGGGAAGAAAAAAAAATAAAAAAAAAAGCAAAACACATGTGAAGATTGTACTAAACCCTTTTTTCTTTGCTGCTTTTTATTTCTTCCTTGCAAACAAAAAGCATTTGAAACTTTGCAAAAGTGAAAAAGAGACAAATCAAATATCCTGGTAATTTTCAAATTTTCACCTTTGCTGCCCTTCCTCAAACATTTCACAAACTGTAGCGTGGTATTTACCAATATGATAAAAAAGCACCTAAAACTAACATTGCACTGTGTTAGGAAAACTGCCCAGAAGAGCTAGTATCGAAATATCATGTAAAATTCATGTGGTAAGAAAAATTCCATTCAGACTGAGTCACAGAGCCTCATGCTGTATTTGTAAAATTCTCAAACATGATATGAGAGCATTATTGCCTTCAGGCTTGTTATTTCATCCCCTGGACACACAGAGAAGCATATCATCCTTTCATAGGATTGATCAGCAAATATCCTCCAGAGCAGTTAGATAAGAAGGCATTCCCTTCTGCTAGCTGTAGGTTTTTGCTGTGTTGCATTTATTACTGTGGTGTGAAAATCTCCCACTGAGTGCAATACCTTTAAACACTTCTCTGGGTTTTTTTGTTGTTGAGAGGCATTTTGCCAAGTGGTGTGTAGTGTTATTTACCTTGGAAAAGAATTGTTGCAGCATAATTTATTTTGGTCTGGGCAGAAATTAGCTATGGAAGAAGTTCTGAGACCTGTTTTCTCATTACCAGCAGGTCTTCCATCTGCTTAATTAGAAGTGCAAATATTTGGAAATCTGAAATCTTGCAGCAATGTCTCAGATAGCATTTCTTTGTTGCAAGATCTGAAAAGTGATCACTGATAATTGTTGATTGTGTTCTGTGTGACTGTAATTACATGGCATTGATCTGATGTTCAGACACCACAGTGATGAGCTTAATACAAGAACCTAAATAGACTAGATACAATTAGACCAATAATCACTGAGAAGAGGTAGTTTAAAAGGGCAGAGGGAAATCACAAACAAATGTGAATGACTGAAAGGACAAAAAAAAAAAAAAAAACCAAAAAAACCAAAACAAAATAAAACCACAAACAACCTGCTGAATATTTTATCCAGCAAAGTCTGTTCAGTCATTTAAGCTGCTGATCAAATACCAGTTACCTCTTTTTGTGATTAAAAAAAAAAAAAAAAAAAGAAGAAGACTATTTAATCCTTGCCTGCCTGGAAAAATAAAAAGACTGCAGCAAACCTTCTCTGAAGTAGGCAAGCATCAGGCTGTCTGCAGGCATGGGCGGCTGGCCAGGCACCTCAAGGGTTGTCCCTAAATACCAAGGGACCATGAGATCAGCCAGCTAGGGAGGTGAGAAAGCAAGAGACAAATGTGAGAAGGGAGAATTCATTTCCACAAGAATGTCTGCTTGGCACTGTATAAAGTACTTTCACATTAGCATTTAGCACACCAGCCACACAGCTGTAAAAGGGTAGAAACCTGAGAAGGAAATGAGATAAAAGGGGAATATTGCTTCTTAAGTGGGCTGTGAACTTTCTTGCTCTAATTGATCTCTTACCATCCCACGCAAAGAAAAGCAAGTGGCACGTTCTGCGGATGGATCATTACGAGCTCATACACAGGAAAACCTTTCTACCCCTTCCCACAACTGCTGAAAATTGGGTTCGCTCACAGGCCAGCACAGGCATACCTACTCTTGTTTATAGGGAAAGAGGACACCAGTGCTGATGGCATGGTGACAAAATAGCCACCTGGCATGTGGGCTAGCCACATGGCTAATGCCTCCGCATCTTCCTGTCATATTGTGCCATAAGGGAAGGAACAACTTTAGCTCAGCTGATGAGGAAGAAAAGCTTTTTTATTCAAATGCTTTCTCCAAAATCATCACATCAGTGTGTTCAAGCACCCCAAACCCAATGCAAACCCGTATCTGGCCCTCAAGAGTCTCAGAAACCTTCCCAGTTATTCACGGTAAGAGTAAAGGAATGGCTGAAGGAGACCAGAGGTGAACAGGAACGATGTGGTTGTGGCTGCAAAGGCTTTTGCAGAGAAGGACATTAAGAAGGCATAGGTTGGGGAAAGGGAGGTTACACTTCTGTCAGAGGAGATGAAATGGCTGGAAAAATAAACAACCTTTCAGGCAGGAGGCTTTTTGCATCACTCCTGAGAAATGTTGAAGGAGTATTTTATCCCTGCATTGGCAAGGCGTTACAAAACAAAACGGTCAGGAATTTGGACTTGGTGCCAGAAATTCTGATTTAGCTCCCTTCTGAGAAGCTGTCCCACTAGACAAGGATCCAAA
The DNA here is from genome assembly GCF_022539315.1 of Serinus canaria. Taxonomy (NCBI): domain Eukaryota; kingdom Metazoa; phylum Chordata; class Aves; order Passeriformes; family Fringillidae; genus Serinus; species Serinus canaria. The sequence continues at coordinate 53,849,570 of NC_066316.1, read as the reverse complement.
TCTTCATGGATCTTTGTGGAGGCAGATAGAGGCCAGGGAAGGCAGCATCACTCCAGTCAGCTCACAAAAGCATGCTATGTGGAGATTTTTTGTCAAATCAGAAGCATACCCACTTTCTACAATTTAAATTCACAAACAACTTAAAAGAATTGTTCACTAAATAATTTCACATAACAAGTGAATCTGAGAAAACAGCAATCTGTTTTAGAGTAATTTGTGAAGAGTTAAGAGGAAAATTTTGTTGAATAAATTATCCATTATAAATTATTCTCCCACCTGCAATTCCAACCATCCTGCTTCAGTTTCTGCTGTTACTTTCTCCGTGTTCTAAAGCACAGGGAATATTCAACTTTCATGTGCTCAACAGTAGCCAGAATACAAAACTGTATAAATAATACAAACTCAGCTCGTATTTTGTTCAGTTCTCAGTGGCTTTTTACTCCCCATTCCAACATTTTTCATTTTTCTTTTTCTTTTTTTTTTTTTTTGTCAGGTTTAAATTCACGACCTCTGTCTCAGCACATAAGTTGTAAAGCAAAGAAAAGAGAATAATGAAGAGTAAGAATTAAAAGATCCTAACACTGACAACATGCAGCACTTTTCATTTGTAGATTTTCAGTGATTTGCAAAGGCAGATGCATTTTATTATGCCCAGCTTCACAGATGGAGAATCTAAGGCACTGCACATATGTATATAACAAAATCTTCACTTCAAATCCACCTCCTTTTTGCCCAGGGAGGTTAATGGTGTGAGAAAGGTGACAGCTCTGCCGTCGTGCAGAGCTCAGGGCAGAGCCAGTCGGGGTAGCTGTGAACAGGCAGCACCAGAGCCATGTCAACCTGCTGCTGCACCTGTGCTTGTTAGAAGCACCACTAATTAGCTTGACACAGCAACATGCTGCCATGCCTATATTGCTTCCAGGACCCAATTAGTATCTCTGCGAGGTACAGCACTAGATGATGTAGACACGCAGCCTGTGCAGAGCTGCTCTGATACCGCCAGCCAGGATCAGCATCCATGGCCAGACATGCCCAGGGTAGGCCATCAGTAAGGCCTTGTACATCCTGAGCCTCCCAACAATTGCTCTTGAGTTCAAATCACTGGATTATGAAGTTTTCTCCACCTCAAAGGCAGGATACAGCACACAGAAAAGTACTCCTTTATTTTTTTTTTTTAAACTCAAACAATAATCATAATCTCGGCAAATATACCCCACAAGGCAATGTGTTTGCTGTGGATGGGTTTACACACTTCACTTCAGTCACTTAATTTATCCCAAGTGTACCTTAGTAATCTGCAGTGAGCTGATATGGAAATATGTCAGCTGAACCCAGCAAGCATAAAATCCCCTTTTCCTGCCACCTTTTCATTGTGCAGTGAAAAAACAAGTTTTGATGGCTGTTTGGGAAAAGGATTCTGCAAGATGTACCTGGGTGAACCATACTCTCTGACAAGAAACATTATATCAGCATTACCTGAAGAGCCAAGTTTGGTCTGAGGTCATGGATGTTCACTGATTATGAACTGGAGATGCTCTTGGGATTTTATCAGTGGGGTTTGCCTACCCTTACTTCTTGCTTTTTGTGTGGTGTCCCTGTAACAAATACTCTCATGACCAGAAGTGTTCCTAGGCATCAGAAGAACATGGACTGCAGTCACTCCAACTTCTTCAGGAGAAAAGTCACTAATTCTTCAGCTTGCAGATCCCAAAGCTGGGTTCATTTCAGGGCAGGCAATCCACACAGACTCCATGGACAACTAAGGCCATGTTATAGAAGTGAAATTTGCCAGGGCAGAGTCATGGAAATCCATTTGTTCTTTTCTTCTAACTACCCAGACACAGGCCAGCTTTTGGTTCCTCAAGCTGCTGATCTTTACTACGGTCTAGAAGAGACTTGGGACAACCCAAGGATCACACCAGACAGGGATGGCTGGGGGCTGCATTGCACCCCAAATGGCAGTGGGGATTTCAGCTTCATTGTCCTCTGTGGTCTGCTTTCCCCTTCTGCTAGGAAATTCCATGGAGGAGAGGCCCTGTGTTACCTATGTGATGGAGGTCTCATGCAAGATGAGCTCTTGAGCTGCCCAGGAGCTGTGGTTTTCACTTACCTCTCTTCATTACCTCTCCATTTAGACTTCCAGGGCGAGCTGGTGTTCTGGGTGGCTGTTGTCTAAGGAACTATATATGAAACATTTAAATAAAAATCTTAGAATCATAGAATGGCTTGGGTTGGAAGGGACGTTAAAGATCATTTAGTTCCCAGATGTGGGCAAGAACAACTTCTAATAGTGCTCCATCCAACCTGGGCATGAATGCTTCCAGAGATGGGGCATCCACAGCTTCTCCAGGCAACTTGTGACAGTCCCTCGCCACCCTCACAGCAAAGAACTTCTTCCTAATATCTAATCAGATATGTTTTCTCCTCTTTAAATTGTCTTTATGGGGGAAAAAACCCCAAAAAACAAAACAAGCAGGACTTAAAAGAGACCCCAGCACTTATTCAGTGTTCTTGTCCTGCCAATGTTCATATGCAAATCAGTGCAATCAGTGGGGGAATGCACACATGGAAATAAGCACATCTGCAACACCGGCCAGATCAAGCCACTGCAGGACTGAGAGACTGTCTTCATTTTCTCACAACAATATCTTATAAGTCATTTCTGATAGAGAAAATAAATTTTCAAGTAATTAGATTGAAAATGCACTTCTCTATCATTTTCAGGCTAAAAATTACGAGTGAACTCACACTAACATTGTCTTGTCAATTTGGTTTCTTAACATGTGTTTTTACTATTTACAAAAGCCTTTTCTCTTCACCTTTTAGAAATCTTCTCTTGATTCCATTTCCTTTTCTAATTACAGTCCCATTTCCTTAGTAAGTCCTTGAAAAAGCTTCCCCCATGCCGCTAATCATCTCTCCAGTTATAATCTTCAAAATTATGTTCCGTTCAGTTTTCAATTTGGCAATGTCCAAAGACAGATCTCCATGTGGTTAACAACCTTTTATTTGCTGCCAGTTACAACTGACGTTTTTGCTTCTACTCTTTTGGGGCTTCACTGATGAGCTTGATGCTGTCTAAAACATCCTTCTTCAGCACACTTTTGTTAGGCAGGTGTTTGCTTTATTGCAGGCTCCTGGGTTTTCATTTTTTGCTGGGTGCAAATTCATCCTGTATAGAATCCTACAATCCAGCTTTTTCTCTTTATTTCCTTCATATTTCTTCAAGCCAGAAAGAATATTTTATTTTCAACTTGACCCAACTACAAGAAAATCCTTTTCAAGACTAAAATTTTTTGCTGAAAATTAGGCTAGCAACACTAAAATTAACTAAACTGCTCTGACTTAATCTGCATAGGTCTCTGGTCCCGTTAATGTCATATGGAGGCACTCAGCTTCCTGATGCATTTAAAAGGAGAGTTCCTGTGTGGTCACCCCTAGGATGTCATGGATTGGTGCCAGGGCTATCTCCTGAGCAGTTCCTGCTGCTGGATTGCTTTCTTCAAGCCCATGAATAGAACCAGAAGCCTCTGGCAGATCTCTACATCCCCCATGGTGGCAGGGTACCTACCAGGTAGGTGTGGCACAAAACACATTGTGACTAGTGAGTCCTACAGAAATTGCCTGTAGTTTTAGAGAGAAATATTGAGCCACAATTGAAATAGGAAGGGGCAGAGCTTTTGGCAAATATCTAGGAACAGAATTTCTCCCTTTCTCCCACCTCACCAAGTTGTAACTTTAGGTAGCATTTCTTTGCCCAGACAGTTTTTAAGTGCCTTATGTCAGTTTCAGAGATATAGGGAAATTAAAAAGAACAAAAATCCCAATGGTCAGAAAATTAACTGTCTCTTTTCTCCAGCCACTTAAAAACAAAATTCCAAGATTACTTTTTTCTTTTACTTCTCCCAGGAAGGCAGACATTGTGCCAGCTTCCTGGGAGTCACAGAATACAGAGCAGAGTGCGGACACTCCCTAAATGCCTCAGACCATAACATCTGCGGGGCAGTTCAACTCCTTGGCTGCTGGCCATGAAGTCAGAGCTCTGTCCAATTCCACCCTGTCACAGGTGGACTAACCTGCTTGGGCCCAGGGCAGGATAGATGTGCCTGCTGTTGTCATGTAACACTCATGCTTACACAGTGCCTAAAGCCCCGTCGGCAATATGCAGATGATCCTGTCCCAGGGGACAAAAGGCACTATCAAACATTTGCTATTTCATATGTATAAATACATTTGACAACTTTAGAACTGTGTGAGCAAGTAAGTGTCTGAAGTAGAGGGCAAATTCATAGCAATTTTCTCTCCTTGAGCATCTTCCCCTGGGAGGGAACTTTTTGAGAGGCTGTGTTCATTTTCCTGTGACTACAGAGAACAATAGAAACCAGAATGATCTTTACAGGGCCCCCGCCTCCTTCGTGGTGTTAGTTAGCATGCAGAGAGCTGCTCTGTGGACAGGAGAAAGACATACATAAAGAGTCCAAGGAATGCTCCTGCTTTGCTCTTCTGAAATTACTGTTTAGAGCAAGGTAATGCACAGTAGGCATGAAGATGCCAAACACAGCCCTTTCATGTAGCTTTTAGCAGCAAGCACACAGATGTGCCTCTGCTCCCCTCCATCACTGGATTAGGATTTCTAAAATGTTCAAGTGAGGGCTGGAATATCTCCATCTTGAACTGTAGAAAAAAGTTGCAAAGTTTGTTTGTCACATTCAGAAGAAAAGGAAGTGCAGGTATGTGATGCTACCTTCTCTTTGTTTTCTGGTACCTTTGTATTTTAATTGGAGATGCAAATGAAGAGACTAGGAACCATTTTATGGCTACACTATTTGTCACAGTGAGAGTTGCTTTTCAGAGATCCCAGTAGTGAAGAAAGAAATACTTTTATTTTTTTGGTATGAAGAATAGATGTGTTCACTTCCTTCTCTCGGAAAAAGGCATGAAAACTATCCCACTGTGATGAGGGGGTCCACTTTGGTCAAAGCAGCATGTCTGCAAGCACTAAGGCTTAATCTAGCATCTCATGCAGGTTAAATTCTTTATAAAGGGATGCCATTAAAACACATGAATAAACTTAAAAGAATGGCAGAAAGAAATGGAAATTAACTCATCCTTTGGTAAACAACAGCCTTGAAATTTGCCCACCATTGTTTGTAGGTGCTATCAGGAAATACCATATTGGGTGTCCTCCTTCCATTTAATTATGCAAACCAGAAGAGCAATACAGGTAAAACAAAATAAACAGGTACACAGACAGATATCTATATATATGTATATGCACACACACACACATACACACACTAAATGGCTCATACACAAAGATCTGTGGCCAACAGACAAGGATTTTTGTTGAGTTACTGAATGCTTCCCAGCACAGCTATGTCATCTTCATAGGAAAAGTTTGCTTAGCTCCAACAAGCACCACATAATAAGTTTATTTTTCCTTTCTCTGGTTAGAAATTACAAATTGCACCCCAAGATGCAAATCAACTTTACCAAAAATAATTGCAATACGTATATGAAAAGCTGTGGCTACTCTTATTTGTCATAATTTAAAGAAAAAGCAATGCTACTAAAAAATTCTTATTCTGTTTGTTTGCCATGATATAGAGTGCTTTTCTATATTATCAATCAGAAATGAGTCAGGAAAGTGCCTTCTTTGTCTTCCTACATCTCTGTAAATCAGAAGCAAGGCCAGTAAAACTGGGAGGTTAAAACCTGCCTGACAAATGAGCAAAGTCCATTGATTTGAAGGCAAAACACCAATGACTACAGATGTTCCATGGCTAAAAGAGACAGTCAGAGACACTGGGAAAATTCTGTGCTCTTTTCCACCCACAGAATGCAGACACTTTCCTTTCTGGGTTTATTTTCCCCCACTATTTTACCTAAGCTGTCACTTCTGTTAAACTGTTCATTGTGAAAGTTAAGCTGTCTCTAGAGATGCATCCAGACTGCTGCCTTCTACAAGTTTCCCAAAGATAAAAGGAAAGCTATGGGTACAGATTACTAATGCCTTCCAACCTCACAACAGTTGCTCCAAAACACAAAGGGCCACCTCACTTGCTTTTAGTCACGTCCTTGCCACTTCTCAAGGACCTGGAGTTTAACTTTGCTGGATTTAAGGCCAGCACACATTGGCAGTAAAATCCCCACAATTTCCCTCAAAATTTCCCCCAAAATTACCCTTTCTTGAAATATGTTTTGAGCTCTTTATTCTACCCACCCTCTTTTCTCAGTGCATGGAGTCAGTTTATGCAAATCTGCTCACTCCAGATTTCCGGATCACATATCAGCTGAAATGCAGGGCAGCTTTTTCATCTTCCATCATCAAGACGATCACTGTGGTTTTGATACCCCTCTGCCCAATATAAACCCAAAATCCATATAATTAAAGCTAGTTTTTCCTACTATTAATAATCTCATTGCAAAGTTACAGTCATAATTATAGCAGTACATGAATCGCCATTCAGTCAGAGCTTATATTATGGTTGGTCTTTTCCAAGACTATTAAAATGGGTCTGTGTCTGCATCTTTCACTTTCTCTCTCAAGTTTATAGGCAGGTAAAAACCTCCATTCTTAATCAAAGAATGTTACACTGAACTCATCAAGGATAAGTTGCTTTCATTTTTTTCTTATTTCCAAAGGAACAAAAAACCAAAACAACAAAAAGACTACTTAAAGTACAAAACATACATCCACAGGTATAAATCAGTATCTGAGCTGGCATCCTTTAGCTGATGATTCTTTGAGGTATTACATGGCTCTTTACTCCCTATGTTTGGTGTCCGTCTCTTCCCACTAAAGGAAGAAGGAGAAGTTCCCTGCCTCTTCTTTGTCCAACAGGTCAGTGCTTGCTCATCAGAGAGAAGAGCAAATCCTCATAAAACAGTCTTTTGTGATATTACTAATATTACCTTTAAATACAGGCTAGCCAACTTGGTTTGCCAAGATTTTGTTCCTGCCATTCATTAGTACATTCTCTGTTCATTTTTTCACAGCACTTAGACATCCCTCACTTTACCGTCATTGACTACACCACTGGATAGTCTTAATCTAAGTTTGGGGCTGAACATGTTTCAGTATCCACAGTACTGCTCTGGAATTAAATAATTCCTAAATGGGATATGAGTGGAACTTAGCAGATTGTGTAAGAGGTCTTCCCTCACTACCATCAGGCTGTGGATAACCTGAATGAGAAGTAATGTGTTTAAAACTCTGTTAGAAAACATTTAAATTCCTAATAATTGAATTGTGGGTCATTATCTGACATAGCCATGGGATGTGTGCTATGGTAGACAAATGCCAGCTTTGTACATGAGATCACATATTCAACCAATGACTTCTGCAGCAATGTTATTTCTGAAAAGAAGGTGAATTTTTTTTACAGCAGACATAAATAAATTTCTTTCAGCTGTGGAGAATGAATCTTAAGTTTCAAGAATTACTATCATTGCTGGTTCTTTTTAATTTAACAATGTTTCTGAAATTAGCTGTTCCTTTTCCTTTTCATTCTTTGGCTATTCCACCAATACTGACCCATAGTTAATATTTATAAATGTAATAAAAAACATTTATCATTTTCTGCATACACTGGTATCATGCATGCATTCTGTTTATCAGCAGTGGCCTAATGCTGAGAAAATGTACTCCATATTGTATAAAATCATCTTTCTAAATTCTTTAAGGACTAGTAAGTGATGTCCAGTTAGTGAGACTGATAGCTTGTATTACCTTCTGCAATGTTTGATCTAGTATTTTGGCTTTACCTGCAGTGATGGGTCTCCACAGTGACTTCCTCTTTGAAAAGAAAAATATTCCAAACAATTTTTGCTTGCACATAAGACAATGTTTCTATACAAGTTTAATTCTGTTGAAAGCTCAGGACAGAATGCCTGCTCCGTGTATGACTGCTCTATATATTTGAGTTGTAAATCATATCATATTTGCAATCTAGGAGATCTGCCTGCAAAACCCTTTTCAGCAACTGTCACTAATGCCTTGTTATCAGTTCCTGCTAGCACTGCTACTCCATATTAAAAATAAAACAGAGGCTTTTTGCATGCATAGACTACAAGACAGAGCCTCCAACTCTTTTTGTGCATGCTGACATGCTGTTCCAGTTAGGTATCCAGAAGCATATGCCATGGGTCTCCAGTGATCACCATTCCTTGTTAAAAGTGTTGCCCCAAGGCCTTGCTTAGAAACATCAACCGCCAGCTTTGTTTGGTGCTTATTACCATACACTCTGAGGACAGGTTCCTTCTTTATCAACTGTTTGAGATTCAGCAAGTCCCTGTTGTGATTACCAGCCCATGCCCATTATGCATTTTTACACACTAAAGACCTTCAGACAACATTTTAAATGGTTTAAAGATGTTTGAATATAAAGTTCCCCCCAAAAATTGCCTTTTCTTTACATTTCTGTATTTTTTTAATGTATGTATAAGGATATATTAGTAATCAGGCCTATTTGCATCCTCTTCGAAGCTTTTTTTTATTTTTTCCCCTGCTACATTTTCCTAGATTGGTTATTTCTTTAACCTTGAACTCATATTTTTGTCTTCTGCATTTCAAACTCCTAATTTGAATCCATTCCAGGAGCTTACCAGAGCCTCTGATTGCAACATTTTTCTATTATTTTTCTCCTCCATGGTTTCATGTCATTTATTATGTATTTGTGGGAAATATTAGAGTTTTAAAAAGCATTTTCCAACTAATGTGGTAAACTGAGGACTTCTAAATGGTGCATTAAAATTGCACAGATGTGAGCTTTTTCTTTTTTTATTATTTTTTTTCTTTTTTTTTCTTTTTTTTTCTTTTTTTTCTTTTTTTGAGGACCCTGTCGGAAAACAGCTGAAACATCCAGTTGTCCTCAGAAATAATTTCCCCACTAGGGTTTTGTTTGCCCATTTTACATGCATTTCAGCTCAGACTACCAGCCACTCATTTTAATTTTGCATAATTATTGTGGAATAAACGAATTTTGGAACCTCTGTTAGTTTTCATCTCACTTGGCCAGAATAACTCTTCCAAGTTTTCATTCAGCTCCAGAGAGAGATTTCTAGGAACATCTATGACAGGATAACTGATTCAGTTGTTCTTACTTTATGTTTTTGTTGGCTTTCTTTGGAAACGTTTAAAACATCTGGAAAACAATCTGCCTCCTTATGAGCTGCTGTCCTTCCAAGGAATGTACTCCCTGAACCATCAGCAGGTCACAGATGTGTGCAGCACGAGAGCTGGTGTTCCACTTGTGGCAGCAGTTATACAGGGTGTCTGCTAAAGCTGCTGCTCACAAGAAGTTCACAGTGAAAAAGCACAATTTTCTCTTCCATGGAATAGAAGTTACGTGTGTGTACTTAAACATTTCTTTTCAGTTTCTGTTTCCTTTCACATCATTTGTAATCATTTGTATTATTTCTCCAAAACTCGCCATTAGAATTTTGTAGAGTATTTTTCCTGTTTTTATTTTTCTCCACATGTTGCTAATCTCTCAAAAGCCTCGCGTTTCCTAGGGTTTAAACTTCTTAAGCAGGTTGCTATTCCTAAATCAGCTGTGGATTTTTAAAGAAATCTCAGCTTTCCTGCTTTGCTGTACTGAACATTTAGCAACCTTTTGCTCACCTGTTTTTTCCACCTGCTAGCATGAATTAAATATATATATTTTTTTCATTATTTCCTTTTTGAGAGAATAAGTTGGTTTGGAGTTCTTAATTCCATATTAGCCCTTTCCTCCTTCTCCTCTTTTCTCCTTCCATCTTTTGTTTCCAAATTGAGATGATGATTAATGAAGGACTCTGTGCAAGAATTTAAAAAACACAAGCCATTCATGTGGTAGGTGAGCAACCATTATACAGAAAGGCTCAAAATTGAAAAAGAAAGAGCTCTGCATCTTTCCTTGGCTTCTAATCAATGAACAACAGATGTGACATTTCATCCTTGCATGCAGAAGTAACTTCAGGGTTTGCGCTTTTAACAAAATAGTTTCCCTGGAGATTCTTTTGCACTGCTCTGGATTTCTGAGAAGACACAGCTAGCTGCAGTATTTTTTCATCTTCTGCTTATGAGTTTCCATTGTATGTGTCCTCTCCTTTTACTGTTGGTGGTACAGAGTCTCTGTTTCGGAGAGGAACAGGGAAAAAAAGTTTCTCTCCTTTACTCCAAGCTAATGATATACATGTACATATTAACCCAATGAAAATAATTTTAATATTGAAACAGTTAATGAAGCTTTTTAACTGAAATATAACTCCAGAAGATGAAAGAGAAGTTTTGTTGAATCAAGGAACATCTTTATTAATAAATGGTGCTCTTTTTCAGGGTAACGACCTTTTTTGATTGCCAGTCTATAGTGAAACATAACCTTATTGATTTGAATTTGTAAAACCCCTCTGTAACTACCATGACTCATGGGAGACCATGAAATCATTCCATGACCTTTTAAGTCTCTCAGAAGTACAAGGAACAATAATTTTAAACTAGATAGTGCAGTAATTCTAAACTACCAATTTGCAATATTTGGAATGAAAGATTGTGGACGAAAATGGAGATATAAAAGGCTTTGGATACTGGTAAACTACACAACAAATCTGCCTACTTATGTTGCTGAACAATGAATTATTCTTCAACCTGTGCCTGTCAGTTTCTTCTGGCTGTTGTTCCATCCTTCTAGTCTACCTGCTGTAGGTTGCTTTTACTTTTCATCTGAAGTATACGCCACTGGGTAGTAAACAATCAACTGTAAGTTTGTATTTTTGATTTTTTTATTTTGAAACTTCAGCTAGTCAAAAACATTGGCTGAAAAAAATTTTCTCTGAAGAATGAGGTTTTGTTAGAAAATGCTTTTTTTGTGAGAAAATACAACTTACTCTATTTTTCCTTTCATTTTTCAGTGGCAAGTAAGTTTCAAGGTACATTTCTTGTGTTTCATCAACTTTAAACTTAAACCATGTTTGTTTACTTTCAATTTAATGCAAAATATTTTGAGCAAAATTTCTCAACCCATTTTATCTGAAAAGAGGTGTTGGGAGGATAACAGTGGCACGGAAGGTTTAGTTCTGCTCAAACTCTTCTCTCATTGAATGGTTGCTTTAGCTCCAGCTTTGTTGAATGGTGGCTCTAAAGGAGAACCCGTGAGTTAGGGCAGGGGACCCTGCATGCCCAGAAGAGGGCTCTGGCCCTTCCAAAGAGGCAGACAGGAACCCCCAGGCAGACAAAATCCCTGTGCCAATAGCAGAGCAGCAGCTGTGCCCATAGCGCAGAGATGCTCTGTGTGCTTTCCAGCACAGCCAGACCAGCATCCCGGCCATCACTGCGGGTGCTGTGGGACCACAGGAGATCAGCTGGCTTTGCTCTGGTTGGCTAAGTTGGTGTAATCAATGCAGGCAAAAGAGCAAATACTGTGAGACTGGATAAAAATTCATCCCTCCTTATTCCAAGCAAAGCTAACATTCAGATCTCCTTGTTTTTTCCGTTCCTACAACACGAGGTGACTAATTTACCAGTATCTTATCCTTCCTCTGATAGGAGCACTTTTCCTTCTTTCTCTAATTTTCCTAGGTTCCATAAGACCAATGGAATCTTACAGTATTTGATTGTTCAACTGCCTTAAAGCAGTTGAACAATCTTACAGTATTTGATTGTCAATCTTACAGTATTTGATTGTTCAACTGCCTTAAAGCAGTGAGAAGGTTCTTCTACTGCTGAACACACATTTACAGTCTCCGTTTGGCCATCTCCTGCTCCTCTAGCCTTAAGAAGCACAGCTCTTGTTCATGCTAATGTGAGGCACACTTCAATGCTAGTTAAAGAGAGCATTACCCAGTGTCTATATTTGACAGTACTAATCACATCCATCATGTGCAGGTCTGACAGAGCTATCAGGAATCAGACACTCTCTTTAGTATACCTTTTACATCTTTTTTAATGAAAAAAGGTTCTCTTCACTGACAGCTTCCAAGTTACAGCACACTCTCCAAGATCTCTGAAGAGGAGCAATCTCTTCAATTGCAACTTTTAGAACTCACTGTTGTGGTTGTTAATAAGCATGTTGTATTTCTAACTATACTTTAGAAACTAAACTGCGCTGCAATGAAGTCATTGCTTTATTTGTTCTAATACTTGCCAGCCCTTTAAACAACTTTCATTATTTGGCACAGACCAGCAACAGTTACTGGCTAGATATATTTGTGCCAACGTCTAGTTTCAGGCATTCACCAAGTAGAGAAAACATGATTCAGACTGAGAAAACAAGGCTCTATTTGGTGGCATTATAAATTATTTCATTATATACACTTTCCACAAGTTTTTGCCATATAGAAACACATGGTTTGGCCGTTTCAGCACAAAAATATCAACAAGACAGATCAGGAGGAAAAACACAAACTCTCGGATACCCCAGGCATAGAGCGCTGGGTCCTCCGTGACTTCATGAGGATTTCTGGAGGCTGGCAAAACACCAGTATGACACACAAAATACCAATAAGAGAAGGAAGTGATGCTCCTATGCAGCCCAAAGTCTTAGGGAGTCCAGAAGCTTAAACCCTCAAGCTGTTTGACTGCCTATCTACCCGCCTTTCTGCACGAAATATGAAAGAACATGTGTGGCTCCAGCCAAAACTGACAAAAAGGCAGCATCAAACACATATTAAAATCTTACAACTCTGGGAAATCATAAAGTTTGGGGAAGAAAAGAGGCCATTTCCACCCTTCTGCTGTACAGTATCGGCAGAGCTTCCCTATTATTTGTCTTGCTTGGCAACCAGTTTCTTTGGTAGCACCCTGTAGGCAATCCCTTCCTACTGCTGCAGCCCAGCTACTGGAGCTGTCAAATCATGCACAGTCCCAAGGGGTAGAAGGAAATATGGGATAGAAATGCAGGCAGTGTAAAGACTGGATGGGAGAGATTGCCTAAGACCATGGGAGGGGAGAAAGTTAACAAAGGACATTTAGAAGATGCTGGGAGGACCTAAAGCACTGATTGCAGTAACAGTGGCAGAAGGGGCACAGGAAGGACAACCAGGGATAGTGAAAAGAGAGAGTGAGCATGAGTTGTTGAGAACAAATCCACAAGGACCCTCATCTTGATTAGCACCGCAGTCACGGAACCACTTGTTTTAATTTGATAAGGGAAGGAGGTGAGATAGGCAGCTACGTGCTCTGAAAGGATGGCTCAGGGACAGCTCCCCTATCAAAAAATGTTCAGAAGATTACTGCTAGCTTCATTCAGCCTCAGTCAAAGGGAAAATGTAAGTCTGCTGCTGCTAGGACCAAGAGCATTTGGACTCTCAGTGTCCTCTTCCCTGCTACTGACAGGCATTCAAATTCAAAAGCAAGAATCTCTGAAGGAATCCAGAAAACCATTCATGCCAAAGACAACAGGTTGGCCAGAGGTGAAATACAAATACAAGAAAACTCTGAAGCTTCAGTTTCCTCTAAACCCATATCATACCAGTGCTCTCTGAAGTCCTGGTACCCAGTTCCTATAAGATGAGGATTTGACTTTGTGTAGGAATAAAAATTACTTTCAAATATCTGTGCTCCCAGAATGATAATTTCCATTTTCTTCCAATCCCAGGGCAAAGGCCCACCTGGTTCCCAGGTGGGAATTAGAAGAGGTAGCACACCAAGAAACATTTCCCCTATGCAGCAGGCTGACACAACCAATAAGACAACCAATAAACTACTGCCAGAACTGTACTCAGAGCTCAAGGATGCCACATTGGCCTGACAACTCTGATTCACCTGCTACTGCACTGTAGCTTCTGCCTTCAGCCATCTGCCCTGCCTCTGTCTTCAACATTTTTGTTGCCAGTGCATGGGTGGCTCCTGTGCTGACAAAGCAGTATCTGGGGTGGAGCAGCACAGCTGGCATCTGTTTTGTTTTCTCTCTAAATACTGTGTACTATTGTGCAGGAGTTCAGCTGATGCTGCTGGAGCAGCTGAGCCATCCCTGCAAGAACAATGGGACAGGCATGCAGAGACGAAAACAGGTATGGTGTCCTGGGATTAATCATTTCACACATCTATTTTAAATCAAACTGTCATAACTTTCATGGCCTGTGATCAATTTGTCCTCCATTTACATTTCCAAATTTTGTCTCCAATACAGAGGCCTGAATTACCACTGAGCAGTAGTTGCTTTAACATTGTTTTCAGTGGTTTTGTAGAGTGGAAGTATCACAGCTCAGCATAGCAGGATATCTGCAGGCAAAGTCCTGTAGAAAAAGGCATGACTTAAAGACTCAGTAAAGATGTTTCCTTCCATCTTGACTCATCAGGTGACACATTCCATATGCTCTGTTTTGCTCACTATTGATTTAACTAACAATAGAAAATATATTTAATGAATTATGATCCTGTGACAACAAATTAGCTAGCCTAGTACGTATAAAGGTCTCTCTTTAAACTTTAATTAGTTTAACAATGATGTGCCTGCTGCCAGTGTTTGCGTTTCAAGAAAACATGCGGCAGCCCTAGAAGCACAATGCTTTCTATTTAACATAGAAAGTGTCTCTCAGTCCAGGCTTATTTATAAAGCAATTTTCTAATAATGATCTGGATTCAGTGGAGTTCAATCAGGGATGGAGCTGCCCTGGCATACATAAAATGAATATATTAAACCAGCTATCACCTGACTGCAAACATAAACATAAAGAATGGGGGAAGGGAGAAGAAGAGAGGTGACTCTTGAATTAGATCTCTTTTTCCTGAAAATACTCTCCTCTTCCTAGCTCTTGCCCAAAGGTAGAGAAGGTGTTGGGCACCACTACAACACATGCACCACTACAGTCCAGCCTTCCCTTGAGCATCCTGTGGGTTGTACACTTTGCTACTTCCTGACAGCTGTCTGCCCTCTCTCTGCTTCAGGGATTCCTCACACCACCTCCTGCTGCTTCCTCTCTCACCCCACACCTCTGTGTAGTGCCTCATTCCATAGTGCATCCATGCTTTCCCCCCACACAAGTCCCTCCCTTGAGGACAAGGGGAGGAGGATGCACTACTGCACTCTACCATTCTCCTGAAAAGGTGAAGGAATGTATTTCAGCATTTCTGGGACATTTTAGGTGCACTGCATCTCACCTAACTTCTTGTCCCACCACTTCTTGCAGGAGGTTTCTCCCAGGGATGGCAGCATGGTCACAGAGAGAGAAATGGAAGTGCAGACTCCTACTCTGAGGATGGTACCTAATCTAATTTTGGTCTGAATGAATCACAGCCAAAATCACTAGATGAATTCTCTAGGCCCTGGCAACTTAAAAATGCTACAGTAGGATATTTTATAGGTTCTTAGTGGCCCCTAAAAGCAGGAGAAAGTGCTGTTTTGTTTGGTTTAGGTGGCCGAGAGTTTATATGAAGGCTGGGAGCTCAGTTTAAATGCTAATTGACTCATAAACAAGCCTGAGTTAAATAAAAGAATCAACTAGCATCAGCTGAGCTAGATCAGTATAAAATGCAGGCTTTTGTTAATCAGAGAGAGTTTGTATTGGGATAGGCCAGGCATTGCTCCAAAAGCAGCATCAGATTAAACCTCCTACTCGAAAAACACTCATTAAAAAGCAACTTCCATTGAAAAAGATCCTACTTGTCGCTACCAGCCATTGTTAGGCAGTGAAGCAGTGACAGATATTTTTGAAGACTATTATGGGGAAATAAATATTTATTTAGCTGTCTAAAGTAATTAATCCCTGCTGTTTCCTTTTTATGTAAGCACATACAAGGCAAGACTGTCTTTGTACTTGAGTTTTAGGAGACAAGTCTGTGTAGAGGCTCCCATGGTTTTTGAAGGCAGTAACAAATTCATGCCTAATACTTTCTGTGCAACTCGAGAATGCCAACCATCAAGCAGCAATAATAGACTTTTCCTATCCTCATTCAGTGGCAGCAGGAAGGAGATATTCTAAGGGGAAAGAACAGAGAGAAGAAAGGTGAGAAAGTAGAAACTGTGAGTGACATGCAAGGCTGCAAGAAGCTGGCCCACTTCTGGTGTGGGATTTGACAAAGGAAATCACTTTCACAGGGTATCAATTTGAAAATAAAAAAAAAAAAAAAAAAAAAGGCAGGGGGATGAAGGGAGATTAAGCTGTAAAAGCACAAGAAAAAGGATCAATAACCATCTTGGATGTATTTTCTGGGAAGCTGGCATGGATAGCACAAAGATGTTTCTTAGTGACTATGTTGGCACCCCTCCCATTGACAAGTTACACAGCCAAAGTGCAATTAGCACATTCAGAGGAACAATAATTACACAATACCAAACAGGCAGTCCATAGGCTGATTAAAGCATACAATAAAAATAGAGATATAGACCACAGCTCAGCTCTTGTGCAAGAGCATCTCTGCCCTAAGAATCACTGGAACAAGGTGTACCTGCACTGTAGCATATGAGCTAGAGATGATAACTACATATGAGCTTGATAACATGCAGATTGTTTTTGCTTTTTAAGTTTTAGCAGGTAAATGTCATTGCTACACGTTTAAAATCAGAAGCAATTTTTTAAAAAGTATCTCAAGTGCTAAGTTCCATATTTCTTTTTCCCCAGAAGTATTTTATTGCAGAGTAAAATGACAGATGCAATTAGATAATGTTGAGCAGATTATAGTTTGAGAATGTTATGCTGTGTTACATATTCACAAGTGAACAATAGCAAGGGGAAAAAAGAAAGATGGGTATCTTAGTACCTATTTTTAAAGCTGTGTCCTTTCTGAGTAGGAAAATATTATGGGGCTCTTTCAATTCAGTTGTGTTATCTCTTCTCAGCTACACGAGGAATCTTTTATGACTCAGTTTATCTTTACAAATCATTCTGGTATTACTAGAAAAATTTCAAAATTACCAAGAGCTGAATTTGTGGCCACATGACTGTTGAGCTTAGAATCCCTGAGCTTGTTTTCCATTGACACAAAGGTTTTCTTGCAAGCCTATGCACTTTACTTTGTCGACCTATGTCTCAACTTACCTATCAACAGCAAATATTGGACTCAAACTGCCACAGCTTCCACTGTGAACCAGCTACCTATCAACAAAAATACAATATGGCTTAGGAAATTTAACTCTATTAAACTGAGCCCTCCTGGAGACCTCCACCTTCCAGAATAATGATATAGGGCAAGAGCTGGTCCTTATTCCTGATCTATATTTTATCTAACTTTTGGTCTTAAAAGGAAGGTAACTCTTAATCTGAGTCACTCTAGCCTTTGTACTCAATGGCAAGAAGGACTCAGCTTCACAGTGATTTGTTTTACCTGTCTCAGACCACCTGCTACAATGATAGGCTTCATCTGAGGGAGAAAAGCACCCTCTAATTTCTTTTCATTGACTAGAAATAAGGTAGCTCAGGATAACTTTCAGATCTGAACAGACATCACTTTGAGATGCCTAAGAGAGGTGTAGCAAGTCTGATTCTGTGGGAAGAGCACAGAGAAAACCCTTTATGCCTTTCCTCCTCATTTGAACCATACAAGGGCCAGGCACAGACTCCTTCCTTAAAAATTATTTTAGCCAGAAGTGCAGTTTTACCCAGTTTTATCCTGCCTGTAGTCTGAAAGATCATGGAAAGATAAAGGTCCCTTCCCATCCTTTGCAAAGGAGAGTGTGGGTTCCCCTCAAGATCTACTTTTCTAGGCTCACAAAGACATCCTGTGTGATTAGGCAAGATGAGCAATCCTTGGCTTTTGCCACCCCTAAAAACCCTATAACTTCCCTTGCAAAGCATCCACTCTGACATCATACTGTGCCAGAACTGCCCTGGCAAGGTGAAATGGGATATTTGTGTTGATGGACACACATGAGAGCAGACCTGAGAGCTCACTCTCTTGGAGATGGTTTTAATCTCATTCTTTCACAGTGCTCTGTTTACAGTCCCACAAGGCAGCAGAACACAAGGTCTGTGTCTTTACCAGCAGTACACAACTAGACACAAGGCTGTAAAGCTCACCTGTTCAGGAAACAAATGGAGTGGGCTTTGCTAAGTAAATTTGGCAGCACTCCATCCCTTCTTAGCACAACTCCATGAATTCTTTTACTCAGAGACTCATAAACCCAGCTTTGGAGTAACTGGACAAAAACATGAATATATTTCAATGATTTCTGTACCTTTAGCTTCACTCTTTCATTCCCAAAATAACAAGCATCATAAATAGCTTGTTCCCCACTCTTGCTGCTGTCCCATTTAATTTTGTCTGTAAACCCCTGTTATTTCCGTTAGCTGACCAGTCATGCACTCTGACACCTGACTTAACATGACAGCCATTGAAACCTGTCCTGTTCTAAGGAGTCACTGGGTGTTGCTCTCTTATTAGTAAACAGATGTTATCAATACCCCATAGCAGGCAGAGTGTGAAAGGCATCTTACTTAGAATGATTCAAATAAATCTTACAGAGATTGTAAGGAATGCTGTGAATATGCCCAATCTTGAATTCATTTCAGTGTGGGAATGGAATACCATGATATGTCTGAAGAAAAATGACCTTCTATAGTTGCAGTGGATTTTATTCTTTATGTAATAGAATTTAACTTTCAAATGGCAACCAAAAAGTGTTTGATTGCCCTCCACAGATTTTACATAAACACTTTATAAGCTCCACTCCGTGTGGGATCTGTAAGGGATGCATTTAGCCTTCAAGGAGAAAATTCAGTTCCATTTCACTCACAAGCAAACCTGTGGCAAGTCCCTTTTTCCTCTTTAAATTTCAGCGTCCCCAGCTGCAAAATGCTTAAAACATTACTTGCTTATTGTTTAATTTCGTTCTCTAATTAATTTGATTAAGCCCCTCAAAATAACTAAAATTTATTCAGAATAACACAGACTTTATTTTGATCAATTTTGATCCCTTTCAGCAGGTAATCCTTGATAATGTAATCACTGGGTATAGAAGGTTTCATTTAATAAGGAAAGACAAAAATTTTACAAGAGAGACAGGAGGAAGCTCCTGGAAGACTGGAGTGATAATAAAAGATGACTCTAACCCAAAGTTGCATTACTTAGAGATTATTATTGATGTTGCAAGAGCTACCATATGCTTTGCAAGCTGTGACAGTCACCCTTGTAGTCACATGGATGAAATGATCAACTGCTTTTTGCATTCAAACTGATAGGAACAAACTTGATCCAAGTAAGAGAAGCTGCTGTGCAACAAACAGCAGAGGGGCATTGAGTGGATTAATTAGTTTGTGGGGGGAAGGTCTCTTGCTATGGCTTAATTTGGATCCTCTGTTGAAGGTTCGTGCAATAAGTGCAACATCTATTTACCAATGTATTGCAGAGGAAAAAGCTAAATGAATTCAGGGAGTTGCCATTTCATTAACTCCTGTAATCATGCTTATGCATCACGTCACATGTTTGACACCATTAATGTCAATGATGCACTGTCATGCCCTTAGCACAAAAATGATGAGCCTGGTCTGAGGGGCAGACAGAGCTAAATTGCCCAGGGTTTCCCAGGGATATTTAGAGACTCAATGCCTATAGAAAGGTGTTGTGTTCTTATAGCCTGCTACAAACCACGTGCTGCATCTTCTGTACCCTGTATAATTCTGAGGATGAGGTGGCAAAACTTCTTCCAGATGGGATGTTTAATACCATCACAGTGGCCCTTCCTTGGCTATGGCATAACTACTTTAGGAGGCACCAGAGTGCATCAAGCCTTGGCACACCTGAATGCACCCTCGACAGACCTTGAAGCATGGATCGAAGGGTATGCCTCAGAATTCTCCCACTGACCTCATTTTGGATTCAGGCCTGACAGAATTTTAATCCCCCCTGCCATCACAATGGCTCTGTTCTGAGCAGAAGTAATTCACTCTCATTATTGGTGGACCTTCAGCTTCACAGACCATAACAACATCGATCCTGTCACTACACATGCCAAAAGTCCATGCTGGGGAATCTGCACAGACAGTAACTCCTTGTGTCCACTTGTCAGTCCTGGGAAAACATGAAGGAAATACTCTTTGCTATAGGACCTCTGGCCCAGTTTCTCCTTCTTAATAGGAGAAATTACTTTGGGGTGGTCACAGAGAAGAGAGAAGAAAAGTGAATGTATCATAGCTCCATGGGCTGACCCCAGAAGTTATAGCATGTGCGGCTGGACCTTGAAAACAATGGCAGACCAGGAGGACTCCTCTTTCCATCTGCCTCACAAACTGTAGGGGCTCAGGCAATTGGGTATTTCTCCATTAAATCTAATTTCATACTTGCAGTAGGAATGGGACAATCCCATTCGAAAGAACACATCATATCTATTTTGGGAGCAAAAAGCACAGGAGACTTTATTTAACATTGCAACACATATAGGCATGTCTTCTATTTACTCCTTTTTGATTTATTTACTGCAAGATGAGGTCACTGAAGCTGGACAGAACTTTACAAATAATTTCTTAATAACCATTAAATGACAGTTGGCACTTCACATAAATAGACCTATGTGTCAACTGGAGTTGAAATGGGATTATATCAATAGAGTAAAAGCAGGGAAACATTTTTTTAGCTTCTATCAATTTAGTCAGAGAAACAGCAGCAATGGTTTCATTTTGTTTATAAAGTTTTCCTATATGATTCCCATGCACCAGCGCTATTTCACAGCACAGCACCATACTTTTGTATTTTGACTCAGGTTGTATTATTTTCATTAAATGACAAAAACTTTCATTGAATTTAGGGTGTTTGTTGACTCTTGACTCTAAGCTGAACTGGTGGACAAACTGGACATGACAGAGTCCCTTTATAGCACATGCATATTGAAACAACCAGCAAGGGAACTGATAAAAAAGGCAGGCCAACTCTTTCTTAAAGTGTAACTGCTCTTTTCTGTCAAGTTTGATCCCTTGTGGAAGCTTCATTTGAATGTGACCTGCAAAGCAAAAACAAAGAGTGAGCACAAACTCCTGCACTGAATATCTCCACACTGTGGTGCAAGAAAACCCAGTACAGAAAAATAGCTGTAATCTATTAGTGCCTGGGTTTTGGGGAGAGTATCCTGACATAAAGCCTCTCAGGCCACTTCAGAGATCCAAGATTCATCCTATGTAATTTCCAGATTGACTGTCTCTGTTGTAATAAGAATTAGTGGCATCATTCTCTCAATGTTCACAGTGTCACATGCTGGGATTTTTTCAGTGATCTAAGCACAAAAGAAAATTTCATCAAGGAAAAGGAATTCACAGTTATTTTAAAAAGTCTGTGGTTAATTCTTTTTCTGCTTTGTCTAATACATGGTCTGTGGAGACCTGGGAGACCAAGGACTGTATGAGTGAGGGAAAATTAAGTAAAGCAAGACTACTGTCAGTATATTCAAGTCCAGTATCCAAAGTCTGCATCTTGACCAGGAAATGCACAAAAGCTTTTCAGAAGAAAAAGATCATAAAAGCCTTGGTATAGTTCCTGCAGGTGCCAGCACCCAGTCAACAACGCAGAAACTGTGGCAGAACTTTTCATATCAGAAGGGAACAATTTTTCCAGTTCCTGGAGAAAAAAGAATGCAAGAAGAATCAAGTAGCAGATGCTGTAGGTAAAAGAGAAATGCATAGAAATTGACAGGTATTTTCTGTTCTAAAGACGGTGAGAGTGCTGGTAAGAATCTGAAAAAAATCCCACTCATTTATAGCTTTGAGGCGACGTTTTAAAACATTTGGGGTAAGACTGTCAAAAATAAGTAATGAAGATTTAGCAAATAAAAATTAATCCGACAAATATTTCACTATTCCCTCTGCATGCAGCACTGGTGAGGCTGTAGCTCAAGTACTGTGTCCAGTTCTGGAGCCCTCACTTCAAGGACATTGAGATGCTGGAGCAAGTCCAGAGAAGGGCATTGAAGCTGGGGAAGGCTCTGGAGCAGAAGTCCTGTGAAGAGCAGCTGAGGGAACTGGGGGTGTTTAGCCTGGAGAAAGGGACGCTCGGAGGAGATCTTGGCACTTCCTAGCCCTATGTGAAAGAAGGCTGTTGCCAGGTGGGGATCAGCCTCTTCTCCCAGGGAACCAGTGACACGATGAGGGGACATAGCCCAAGCTGAGCCAGGGAGGTTCAGGGTGGACATTAGGAGGAATTTTTCATGGAAAGGATTATTAAACATTGAATGGACTGCCCAAGGAGGTCACTGTCCCCAGAGGTACTCAACACACTGGGTGTGACATTTACTGCCCTGGTCTGTTTAACAAGGTGGTGATTGGTCAAAGATTGGACTTCATGGTCTTTGAGGTCTTTTCCAACCTAAATTATTCTGTTCTTCTGTGATTTCATTGTCACTTGGGTTGACACCATGTAAATGAATGCCCCACCACCCCATGCAAGGCTTTAGAGGAGACCACAAGTGTGGTGTGATGTGGGCAAGGGAACCAATATATGTGTCCTTGGGAGCCTTAAGGCAAAGATTTATATGAAGATCAGTTCCTCCCTTTTTTCCCCGTCAAAACTTGGCTCTCCCATCCCCCACCCCAAAATCAGTGACCAGAGTGGCACCTCCACTGAACATGCCTGTAGCATTCCCACCCATGTGTCATTTGCTGACACTAATTGAAAACAGGGACCTTGACAGAATGGTCTACATTGGGAGAAAGAAAACATCAGTGTCATTGTGATGCTAATAGAGGATGCTATAGTTAGGCTGAGAGGAGAGGGAAGGGGGGGTTATATGTATGCACCTCCTTTGATTTACCCATGGTGCTTCTAAACATTTTTTTATTTATGGAAAAGAAAAATGGTCCTTTTTTTCCAATTACCTTGATAATGCCAAAAAAGAATAATCAGGCAAATGTTTCAGGCTTTCTGCAGTTAAAGGAAAGCTGAATTTAAACTAAGGAAAAGTACAGGGTTTTATTTCAGTCTGTCCTTGAATCATTCTTTTAAAACACCAGCTCATTATAGTCAAAGGTCCTAATTTTAAGGATGTCTCCATGGGGGATTCATCACCTCTTTCTTATTCATTTCATGAATGGTCCAGACCTTCTTTTTGATCAGCCAGGGTCTTTTGGGAACAAACCTTGAGGTGAAGGTGGACATACATTGTTTTCCTGCTATCCAGTTAGATTCCAAGCCGTCATAGTACATAAGAAGAAATTCCTGTAACAAACTCCCTCAGATATCCATAGGGAATACACATATGTGATTAACCCAACTGGCCACTGGGTGTGACCATTGCACCACACAAAAGCATCTGAGACTTTTCCAAAGACAGGTCTGGAAATATTGGAGCTAGAAAAAAAAAACCATAAAATTTTGAGCTATGAGTAGTCAAGAGTAATGTCAACTAACTTTCTGTGCTCAGTTTTCATACACTCTGCTGCACAATTTGGAGCCTCTCTCAAAAGTCAGACAAAGACCATTTAAAACAATAGTGCAAAAAAATCAGTGAAAATCACATTAATGACATTACCACAGTCCCTTTTCCTTCTCCAAAGAAAACTAAGTCTGCTAAAGCTGCAGGTATCTTACTCTGTTCACTGTAGACACATTAATAGAATAAGTACATTCACAGGCAGAATGGCTTAACTAGGCAGTATCCAAAATATTAGCTCTCAGTTACCTAGTCAGCAGCCAAAACGGCAATGTCCACTAAGAAGAGAAAAAATAAAATCTGCCATAAATTACTGGTAATTATTTTTCTTCTAAACTTGCTTCTGTAAATATGAGACAAAAGAATTTTGGCCAGAGTAATGCAGCCAGATTTGAATCATTATGGAGTTTGTGTCAGCCCATTTCAAAGAATTTCCCAGTTTTATGTTATTTTATAGCATTTCTACTATTGAAAATTCCCCAAGTTTATCTTTTAGAGCACATATATACTTAATATTCTCAGTGCAGATATAGTTAGGTATACACACCAATTTGCAAGGTCTGTTTTCCTGACCACACTCAGACTCAGTAGTGAAAGGTTTGCATATTCCCTTGAGTCAGGTTGAAGTTCAGTAGTATCAGACCCTGATCAAAGAGTCAATGGTAGAATAATATCACCTTGATCTCTGAAAAACCTGTCAGTCCTGAGATTGCTCATGCTTACATTGGTTACAGCTATCTTGACAGGCAATAACTGAACAAAAAAAAAAGCCTCACCCAGAATGTAACTGAGCTTTGCCTTTCTTTCATCCTTGGGCTAATACCCAGTGTCCTGGTCAGTGGGTATCAGCCACAATGTGATGCCTTAATGCTACAGGGCCAGTTTTACCAAAACATGATTTTTCCCATGTGGGAGGAAACTGCAGCTGTATTTGTGCAAAACATATAGAGCGAGGGTTTGAATTCAGATCAGCCTTTCAGATCATGTATGAATGGGAATGCCACTTCTCAGAAGCACAAGGTGCATCACTGACTTCTGAAGGGATATAACAATCACTGTGTGCTGGTTTTAAAGGGAAAAATACCAGTAGGGGAAGATAACCTCTCTTTCAGGCTTGCCTCTGTACCTTTATTTCTGATTTTTAAATGTACGCTTTAATAAAAAATAAATCAAACTACTAATAGTTGTACTAGTAGTGATGATGATGGTGATGATGATTTTAATAATAATGATAATATTATCTCAGTATCTAACAACTCATGCTGGAAATTATCCATAGTTCTCAGACTCACTGCATTTTTACACTAAGTCAGACATCTGGCATCTTCCTGAATTTGTGATGAGCTGCCAATGTTTTAACAAGGGAATTCAGCAAACACCACTTTGTCTATACATTTGTGCTAAACCTTAAACTGGGATCCTGTGAGTTAAGGGCTGTGGAAACTACTCATTTGACTCTCCATTTAAACAAAAATATTTTCTCATAACCTTGGCTAGGAAGGGGCAATTGCACTTGATATTTAAACAAAATTATTTTGATGGAAAGTTCTGCTTTCTATCTGAAAGCAAATCTACACTGGCTATATTGATAGCATAGCTCAGTTCAACCACTGAGCAATTTGAATGTAAAAGGAGAGAAGGTCTTCAGAAAATTCCTCATCCTTAGTGAAATGTACTGCATTGAAAATGGGGGGTGGGGGGGAGAGAAAAGCATTCTCTCTGAAGTGTCTTTATGGTCTCAAGGGAGAATGTTATTTATAAGACAGGAAGATTTAGCAGGATTCAGAAAGGCATCCTCAGAAGCAGAGAAAATATCTACCCATCTTTCAGTTTGGCTGTAAGGGACTCCTGACAGCCCCACAGCTGTTTCCTCAAGCACCTCCTTACTGAAGAGCCTCTGTGTGTGTGTCTGTGTGTGTGTCTGTGTCTGTGTCTGTGTGTGTGTCTGCGTGCATGTAAAATAAATTCAAAACTTTTTGTCACCACAGCAAACAAGCAAAAGGACCTCTGTTTGTCAGCCTCTGGCATTTTATGTCCTGGGCTGAGCCCCAGGCTGGGGACCAGCTGCTCTCTTCACTACTGGCAGCACCACAGTGTGGCCACACAACTATCCAGCCACTGCAGCATCACTGAATATAGTAAGAAGCAGGACAAAACAACCTCTGTCATCCATCTGATGTGACTGAGATAAAAGTGGAACCCAAAGAGTGGCATCTGAGGTGCAGCCCTTTGTCTGGTGACTCCATCATCCTTTCCTTGACCATTCCATCACAAGGCTGTTTCTGGACAGGGTGCAGAAGGCTTCTCTCCTAGTTTAGCAGTTTTTGAGGAAATTACATGCATGAATCCTGATAAATGGGTTTTGTATCTTCCCTATGTCACCACTTATTTGGTAGCTTATAAGAAAACTACAATAGGCTGGAATAAATCTCGAAATTAAAAGATGGTGTGCCTCACCACCAGCCCTCAGGAGGTGCTCAGACTCTCTGTTTTCTTCACCTGTATGTTTCAATCATTTCAACTAACTCACTGGCTACCAGGGTCAAGAGCTTGGAAAAGGATGCAACAAGTTGTCCTCACTGTGTTTTCTCTTATCAGTTTCCATGGCAGAATACATAGCAGGCATTTGGCAGGATTAATGTGCCAGTGATAAAGCAGTAGCCTAGAAACACAATGGTTCTGTAGTTGTGCCATAGAAAATCAGAGTGTATAAAAAGATCTCATCTACCAGAGACCTGCTTTTGAGGAGTATTCAATATTAGAATGGCTGGTGCACAAACAGTTCTATCTTTTTGTTCAGTAAACTGATTCTATCTTGACAAATATATGCCAAAAATGGAGGGTAAAAACCCCAAGCAAACGAAAACCCAGCCAAAACAAACAAAGAACACACATCACTTATTAAAAAAAAAAAAAAAAATCTCTAAAACCAAAACACCTCAAAAACCAAAAATCCAAACAAACAAAACCCCGCCTCTCACATCCTGGCTCTTCCCATTCTTTTCACACCTGTTCTGTTTTGAATTGAGCTATCATATTTCATATCCTTCACCAGGATGTGATGAATTTGGATGTTTAAGGCTGAGGGAAAGAGAGCAATAATTTCAAAACAAACCTTTCAAAAATCCTTTACCCTCTAAATGAATATTCCTAATAAATTTTTAATACTGCTGCCATTATGTTTGAATATTTCTGCACTGTGTTTCAGTACGTACCCTAGATTTGGGGAGGTGAGCTTTTGTGTCACCAGACTTGAATCTTTGGAAGACATCATTCAAATGCAGAAGCTTCATATTTCATGCTGGAAATTCTGAAATATTCTCAGGAGCATTGCTTTGTCAGGCCCTTGGAGCAAGAGTTCGTAACTCCAGGCAGAAAATTCTACATATCAACTCTATTTCATATTAGTACCTGGCACCACACATGAATTAACATTTCAGTGCTTGAGAAGGTATTGTCATCCCTATAAAAAGTTGGTGATGCTAAAGCAAGTATGTTAGCCATGAGCTGAATAAACTATCACAGTTATTTTCACAGAAAATTAGTTACCAAATACAAACTAAATAGCACATAGAAATACATCAGCCCTTTACTGTCAGAAAAAAAAGGAGATACCAGACTGATTGAGTTCACTGACTTGGAATTAAGTTTTCTCACATAATTCTGTGAAGTTCTGTCATTAGAGAATTTCACATTGATGGAAAAGTTTTATTCAACAGACAGAACTTATTCCTATTTCATTCATCTGCAAACACATAACTACAGTCAGATGAAGTGGAATCAAGCCCAAGGACAAGTGGAAGGAAACAAAACCTTCACTCAAAAAATCCTCTGTTTTCACAAGAAGATATTTCAGCCCCTAATTTTTCTGACATAAGGGATGAGGGACAGTGGGAGATTTATGGAAAATGTTCTTCACCAGGTTTCCATCAATCTGAAGGAGAAAGAGCACATCTTGCTACAGTTTTGCCTCAGCTTCCAGTGAGCTGAACGCTGTGGTGTTTTAGGAGAACCATCTCCTGTAAAACACAGAGAAAACAACAAGAGAATGATATTTGCAGTGGAGGTTCTTTATTATTTGTTGCTTTTGTTTTCTTTTGAGAAGAAAAAATGGAGGCTTTATCAATACCCAAGGACTGGTAGCCATCCTTATACTCCACTTGGCAAAGCATTCATTCGTTCAGGTGCCCCAGTTTGCAACCACTGCCATCAGTCAGCTGATCAGATGTTGGCTTCATTTTAACACATGCTTTATTCCAAAAGTCTCTCCACAAGGTGTTGTTTCAAAGACTGTTTTCCTTTAAAAATATTGCGGTATTTTCATATTTTCTGTAAATTTGTGAGTGTTTTATAAATTTGCTTTGCCCACATTTCATGTGCCTAAGCTTCTTCTGTTACCTTTCTCACATGGAATGACAATAAATGAATGCAATAGCCTAGCTGGGAACATGCCACTGACACATACAGTAGTTTTTACACTTTTCTCTATTGCTCTAATGTTTTATTTGCATTTCCAGATAGTACATCACACTAAGCAGATGTTTTAAGGGGCTGTCTACCATGATTCTCTGCTCTTTTATCTAAGTGATGTTTGTAAATCCAGCACTGTCTGTGAGCATTTTGATTGTGTACTAGTTTGCATTTATCAGCCCTGAAATTTAGCTGTTCCTCTCTGATTACCCACATATTTGTAAGGGCTCTGAATCATTTCCCTCTAATGCAAACAGACATTAATGTCTGCAGCATCTCTCAATTTAATCGCCTCACCATCACTTCAGGTCAATTGTTTCAAACAAGTTTCTAAGAAAAGAAAAGGACTTATTTTTTTTATCTCTCCACTAGTTCCTTTTACTTTCATCTTTACCTTTTTTTCACTTTTGCCCATTTAAGCTTAGAAAAGTTTTCCCAAGGAAAGGAAGGAGTTTTCTCTCCTTCAAAAGACAGAAGAAAAAGATCACAGAAAAGGAAAGGCTTGTCACTGTGTTAAATAAATTCAGCATATTATAAATAATTTCAACAATTTAAAAATATTTCAGCTTATATATCTGAGGAATTTGTTATATTAGGGGCTCTGAGCCCTGTAGGTGATGAGTATTTTGGGGTTTTTTAAATGAAAAATAGTATGCTTGAATTTACATAAAAGAATGTCTATTTACATTCTAATTTCTATTCATCTGTAATTGGTAAACTTCTGAAGACTCAGAGCAAAATCTTTCTCTATTACTACACTACTTCATGGTGATAAAATAAGTCATATAGCATGTTTCAGAACAGAATGAACAGAAGTCTTGTAATCTAATTTATACTGTGGCCAATGCAACAAAAAAACTCATAAGTCTTGAGATAGGCGTTGGTTGGAAATATCGTCTACTGAACTTGACGAATTTCTTGTAATGACTTGTATTTGCCCCATCACCAGTTTGGGAGAAATTTAGTGTCTTCACAAAAAGAAGCAAGCAAACAACTGCATCCAGAAGCCAGACATTGTTCCCAGACTCTGAACAGCTTAAGAATGTATCGCAAAGTGCACACATCAGACAACATGACACTCAATTCATCTTACAGCCCCACTGCCCTACTTGTTCAAACCCATTATATTTTACTCCAAATTAAAATAGGGTTTGATTTACAATCATAATAATGACCATTTATCCAGCATTTTTCAAGAAGGGATGGCAGATTACAGATAAACTCAAAACTATTTATATAAGACCTGTTTTACCAGTATGTAAGCCCACCAAAATGAAAGTTGATAGCCTTTGAACAACAGCTGGACAAATATTATCCAACCTATACATTATCTAAATTAATTTTTACCTTTTTTTCTCAGCTAATTTATTACAGTAATTTTTCTTTTTGTAGTAATCAACCAGCTGCATAGCCCTGCAAATAATGTTCATGGAGTAAATCACTTGATGGGTAATGATGATTTTCATAGAAACATTTACTTGGCAAATATTTTTTTAGATAATTGAGGAGCTCAGCTTTAAAAATCATGCAATAACATTCCGTAGTCATTTTAGACAAGCATAAAAAATACCTTTAAGTGAAATTATAGGAAGAATTTTACACAGCAGGAAGTAATTAGCCAAATGGAAATATGGCTATAATGGTGAGATTAAGACTTTTAACTGGTGAAAAGGCATTCACAATCTTTAATTGTTAGATACACTCTAAGATCTTGCCTTATATCTCATAAAAAGAATCTTTAGCAGGTCTATCTGTACTTCTGAAGAAAGTCTCTCTTTTGAAAAGGTTTGACTTGCACAAGACTTTAGCTGAACAAATCCCATTAACAGCAATGAGAGTCACTCTGCTAAATCCCCCATGGCCCCGATTGGAAACAACTGTGTAAGAAATGTGCAAGTTTGTACTCTTCTGAGCATGCATAGACATGAGATAGAAGGGAAACAGCTTCTTTTGCCACACATTCATTATCTTAAAGTACCATGCACCCTCCTGGCAGGAGGGGAAGAGAGCGAAAGGAAAGGAGAGGAAGGGGAAAGGAAAAGGTACAAAACAGGAAGCAAAGAAGGAAGGTACATACACAGGAAAAGTAAAATTATAACATAAAGGCCACTACCAAAACGTTCTGAAATACACCTGCATTTTGTTTTCCAAAGGAATTCTCCAGGCTGCCTAGCCTCATCCTTTTTCTTTTGAAGTTCTTTCTGGAATTGACTCTTATCTAAGCTGTTCACGCATCCCTATTGAAATACTCAAAAATGGAGCAAGGTGCGAAGAGGAACAGAAGATTAAGCAAGGCTGCAGAAAATACCCATTTATTCATCTTTCAAAGGCAGTAGAAAAAGGAGTCGAGCGCATCTTTATTCTTCTGCGAGAGGATGCTATTGTTCATCTCGTTCTAATTATGAAATTTGAACTTAAAAGGAAGAAAGAGAACACCCCTGTGACAGTGCACTGTACATATTTCCGGAAATAATTCTTATAGAGATATATGTCAACCCTATGTATCCAAGAATGACCCAACAGTCACAAAGCAACACACAGAAGTATTTGATACAATCTACAAAGCTGCACTTCTTGATCTATTTTTGTTCCAGACAGATTAAAGAACTGCGTGGCAGAAGAAGAAAACACGGCTAATCTTTCATGACTGCTAGACAGTGCTGCAGAAATGTAATTGCAGAACCAGAAACTCCATGAAAAGGATGCCATGCCATTTACCACAATACAGAATTAATCCAATCATTCCTTAATCACACTAAAGGGAATACTCCTGAAGCACAAATACAAAGAACAATGTAAGAATTGGGTCTCTGCTAAAAATTCATGCAATTTGTAGAGTGGATCTTTTCTTAAAAAATAAAAAATATGTCCCAAAAACACTGAAATTTTTCCACTCTGACAAGCCACAGGTCTGCTACTATTGTCATCTCCCCCTTCCATCTCTATCCAAAAACCCCATGCTTTTAGAAAATTTAGGCATTCCTATTAGTCTGAAATCTAAAAGATGGAAAAAGAAGGGCCAATGTTGTCTGAACCTCTTGAGTACATCTGAGTTCATTGCTTTCCAAAGATCTCTTCTGCAACCCTTTTATTCAGATACAAGCCACACTTTCATCACTAGGTGACGTGATTGAAATCAGGAGAAATACAAAGGGGCTGAGGATGCTAGCTCAGAATAAGATACTTCTCTCTTCTTCTGTCTATAAAATGAATGTGACATTGACAGTTTTGCAAGTCTTTCCTGTAGATTTCCTGTTTGGATTGGAAACAATGACATTTTAGATTTTTAAAGCCATGAGGGAAAGTTTTCATTAGCTATTGCACACCCAGCAATATCTCAGGACAACATGCTTGTCTGCTCAGGCATTTCCAAAGTCTCCACAGATGCTAGATAGGTGGGAATTTTTAATTTTCTCTTTCTCTTCCCACCTCCATACCCAAACTAAACTGGACTAAAGACTAAAACCAGCTGGGCTACGTAATGAGGCTATTGATGTTACAATTCGTAGTTGAATGAAAATTAGTTTCTTATTTCTGTTCACCAATTTCTAGCAGATTCTCAGACACATACCAGTGTAGAAGATTAGGTATGTCTTGTGTCTGCACCAGTCTGCAACCCTTTTTATTTGTGTCTGCACTAGTCCACAACCTTTTTTATTTTCTCCTTCATTGGCTCTGCCCACAAAATGTGAGATTCACAGAAGTGCATCCTGCTCCTCTCTCAGTCTGTGTCCCTTGAGAGCATTGCAACCCTCTTTTCCACAAGAATCCAGTCCATATTAACAGAAAAGAAAATAACACTGGCTTTTGGTTTCATACAGTCAAAACATCCACAGAGGAAGCCTTCTTCAATGACTCCTCACCTGAAGGTTGGTAACATTCACGACCTTCCATTGATCAAGTAGGCCATGAGAAGAGCAGTGGGTAATAAACACATCAATTCTTTACTGCCTCTGCTTGATTCTGAATATCCTCCTTCAGGAAACCTGAACTTTGAGCCTATTCCACCAAACTTAGTTCAGATCCAATTTGTCTTCTACTGGGTTAATGTGATCCACATATTCTTCTCTAATCATCTTCTGCAGACCCATTGAATCAGCACTTTGTTTATCAGCTGTCTGGAGAAAACATTTTTATTTCCACTGAATAAGTTATGTTTGCTTGTTCTTCAAAAGAGGCTCTATTATAGCAGCTTTAGACAAAAGGTACCTGGTGGAGTTGGAGTCACCTTACACTAGGAATAATTTACATTTCATCATTAAAATAAAGGAAACAGTACGGCAAAATGCAAAAAAAAAAAAGAAGTTCTAATTCACTCAGTAGAGCCCAAATGTGGAAGATTTCATCTACCTGTCGGTAGGCAGTGGTGCAACACAACTGGCTCCTTTCTATGATCTGTGGGTGAAAAATTTTGCATTTTAGATGCTGCCCAGCCCTTCTCACCTGTGTTTGTGCAGACTGTAGCAGCCAATCCTAGTTTTCCAAATGGCTGCCCTGCACAGGACATGTTGCAATGTCTGGGTATTTTCAGGCCTTCAGGTCTCCAAAGAACTACTAACACAATGAGCACCTTAGCCAAAGCACAGAGTATTTGTTTTATCTCAGGCTGCCACTGTAGCTGTGCAGGGAAAGCACTTGATCCTTACTGTCCTATTAAAATAATCAAAACCTACTGATGTTTGGTAGCTCCTGGATGTTTTAATAAAGACTATTTTTGTTCTTACACATTTGATCTGCCCCAGAAGAACCAGGGTCTTTTCTGAAGTTCAAATTCCATTTTACTCTGGAGTAGGGAAAGGAAAGGAAGATTAAAGAAGATGGTTTGCTAACAGAGATGATAGATATCACTGGAGTTTTTCTTACACCCCTGCCCATGCAGCACAGCTGACCTCATATCAAAATCTCCTACCTTATTTATATTCCAAATCATTCTTTCCTTAAAACTCTCACAAAAAGCTAATATAAAACAGCTAAATGAGCTCTGTAACACCAACATAACCCTTTGTCTTCTGGAGGAGGAGTATAATATAGTAAGTATAATTGTAAGTAATTATTATCCCACATACAGCCACAGATTTTAAAAAAATAATTCTTGAACACTAAATTTGATTGGAAACAATTTTAAAGCATGAGGTTTATTTAATTATCTGGAATGTGATAGTGCCAGAGGCCCTACCTGAGACAGGGATCTTGTTTTGTAGAACAGCACGATAGGAGAGAGTTGCCTCAGTTTGCAGTCTAGATGAACAGGGTGGCAGCAACTGAAAAGGGGAAAAAATTAAATTATTTGGCCCTGCTCAATAGTTCAGCTCCCTTGATTCCTCATTCAGCTGTTATTCTTTGGCCTCCAATTGCCTTTGCACTGCAAGAAGACACAGACTGTCAGGATGGATACACCCACAAGCAACTCTATGTGACCAGGTCAGTCATGTACGTCAGGTGAGTGAATGTGTACACACTTATAGTTCTGAAACATGCACATCCAATCCCAAAAATAGTTGCTTGAACTGTAGAGGAATTCAGCATTTCTCTTCATGTGGTAGTCTAGTCAAATATCTTAAAAGGCAAAGGCATTAGAACTAAATTTAGGACAATATTATCAAAATAATATGCAAACACAGAACTTCTGGGGGAGCTTTCGAGGTCTTAAATGGAATAGGACACCAACATAGAAAATTAACATTTCCAAATTTCAACCCTTAGTTGCTATCCAAGGAATGTTATCCTATTCTGTTTCTAGACAGCTAAATCTTTTCATTCTCAAATGTTATTAGCACCAAATTCTAGAAGCAAGCATGTCCCAGAATGATATAAATAAAGCAATGCAGCAGTCACTGGCCCACACAGCAGCCAGACCAGATAGCATCTCTATACATTTTTAAACAATACAATGTAATACTGTATTAACACATCTACTTGCATAAGTATATGCAGAGATACAAGACAATAACAATGCTTGACACTAATCCTGAGGAAATCAGCATGGAAAATAACTTGCCTTCTAGAGGCTAGAAAGAGTCCTCAATGGTGATAGCAAGATATTATTACATATCTACGATAAAAGGTTTCTACCTCTTTGTCTGACATTATTCTCATTGACTTGCTAAGTAATGCTCGCCAGTATGCTACCAACATCAATATTAAGGTGTTGTTAAATATTCTACATTATTTATAGTATGAAAATATGAATAGCTTTTCAGTCTTGAATCCACTAAGTTCTACAGTCTCCTCAAAGTATTTACATTACCATTCAGAAGTGATACTCCAGCCTCCAGCTTGCTAATACCTCCCCACCTCGTATTTACCAGAGAGAGATGTCCCTCAGCTCTCTCCTCCGTGGCACTGCCCTTGGAGCCAACCTCGCAGGCATTGATGTCTCCATCAGACCATCCTCTCATGGGAGACCCTGATTTTCAGGCACTTTTTACTGTTCTTCAGAAGAAATGGACACGAATCTGCCTTGCAAGGGCATGCAGGTGTCTCTTGAGCCTGCAACATATTTTGACGAATTAAGTAAGTAGCCACAGTGAGGGAATTAGGAAAGAGAGCTACACAACTTTCTTGCTTTTCGAAAGCCAGTAGGAGGTTACATTTAGAAGATTACATTTCATTCCACTTTGGTAGCCCAGGCAAATCAACCATGCATAGTATTTTTACCTAATACATGTCTGTATCCACTGAACTTATAAATCTCTGTCCTGTCTTATGTAGATTTCTGAGATGCCAAACATTGCTGCTGGCTCAAAATATCTCACAATATTCTGATATTTTGGATGTTTGGTAACAAGATGACCAAATCCTCTAGATGTAAAATTGAAAATAATTTACAGCAGCTCCTTCACAAGCTGTTCTGCCCTCCCTTCAAAACCCAGCTTCTCTCTAACCCCATAAAACCATCTCCTGCTTAGTCATCTACCCCCTTACCCTTCCTCTGAAACACAGGACTTGCAAAACTTATCAGTGGCCATAATTAGTTGAATGCTTGAACTTTTAAATAAAAATTTTCAAGGCAGTAAATGAAAGTAATAGAAATAAGTCAAAACCCTGATATATCAAAAATCTCAGCTGGTTTTCACATTTAAGCTATCAGGCCCTTCCTTTATCACATGTTTCACGGGTACCAGGGAAACACTGCTCACACCCACATGAATAAAAACTGGGAACATAAACAAAAGTAATTTCTCAAAATTCCCAAGCACTTTAGCTCTTGGTTCAAGTTTGGGGTTTATTTTTTGGTGGGTTTTTTTGTTTGGTTTGGTTTTTTGGTTTTTTGTTTGTTTGTTTGTTTCCTTGCCTGTTTAAATTGTGATAAAATCTGAGTAAAAGGGGTTGGGTTTGAGGGGTTTGGGATTTCTTTTTCAGAATTCCCTGTTGAAATTAATTTCTCTTTTCCAACCAATACTGCCTGCCAACGAGGTGTGCCATCAATTCAATGGCAAATTTGTGTCAGACTGTCTTGTTGAAATTTTGGCAGTGCACTGCTACATGTGAGCATTCACAAAACACCAGGATTTTCCAGGCTCCCTGCCAAATGAATGCTTTGGAGAATGTATGTATATACTGTATTCCTACAGTCTTCAAAGGCTTAGCTTTGAATTACCTGAATTGTTTTGAGTTTGAGACATCATTAGGTTATATTAAATTACAAAATATGTAAAAATAAGAGCCTGTGCTTGCTTGAACTAGCAACTCTGTCACTTTTACCTTTGTGACTTTATCTATGATGACATTTGCTTTTCTCTGCTCTTCTATTTAACAATTCTTCCAGGAGCTGCTTTTCTTTTTTTCTCAGACTGGATTTTCAGCTCCATTGTTTTGCATTTTACTTGGCTGCATAAAAGGTGCATACATTCCTTGCACTCTTTGTGAATGGGATTTTTCCCAAACCTTATTTATCTTAAATCTTCCCAGCATTTTTTAGAGGCTTTTTTTATCTTCCTTCTTTTTTAACCCAATCTATTTGCTACCACCCAAGGATGGCATCTCAGTCTCTTCCTCCTCTCCTTTCCATTTTTATCCCTCTCCCTCCATTGCCTACATTTCCCCATTTATATTATCACCACCCTTCTCTAACACCATCTTTCTGGAGTATCACATCAATTTTTACCTCCAGGAAGTTGAACTACAACTAGCAATAAATTGATTTGAATATTTTACTTTTCTTGACTAGGAGCTGAGCCTACACAAGTATTCTGAAATGTTATCAAGCTCGAAACAGTGTCAAACCAGAAAGGTTTCTGTTGCCACAGATTCCAAACTGAAACTGAATCAAAAGATGCGCTGGTTTAATTGCTGCCCACACACCCATCCACAGCACTTCCCCACCCTCACTCCCCACTCTCACACACCATCCCTGCTATCAGTTTTTGCCATTCTGTCATCCCTTATCTCGTATCTGTTGCTCTTCTCTCTCATCACTCCCAGCCACTGCTGTACCTGGAGTGCATCTCTTCTTTACCTTCCAGATTTCAGTCTGTCTAGATCATGACTCTCACACAAACAAGGATTTCTCCAAGTCTAATGCTGCTTTGCCAACAGCCTCTCCTCCTTCACTCCTTGTGGAGATCTCATTTGATTCCACCTCCAGCTGTTCCTTTTTTCCCACTCTTCCTCCTTTGAATGGGGCTGCCAATGAGTTATTTTTGCTTCTCTTCCTCTATGTTTCTACACCTACCTCAGTCTACCCTCTTTGCCTAAGATTTCCCAAGCTCTGGTCTTGTTCTCTATCATTTTCAGATCTCTTTAAACATCATCCACCAGTACTTCAGAAATTCACCCTGTCACCCACTTTTTCTGGGACTTCCAATTCTTTCAGCCCATGAGGAAAATTGTCAGCTGTGACATTTCTCTGAGATTTCTCCTCTTTTACTCAGACAGGGCATTAACTCTTGCTGGGTTTTATATAGCTATATCTTGTCCTCTTTTCCTTCTCATTAAAACAACAGAGCAGGTTTGTGATCTGAACTATCTGTGCCAGAAGAAACACTGGGCTGCTGCTCGGGTGGTACCTTCTGTCTGTGCACACAGCAGTCCTCCCTGCTTTTCACCAGTAAATCCTATAAATGCCTTCCTTTCCCTTTTCTTTTTTTTCCAAAAAAGTGTATCTTCTTTTTCTTTAGCCTCCACATATAGCATTTTCTTTACCCTTATCTATCCAGACTGATGTTTTAAAGGTCATTACTTTCATTTTTAGTAGAAGGTTCTTCTTGGGTTATTTCCAGGCCTTCTACAGTCTCTTCACATCCTGGACCAAGAGTACCAAGAGCCTCTTAAAAGGCTCCCACCCACAAAATCTTCCACTAGGCAGCTTGAAAGGCTCTCATAATAAATTTCTAAACACATTTATCTTTTGTCCTTCACTCTCCCAGAAGCTCAGGATCCACCATCCGTACATTTCTGTGAAACAACTCATTATTTCCCTTCAGCATTATCTCTAAAGCCCTCCAATTTTGGGTTGCCTACAAAAGACTTGACAAGGCTTAGACCTCTGCTATGCTGAGGTCACTGCCTATGATGCTGACTAATATTTTCCGTGTTTCCCGGGGTTCCTCCGTCTGCCTGTGCCCATCTGTTGTTTCCGTGCCCATCCTGGGAGCTGCTCGGAGGCGGGGATCGCTCTCTGCTCTGCCTCTGCATCCACCGCAGCCGGCGCTCCCCGCCCGGGCATCTCTGCCCGCAGCATCTCTGCTCGCACGGAGCCCGCGGGATAACCAGGCCCGTGCCTCGCCCAGCATCTGCCCATCCTGGACCGGGACTTTTGGCCAGGCTGCTCTCGGGATGGCTGCTGGTTTAAGTGATCCTTTACTTCTGGTGCCTCGTGTTCAAACTCTGCTCACCGCCACCGGCGGAAGTTATTTCATTGACCTCACTTAGTTAATAGCACAAAACACCAAACAGTCTGGCTGAGGAAGGTTCCCTCTGTGGGATAGCTTGCCCACAGCGTGTGTCTGTCTCAGGGCCAGCCTTGCTAGTCCATCCATTTAATTCACTCAGAAAATCACATTGAGATGGTAGGACATAAAGAGACCCATTTGCCCGTTGCACTAATCTAAGCCTTTTTATTTGCTGCAGTATAAGTAGGGACCAGTGAAGAAAGATGATTTAGCATAAAAACCTGCCCAGCATGCTGATATGAGAACTGTGAATAGATCAGTGTTAGAGGTGCAGGACAGGTCATGATAGTTTAATGGCTGTCAGAGAGGAAGCTGCTAATGCCTCAGCTGAACTAAATGAATTCTCCCCAGGTCTCTTGCTGAAAAGTAAAAGACAGAAACTAGAATTCTAGCAATAATACAAAATTTTACCAGCTCACCACAGACCGGGTGGTACATGAGGAAGGTGTCATGGATGCAAGAGAGAAAAGCCCTGGGATGCAAGGCTAACAGTGAGAGAGGGCAGAAGCCCACAGCTGGTTTTCTTTCTTCAGGATGGCAAAGGCTGATAAAGTTTTGACATCCTAAACTAAATTATCAGAAACCCAAACATGAGCATATTGTATTACTCTCCTAGCCTCTGCTGCTTTCAGTGAAGAGGGAAAATTGTTTAATTTTTTTGACAATTGGAGTCCAGAAATCCTAGATATTTAAATACGTGATGCAAAGGATCATTAAGCTGAAAGAAAGCATGTCCTGGTCTATAAAAAAACCTATAAAAATACAAGTAAACAAATAAGCATTTTCTGTGGGACCAGTGAAACGACTCTTGTCTCCATTTAGCAATGTTCCATAGCTTCCATGTGTGCTCCCTGTCCTCAATATACAACAATAGCACAGCCATACAGCTTCCTGCCTCATTCCAAATGAGCCTGCATCTGTCCTGGTGGCATTTAAAACAATATTTTGGATTACCATCTCATATGGCAAACTCTTTAATTTGTAGCTCACTAAATGCAATCTCTTTAACCTTATAAAGCCAAGCACTATTGTGTTCTCACTCAAATCCTCCTCAAATTCAATCCTTTCAGGCTCACACATTCAAAGTGAAAAATTACAAGAGAGAAAATCAAAGGTCTAACATAACCCCTTTCTCCGACTTTTTCATGGCATGTCAGAGAATCCAAAAAATAAGATTACAAAGGTCCCTGAGATGACAACAAATCCTTTGGCCCAATTCAGCTGTTTATTAAACTTTCTTCTCTGAAACTTCCCCTTTGCAGTGCTTAGCTCTCCTGATGCAAAAAAAAAAAAAAAAAAACACAAAAACAAACAAAAAAAAAAAAATCTGTCTTCTTGTTGCAACATTAGGGCATTTTTTTTATTTTTATAAAGGACAGAGTATAATTTCAGCCCATGAAAATAGAGCCATCATCAGTAGATTCTGTAAGTATCTGTGCTTTTTAAGTGTTTTCTTTTCATTAGACTATTTTTAATTTCACAATGACTTTTCTCCAACATCAAGCAAAGCTCAGGTAGATACTAACACTTTTATCCCTCGAACATATTTAGACAGGCTTTTAGTCCTTCATTCATATTATTTCCAACTGGTATACAAAAATCCTCCAAATCTAGAAACATTCAGAAATATAATTAATGTTGTTTGTCCTGACTTCTAAATAGAGAAGACAGATGCTAAATAAGACCTAGATAAAACAGAACACTTACTTTTCAGTTATTTTGTATGTAATTAATAAATTTCTTAAATCTATAGTTCAAGAATTTCAAAATATTGAGGGGTTTAAAATATTTCCATTCTAAAACCACTCGCAATTTTACAAGAGCACCTAGCTCACCTGTATGGTCAAGACAATCCTAAATGTTTCCAGTTAGACGTCCCAAAATGGGGACATCCAAAACCAGTGACTACTTGTCATCACTGGTATATTTTTAGGACCTTATGCCTTTAATTTATGTTAATGTACATAAGACATGAAAATGTCTTATTATTTAGACTTCATCAGAAGCTTCTGCTAAAGGGCAGCCGTTCTATCAACATAGTACAGAAGGTTTTCAAGGTGTTCTTCAAGGAACCATTCAGGTCCTAAGACAAAGAAAACAAATAAAAGAATGGGAAAATATATCCAGTTGAGCTCCTCCCTCTAGGTATCTCGTACAGTAAAAAAAAAATAACGCCTTGTGTAGTCTTGGGAGGAAATTTTGTCCAGTGTGACCCTAGGAGCTGCAGGATGCAGGCAAACTGATTTGCTACATCATGGAAGTACAGTCAGGATCAGGATGCCAAACTGATTTCCTGATCTTTGCACAGTTTAGTGTGGGGTTTTTGAGTCTTTTATCAAACTGGTTACATTATTTTAGAATCTACATTAGCCTGAAGTGTTTGCTAATATTCAGGATTTCTGAGGAAGGGTTATTGGTGAAAGCTTGTTTCATACAGATGCAAACATGAGGATGGACACAAAGTCCTCCTGCCCTCACACTGGACACGGTGAAGGACAACTTCAGTCTTAAGTCAAGGCCCTCTGGGGGCAGAAGAGCCTCTCCAGGAGTACCCACGAGGGGCCATAGTCCCAGCAGCTGCCTTTCTGGATTCTTGGCTTCCTATTCCTTTTCACCTTCTATCTCTTTCTTGGTTGGCAGAGAAACTTGAGCTCTTCACCCCAGTGAAACTGAGGAGAGGTCTGTGCTCCCAGAGTTCCGGGAAAACCCACTCAAACACAAGGACTCAGTTCCTCTTCCAGTTTTTCCAGGGAAGTTGGTGATTTAAGCATCAGTTCTAATAGCACCTTCTGGCATGAAACAAAGAGAAATTCAAGTGCTCTTACACTTGGCTTGAAAGGAAAGTAGGCAGCCCTTCATTGAGACACTGACCAGTGAGCAAACACACTCCCTGGCAGACCTCCAGCCTTCACTTACCCCAGAGCTGTTCCAAGAAGAGCAATGTCAGAGCTCAGACCCGGAGTTCAAACTGTATCTAATTATAATCAGGCAACATTATTGTGGAAAACTTCTTCCAACTGCATTTGGAAAATGTGTGAGGTAGCCAAAGCATCCCTGAAAGTCTTCAGAAAATCTTGGCTCAACAAGGGGGTCAAAAAACAAAACATTGTATAACAGCTCACCATCTGTTCAGCACTTTTAAATTCTGCTTCAGCACAGAGAGGAGAGTGACATAAAGAGACAAAGATTTGAACTCAGCCTCAGAGTACACCAGCATTTTTCTGTGCTTGATTGTGTACTAAAACTGCCTGTAAAGTCAATAACTTCCTATGGCTTCACAGCAAAGCGGAAAGATTAAAAAAGACTCATGGTCCTTTGAAGATGTGGAAGGCAGTAAGTGAGCAGGCTGAATCCTCTTTGGATTTGAAAGTCTGTGCAGTACTAACAGTTCTGCTTTAAGGTGTCAAAATTGCCTTAAATCTTTACCTTTGTTATATCCTGCTGATACAGACTTGTAATAAAATAGGCCTGACTATTCCAAACCATTCAGACAGCATCATTTTTCTGTTATTTGAAACACAACTGATTAGCACCTTTTTTTATTATTATTTGTTATTTTGTTTAATGCACAAACACTTTTAATTACTTTAACTAGAACAGCATAGCAATGTAATGTACAGCAGGAAACTCCACTAGATTTTACTGTGGTTGGTAGCAACTCACAAACATTAAGTTCCCAACCAAATACTTAAGCCTCCATCTCTTTGTTAGGCTATGAACTTCTCACTAAAATCAGTGCAAATCCACAAGTCTAGGAAAGACTTTGGAGCAGAAATACTTTGCTGCTCTCTGTTTGGAAAACCAGGGTAGTATATTTTAAAGGAAAGAAGAAAAAAACAGGAGGGAGGAGAAGGAGGCATAGCATGGGGTGCAACGTGTCCCCTGCCACCTTTGGGGGCAGCATGGCCAAGGCTTGCACAGGAGCCCAGTGCCCACCACACCAGAACTCCAGGTCTGGGAGATGGTGTCCTGTCCCCAGTTCTGCAGCCCCTGGAACTCGCAGGAATGCAGGGCAAAGCTCAGGCCCTGCTGCAGGAAATCAAACAGCCCAGGGCAGGCTGAGAGTTGAGCAGAAAGCACTTTCTGAAATAGTTCCTCCCCTTCACCAGACTGGGTGCCAACCCTTTCCTGGTTTGGTGCCAAGTCCAGCAGCTTAGTTAGGCTGTTGCCAAGGGCTTTAAACAGCCTATTATTTCTTTAGGGACAGCATCACCACCTTTCTCTCCTCCTTGTCTACTTCTTCATAAGAGTTTTTCACAGAGCTGGTGAGCAAGTTTTTTAAACTACAGTAATATAGTTGCTCTTAGTATTAAAAAGAATGATAACTACACACTCTTTATTGCACTCCAATAACAAAATGCATGGTCCTTTTCAATAAAACTCTTTGTCCCCATCACAGACATCCCTGGGCCAGTCCTATGAATTTTTCAGCCTCCTACCACGGCACCATAAAGAGCTATTCTGGGCTGCATAGACACATTCTTGGCATCAGGTATCTTCCTCAAGAAAGCCCTGCTGTCTCCTGGGCACTGTCGAATTAGTTTGAGGTATAGCTCGAGTGTTGCCCCTGAGCAGACTCCCATAAGTTTCTATCACAGACTAAACTGTGCTTTAAGCTTCAGGCAGCTGACTTAATGGAGGGCAAGCGGTGGTAGATTGAAGCTCAAGTGTAGCTGACCTTCCAGCTCATAAAGCAGCAAAGACCTGACTAGCCTGTGCTAATGCCAGCACTCCTGCTGACAGCACATGACCAGAGCTGCTGGCATACAGCTGCAAAAGCAGGAGATGGCTTGGCTGGGGTGCTGACAGGGTCCCTGTCCTGCCTGACCCTCCCCATCACACTGCACAGGCCTCTGAGCTGCATGGCAGTCAGCTCCCGAGCCACCACGGGTAAGGGTGCACTGTCTGGGCTACATCATCATCACTGACAGCTTGCCTTAAAACATGAAGTTGTTAATTATTTACATCAAGCCTTTCTTACTCCTTGGGCTGAGCTTTGAGCTAAAATAACCTGAAATGGTACAGCTTCTGCTTGGCTACTTGGGTTAGCACTGCAATGAAGGTGTTGAGCACAGATACAGAGAATATAACATCTATCATATAAACGTAACAATTACCATATAAACTTTTCCTTCTGACTTTTTCAAGGATTCCTTAAATAAATAAGACCTACACAACTCACCTTATCTCTTCAGCCTCCTGTCTGTCTATCAGTCTGCTTCTCTTCCTCCGTAGCTTTTACTGTGGAACTTCAAACAAATTTTAAATTTGCTTAAGTGTCTTTGGTATTTTCAAGCAACTTAAGAAAGATTTTCTTGCAGTTCTAACCAAGGAGGAGACTGAAACAAGAGTTTCATTTTAAATAGAAATCAGCAGACCCAAGTGCAATTATCTGCAGGAATTCAAACTTTGTAATTTCTGCTTTTTATGGAATTATTTGCTAGCATTACAAGTGACACACATTGGGATACATAGGGAATGATTAACATGAGTTAAGCATCTTCTTAAGCATATGGAGTTTGACAAAGCAGAGAGCAGGGGGCAGGATGTGATAACCATATGCAAGTATCTAAAGCATTCAAAGAACAGAGCAGGAGAGAAATCAGAGAAGCACAGAGTGATTTTGTTGGGAGGCACCTTAAAGATCATCTCATTACAGATCCTCTGCCATGGGCAGAGACACCTAGCACTAGACCAAATTGCTCAAAGCCCCATCCAAACTGGTCTTGGACACTTCCACTGCCACAGCTTCCCTGGGCATCCTGTTCCTCACCATTCCTATAGGGAAAATTTCTTTCTAACATCTAAGCTAAACCGACTCTCTTTCAGTGTAAAGCCATCACCCCTTGTCCTATGACTACACGTCCTTGCAAAAAGTCTCGCTTCAGCTCTCTGGCAGGCCCTTCTAGATACTGGAAGGTGCTGTGATCTGTCCCTGAAGCCTTCTCTTCTCCAGAATGAACAATCCCAACGCCCTCAGCCTGCCTTCAGAATCACTGTGGCTAAGGGCTGGCCAAGTAGGAACACTTAATGGCAACCTCCAAAAACTTCTGCATGCTTCTGTGAAGCTGTCAGTCACAGTAGGGAAGCACACCCATTTCACACAAGCAGCAGAGGAGCACAGCATAACAGCTAATGCCAGTGATAAAATTCATGCCTGAAAGGGATCAGAATGACCAGAAACTTCACATTCTGGTCTAAAATCTGCTCACTTCATGAGACATCCCTCCTCACTCTAAAAACTTACAAAACCAAATTAATTTGACTCCTGAGACTGTGAGGAAAACCCAAGACAAGCAGTCAAATGCCATGTACAAATGTGGTATAAAACCTTGAAAGCACAGAAAGTGAAGGCTTCAGCCTTCCTAGTGTGAGGTGCTTCTTCCCCCTGAGTTCTGTGACTTACTCCTGAATTGTAAAGCAAAGCCTCTCCGTCGCTTCTTGAGTGCTAGTTTTGATTTATGGTACACCTTCAACCCTGAAAGAAAGAGCATGTTGGGCATACAAGGTTTTCTCAGCCCCTCCCACTGCTCTCCAGATTTATTGTCTTCAAATAGTTCTGCTCAAGCTCCTCTCCAGGCTTCTGCACTTGGCTCTGTTTTGTCTGCCTGAGGTTAACTTTCTTAGTACTCCCTGGTATTCATTCAGTCCAGGAACAAAATCCCCAAGGATTTCAAGATCTTTTTACTATAGAGGCATTTCCAGTTTCTGACTGTGGAAGAAATATTGATGTGAGTTCCTTGAAACCCTTTCCCTATGAAGTGTCAATAATTACCATCTTGGCATACAAAAAGGAGACTTTGGCAGGCTGCCCAGTAACATCAAACAGGTCTGGAACAGTCACAAGAGCTCAGCTTTCTGTAACAGTACCTGACATGATTGTAAGAAATCACATAATTGACTTCTAGGAATTTGAAAAGAAGATATATTTCTTGTTTAATGTTTATCAACAACCTTAAGACCTATCCTTTTGATATTGGGTTACCAGAATTCAAATGTAAACTCTGGCTTCTTTCACTGTCTACTTAATTGCTGTTTCAGTCACAAAAGCATGTTCTTCTTACTGGTTTTAGTCACAAAAAAATGTCCTGGCAGCAAAATTCTTGATTTACCTTGGTAGTTCTATGTGCCATGAGGTTTTAACTAAAGCTATACAAAACTTTCCTCAAACTCTGATTTTTTCTGTTGTTTTTCTTTTCTTATTGTGAGATTTTTAAAAAAATAAAAATAAAAACAACTATTGAAAAAAAAACCAACAAAATGCGACTATCAGAATTTACACTGATTATAAACCACGGGAATCATTGAACCCAAGGCA
This sequence comes from Serinus canaria, assembly GCF_022539315.1. Taxonomy (NCBI): domain Eukaryota; kingdom Metazoa; phylum Chordata; class Aves; order Passeriformes; family Fringillidae; genus Serinus; species Serinus canaria. The sequence continues at coordinate 53,804,619 of NC_066316.1, read as the reverse complement.
CACCAAAACAGTGTAGGTCAGTGTACACCATTTGGCCCAAAGTTTCCTTGAGAAGCACATGAGTTTGAGTTAACCTGACCTCATTGGAAGGCCAAAACAGATTAACATTTAGTATACCTCACTTCTTATCTATGCATCCATTGAGGCCTGAATTGCATCCTTATTAAAAGTTCTTTAAACACCACCATATTCACCATCCCGAGGGAAAGCAGTTTATCCCACTTATTTCAGCACTGATTAACAGTAATCAGGTAGAAAAAATTCAAGCAATCCATGCTCAAATCAAACTACTAAATATACCCCAGAAACTGTATTCCTCAGTGTAAAAATTTCTCTGCTTTTCTTTTTGTTTTTGACTTTATTTTCACATTTTCTATTTCTACATTCTACATTCACACTTCTATTTCTACATTCTCAGTGTATCCATTTCTAAGATCATAACATAATCACTGAGCTCAAAAAGATTATTTGAACCTCCAGTATGTCTGCAGTGTGTTAGAAAGAAGACCATATAACAGGCCAGGAACACAAACACACAGGAGATGAAGTAAGAGGAGTCAATAAGAAATTGTTAACAATAAGCATAATTATGTATGGCATGGAAATACCAAATGAGAAAGAAATCCAGCCATAACACACTGGTCAGTGGATGAAGGTTTTTTCCAGTGTAAGACCTTTCTAACAGCAGCTAGAGAAACTGATGGGAAAAAAAAAGGAATCTTATATTCTAGATGGATACATGAACTGTTCTGAATATATTATTTATGATATTTCTTCCTTATGGCTGTTATAGTAATCCTGTACAAAATCCCAAGATCCATTCAAACTCCACAAGCACAGCAAACTCCCTGTTTAATCAGCCCTCAAATAGACATTATAAACCTACAGCTCAACTAGAGAAATCAGCAAGGAAGGGAAAGAACTGCAAGAGTATTCTGTGGAAGATGCTAGCAGAGCTGAAAACTGCTCTGTCACCCTCTGTCGCCCCCTCCCATGACCTTTACCAAGTGATTTCTCTACTTCTTTGCCCAGTTTACACATCCTGCCATGTTCAGTAAACACACAAAAGCCAAATATGTCAATGCAGAACTGAAAACAAGGGGCTACCAGGAAATAAGAAATCACCAGCTGGCACAAATCACCACTGCTTGACTGAAGCCACTTTGCACTGGTGGATGAGCCAATTCTATGTTTCTACTTTAGCAGTCAAGTGGCCCTAGGATCCCACAGCACTCTTTCTTATTTCTACTCATTTCATTGCTATCATATCTTTTTTAAACCCCTTTGAAAAAAGAAAAACAAACAAAAAAATCCCCCAAAGCTCTTCTTGTCAAACAACACTTAAAAACAGTATCTAAATAAAAACCCTTTAATGAAAGGGCATCTGGGACTTTCCTGTTCTCATCAATTACTTTGTCTGAGGGGGTAGGATGGAAACACACACACCATGCTGGCTGCTGCCATAAGGATCAGCCCACCATGAATGTTGTGCTACATGGTTCATACACACTCATTAGGTAAGTGGCTGTCAGTGAATCTTAAAGTTCAAAACAGAAGATGCAAGAAATCTGTTTATATAAATACCCCGGAGATCAGACACACAGGACATTACAGGAAAACTGGTTTCCATGTAGTAGAGATGGGTTTGAATTTGTTTGTGTTATAGAAGAGTGAGTTACAGAGAACTGAGAAAAACATTACAGCATTTACCACAAACAGCAAACAACTCCTCTCTCTAAAATGTGTTTTAGAGCGCTACTATCCTGCTCACCCTCCTGTTTCACCCCTCAGTTTTCACAAGAAAGACTCCAACACAGCCAAGAGGGAAATATTTTGAGGCAATGATTAGATATTTTTCCCTAAAGCAGTTAGCACAATTGATTCTTCACATATCAGGACTGCCCAGCAGGAAGCTTAACTCTAAAAGCTTTCTGGTCAAAAGCAAGTCCCAGCCTTCAATCTTTGCATTTCTCTCTCTCTCTGAGACAAGACACATCACAGGAAGGAATGCAGTAAACACCAGTTACTGTGATGAAGAATCAGAGACACACCAATGGCAGTGCCAGGGCATGCAGAGCCCATGCATCTCTCCAGTTTTCATCTGGAGCTGGGACAAGACTTGCAGAGTGATTCTCATCCTTTCTGGGCAGTGGTTCCTAATTTCATTCCTAGAGACTCTGGTTTTCAGATTCTGGAGTCATAGAGATTATTTCCATCTTTAAAGTACATTTTTAGTTATGTCCAGGGCTGAAAGGGGGCTGGAAAATCACAGGGAAAAAGTTTGTCTGATTTGCGACATGGAAATACCATTTCTCAGGGTAAAAGAAACCTTTCTGAACACACTTATTCCTATTTCTGTCTCCCTGAGGAGCAGAGAGAAAATAAGGGAGGCAATATAGGTGGCCCATTTGCAAGCCCAGAAGCATCTTTTAAAACATCCACATTCAGAGAAAGACTTGTTGGTTAGTTCTCTGCAGATTGGGCATTAGAAGTGGAGGCACTCTGCAGGATTTGGGTACACTGTGGAACAATTCTCTGATGTGACATGGCAGAAACACAAACACATTTACTCTAAACAATGGACCATATTGGCCCCTGCTGGGAGGCCACAAACCAGGAACATTTCTAGTGACAGACCCTGCCATCAATTAGTTCTGTGCCAAGCAGCAAGCTCCACCAAGGCTCCCCCAACCAATTCCTACCCAAGTCCCCTGCATCAGGCCTCAGTTTATCTGCCCATCTGGCAATGACAGCATCTCTCCTCAGAGCTGTCCCTGCATTCTGTCCCTCACCCTGGCATGGTCCAGAATCTCCCCAGCATTTCATTGATGACCTCCAGTTTTCAACATGGAGTCAAGACTACTGTTCTTAGGACTGACCTAGTCACAAGATCTGTGTCTAAACTTTTATTTCTGTATCATTTTTTAATAGTTTATTTCCATGCAGTCCAACAACCTAGTCTTCATAAAATCCTACCAAGATAAAAAGTGCTTGTGTGAATTTTAGCTTATTCACGTATCTTTATCTTCAGCTTGATTGTCATGCAGAACATGAGTGGATGAATCCTTACTGCTGCAGGTACATTTTCTCCCACAGTAGGGTCCTTTAAAAAAAAAAAACCATTCATTCATTACTTAAAAATACTTCTTGGTATCAACTTCAGGTCAAAACTGTTAATCCGGTGTCAACTCCATTATTGTCAATTACCTTACAAAACCTAGATTTTAACATGAGAAATAGAAATATTCATCATGTCATCTTATAACCCACCAAGTGCTTATTCAGACTAAAGCACTGATTTCAAAATCACAGCAAGCAACTAAGACATAATTAAACTTTTATCCCTGCAGATTTTGAGCAATATATATTTCTTGCTAAAAAATTAAAGGAAACAAAATGGTTTTCTGTAGTGCGAAGTTTTAGTTTGATGTAAGAGCGGGAAGAAATATTTTTGTCTAACTAGACATGAGAGAAAAATTAAGACACAAGCAAGTTTTGTTTTGGGATTTTTACCATCAATATTTTATTTTGTGTAACACCTTGATGTTTTCCCATATTTTGCTTCGTTTTCCCACTTTCTTCTACATTAGAGTAAGAATAGAATTGATCTGCTTTGCATTAAAGAAAAGTTCTCCATCTGGGACCAACTTAGTGAAATACATCTATCCCTTTTCCAGCACACAGGTCAGCTGCATAAATACCACATTATTATTTCTGAGCCACCTATGGCCCTTTCCATACTGTAAACAACACCAGTTGGTGAAACGAGCATCTCAGAAAATCATTTGAGACAATCATTTTGTCCATAATTATAAGTGGACTTTTCTTGTTGAGGTCCTTCAGCTTAGATCTACGTGCTTGTAAAGAAAATGTTACAGCTCCATCAGCCAGGGGCTTCCAAAGCCAGCAGCAGGTGCTTCCATTCTGCCCTTCCCTGCCACAGCTCCACTGACAAACTACCATGGGTCACCTCCCAGACAAAAATGCAAGGTTTGGGGTTGGTTTCTTTCTGCCAAGGTCCTCCTACCTTAGTGCAGCTTTTAAATGTGGAACCCATGCAAAGGAGGTCTCTGCAAGTCCAAGCATCATTACAGCTGTACAGACAGTACCTTTAGGTACAAACTAAAGATGATTCAACAGAGGTTAACTACGCTTAAACAGTTATTTTCCAGACCTCAATTCTGATAAAGCAGTTTGAACTCATTCGTAACAACACATGAAATCTCACAACTCACATTGAGTGCTTGGCCCCCCTGCCCTGCAAGAATCTCTGGAAAGGACACAAGACCAGTGTTCTGGCAGACTGGCACTGCATATTCTGCTTCTGCATCAGATAAAGGGCTAGTTCTCAGCTCCAAAGTAGCATTATCCCACTATAAAGGTTGGGGTTTTTTTTGCATGACAGCCTTACACACACCTGGCTGCTGCAGTTCTGCTCCACGTGGGCAGGGAACTAACTCACTCTCAAGAACTGAGCCACTGACCGTTCTTACCATTGCCAGCTGCCAGCATTGGTTCAACTCAGCCCACCCCAATGCTCTCCAGACCTGTGTGCATGTATTCAATCTCACCTACTCTTGAAAAAACATTGAGAAGACTGCTCTGGATCTGACTGCAGAGATGGAGCATAAAAAAAATAAGTAGGTCAAGACAAGGCTATCACCTCCCATGAGAGTAAGCTGAGCTCACAACAAAATTTAAGGCTTGGAGGAAACCTGATGCTTCATTCCCGGGCCCAAGCTCCATTCTTTACAGCATTTCCATGCAGACTCTGCCACAGAGAAATGAATCAAATCCAAACCAGCCTTTGTTTATCCTCTTTGTTCCTAGGCCTTTATGCACTGTGTTTCATCCCTTCGTTCCTGCACTACATGCTATGTCCTATTGTTTTTTTCATCAAGTTATCTAATTAATTTGGGGCCAGATCAACAGCTTACTCTCAACAGTAGGCTAAGCAAATCACCCATGAATAAGTGTTTACTGGATCAATCCCTTAGACTGTCAGCTCTTCTGAACAAAGACCGTACTTTATTATTCGCATGCAGAGTAGTCTGTACACCAAAGGTGTTATATACATAATTCATTTAAAAATAATAATGGTACGCTAAGAATGAATAACGTGCCAGCAGGAAAGTTCCCTGACTGCACAGCCATCAGTAACTCAGAACTGCTCACACAGAGCTGAGGCTTGGAAAACCAAATGGATAATAAAGGCAAAGGTTTAAGGCAAAGAACTGAGAGGAAGAGTTGCAGTGCTACTCCCAAAAAATTGTCAGGAAGAAGCTTCAGAACTCTCTGAGCCCCAGAATTGTGTTCTGACGTAACACCCAAGGAACTAATATTCTCCTGCTCCTACTTGATATACTTAAGGGTAAACAAGGACTTGGAAAGAGGAGGACAACAAAATGTATATTAAACATACATAATATGTAATTGCATAATGGCACACTTTTCAGTGTGAGACACCTTATTTTGGTTATGGTTTATTGATGATATCTCAAAATCTGCAACATACTTAAAGGAAACAGCCACTTCTGCCCCCCTGTGTGTGGGGTGTGTGTAGCATCATGTGAGCTATGCACTGACAGACAATTTACATTCACAGAACACAGAGAGGACACTAGAACAGAAAATGTTTTATGATAAAGTATAAACCTATGACATTGACCTTCCAGCTGCACCATTTAATCCAGCCTAGACCCTCCAGCAACTAAATATTCATGACTAGCATGACCTCTGGGCTCTTCTCTCACACCCACTTGTACCTAAAAGCCAGAGAATTAACCCTTTCACAGGCCAGTATTTTCAGGCTGTTGTCTTCTCCTCTTACTATTGTGCCAGTGTGGGTTTTTTTTTCCTGTTGCCATCTACAATAGCCTGGCTATTCTTCTTTCATATTTAAAAACCTTTATGCAAATCAAGCCGGTAGCACAGCAACCTAAAGTTCTTGCATTAATGCAGAGTATTATTCACATATAAAAATTCCATTTAAATCCCATTAAGGTTATGACATAAATCCAAACAAACTAGAAAATGCACAGTTAAGGTGGAAAACTGACATATGTCTTCCAGTCTCTTAGCAGAAGAAAGCAGAATAAGAAACCTATTAGTGTGCAACCCAGCTGGAGAAAGGCAGAGTAGCAGATATGTTTCCTCCCTGCCTTTTAACTGCTCTTTCCATTGCATTTGGGATTCCTTTGTTTTATTTTTCCTTAATGCCTGTGTCCCAGTGTGAGGGGTCCTAGAAGACTATTTTTGGCTGTAAGCACTTCTAGACAATATCCATTCTGAGGGACAAGAGAGGCAGCCACTATAAAACAGCTGTAAGATGGGGGTAAAAAAAAATCAGAGAAGTATTTTATATTTTTCTGGACGTGTTTCTGGTGGTCAGTAAAAGTCAGTGACACATATGACATTGTTTTGCAAGTGTCCCAATTAGCAGTACTTCTGCTTCAAGCTGGAGACACCTACTTTTGTTCTCACATGTTTCTTCCTTTGAATTCCTGACACTTCCTGACAACGCTGCAAGGTCTTGGAAAAGACTAGAATTATGCTTCTGCAATATTTAAAATGCTCCCAACATGGCTGAGCTGAAGGGAGGGGTGTAGGTAGCACTGTCTTTTGGATAATCCAGTGCAGCTTGTGAGGATGTGGAGTATGGTGGTGCTCCTGGACACCTGTAGCTTGTGCTTCACACACCTGCATAAGCAGATGGATCTCTCTGCCTGTTGTGCATAAAGTTTCGTGCTGTAGTCCTGTAATAATAAGGGTAAAAGGCAAGGGGTTGGTTGAGCTTTCAGCTGCATTAGTCAAGCTGCAGATGCTGGAGTTAGTTGTGAAATTTCAATCAGAATCAAGTCCAGAGTCTGTGCTGCTCCATATGTTTGTTACACAGGCAAGTATGGCATAGTGGGCTGTTATTGGAAAGTGTGGGGTTTATTCTTTTTCTTTGGAGTTGAATGCAACTTGATTGCAGTTCTTCTTCTTTTTGGTAAGGATCAATGTACAGAAATGAGCTGGTTCAGGCAGTGAAGCTGTTGTCTTGACTAGAATCCCAAGTTTGATTTGAATTAGCCGTTCGTAAGACAGAGATACATATGCACACACACAGGCACACACACAAAGCTTTGAAAGTGGTTCCATCTGTTTTTTGGTAAGGCTGGATGATAATTAGGAAAAGTGGGAATATTTGATGTTCTGGGTTTGAGACTTGACATGTTTTCCTTCGTGTTCTCATTGAACACTTCAGTCTTAAACAGAATGGTATTAATTTGGGTTACAGTAGAGGTGAGGATTAGGGTTTAGATAGAGGGTGAATTTTTTTTTAAATTTAGAGTATATTTTCTTTCACTCTGTCTTGAAGAAGTTATTTTTCCCTTCCTCTGTTCTAAGCAAACATTCTACAAATTGTACTTTGAATAAAACACATCACAGACTTCCATGGAAACAGCAGTCAGCATGAGGAAAGAGTGGAAAATGCTCAAGGTGACAAGAATACCTTCTGCAAAGCCATCACAAGATACAAGATGAGACCTAGCAAGTACAGAAGAAGCTGACATGACAGTACAAAACTAAACAAGATCACAATGCTTGGGAGAGAGAGGGAGGAAAGGAACATATGTGCCCAAAGCCATCCTTTCCTGCCAATTATTGAACCCTTGACAAATGACAAACATTCAGGGTCTATTTTGGATGAACCTTCAGGGAAGGTTGAGAGAACAGCTTAAATTGCCCATATCCAGTGTCTTCTCAGACACTTTACATTTCAGATTAATAAATAACTGCAATTAGACAAATATCTGTGAAGGATGAGAGGTGCCTACAAGTACATATTGTGTTGAAATTCATAGGAAATGCTTTTAGCCTTTGTCCCCAGAGGCCTCCTTCAAACTATGTTGAACTGCTGCACAAGTCAGGTCTTCACTATGTTGTGAAGAAAAATGGATTACATGGCCAACACTGTAAAACACAGAGATAAAATATGTAAGTAGCTATTGGTTCTGTGGACAGGTATGTTCATGAGAAGCCTTTCCTAAAGAAGCAAGGGTTTTTTATTTACTGTAATATTCTTACTCTTTCCAACATCCAAGTGCTCACTGACTTCTATTCCATCTTCTCTTCTCCCATTTCTAAATGTTTATGCATTCTCACCCAGAGACTCCTCCAGAGTTCTGACACTATATTTTCTTCCACCTAGGATTCCCAGCAGCTCTCTTCCTCAACTCCACCTTATTCACAGCTCAGCTGCTGCAGTCATCTTTTCTGCTCCATGGCTCGCATTTTCCCATCACATATGTTCCTTCCTCATCAAATATAAGATTGCCTTCCACAATTGCCACTTCCACTGCTGCTCATTCTAGGTGAGCATTTGCTACTCAAACCAAATATTTTTTGTTCCTTATGTTTCCAGTCCTTCCTTCTGCACCACTATTCTGCTTCTCACCTCTACCCAAATATCCTCCTTTCTTGAAATGTCTTTTAAAAACAACATGGAGATGACAGCAATAGGTCAGTATTGACCTTTCACCTGGAAGAGTCAGTGTGTTTTTCTGAAATTTTTAAGGATATCAGTCTGCAGAGACAAGAACCAGCGCACTCTAGTTTTCAGTGCCAAGAATCAGTGCAGCTCAGACTCCAGAAATAAAGGGATTAAGGCAGTATGTCTTAATAGGTCTCTTTAGGTACAGACAGACTGACTTCAAAGGTTTGCAGCTCAGCCTGCTCCAACCCTGGTGACATCCATGCCATCTAATCAAACTTGTCACCCAGACAGATATGCTACTTGAACTCATCTTTATGCTTTCTCCCAAATCTGAATCAACCCAAAGAAACCAGGTAGCTTAAATACTGGGGTTCAGAGGTGGAGAGTTTTAGAATGACTCATTTTGATATGAATGGATGAAAATCTCTTACCCAAGCAGCTCAGCCAGGAGGTAAAGCAGAAAAGGCTCCTCAGAAGGGGATGTTGCTTGCATGGCCAGAGTTTTCAGTCCTACACACCTCCTCTGCATTGAGTGACTCCATTGACTTATCATGCATTCAAGTGCAGGAGTATTTTTTTTAAGCAAGTAAAAGGCTAAGTGATTTGATCAAGGCCACAAACCAGCATGCCAGAGACAGGACTGTTACAACATGCTAGTAAGCCAGTCAGATTGAAAGCTTAAACTCTGAAGACAGGAGTCACCTTTTATATATTTGAAGTGTGCCCAGAATAATAGCATTCAGTCCTTGATGCTGATTCTGAGTAGCAGCCTAATGTAGATAGTAAACACCATGTAGACCAATGGGCATGGGACCTTTTACAGTTTTAAAAAAACTCTTAGAATCACAAAACATCAAAGTTTCAACAGAATAAGGTGTGTCCCCTTCTAAATGTCTCAAGCTATTTTCCTGGATTAATAAAAAGCAAAAACACCCTCTTAAGACAGCTTTCCCAAATAAAAATTTTCTTTTCAGATTGTTTTGCTCCCTTTAAAACTGTCAGTGTCACCTCAGCATTTGAAGCATGAGAAGGAAGTTATGTTGAGTAGCTACTATGAGAAGAAATAGAGGTGGACAGAAAATGAAGAAAATATGACAGAGAAAACTAAAAGGTGTTCGAAATCTCTTCACCTGTATTGACCCCAGAATTGTGCTAATTATGAGGATTAACATGCTTCCTGTACATTACAGTAGGTTATTTCAGCTGCTGGACAGAGATGGTGTGCCCACTCAGACACTAAATTCCAGCCTACAGATTGCTTGCACATGGTGTTGAGAAATAAATACAGGTGTCCTAAGTGGCACAGGGAGAACACCAGTCTATCAGCAGGGAGCAGGCACCAGGCAATATCTCATATCCAGCAATGTATCTGAAACCAAACATATATATACTCTTGATAAGTTATAAGAGGAGCTTCATTTCTGTCACATCTGATCATCTTCAAAAATTGCATCATTTGACCTTATGAGTTTCTGGATCAGCTGTTGTCATCCTCTCCAGCACTTGCTTAAGAGATATAATCATTTAGTGGAAAACTTGTGTGGTGTTTAACTCCTCCCAGACCACCTTCTACTTAGTTCATCTCAGTGAAGGACTGATTGACAATAAAAAGGGTCACATAAGCAGTCATATATTTCCTGACAGAAAAAAAAAGCTCCAGAAATAGGTGTGCAAACTCTGTGCAGAGTTATCCTTTTGCCAGCTGTCCAAACACCACTTCCTTCTGAAGGACTAAGGCTCTGTACAGTTCACCAAAATTTAGCCCCAAACACATCAGAAAAAGTCTCAGTAAATGAAATTCAGCACACATTCTCCTGTTCTGATACTCTTTTAAGCAACACTGCCTCAGGATACATTAGTTTCATTATCTCTGTGTCTATAATAAGATCGCAGTGCATGACAGCCAAAGATTGCCATTTATCCTTCCACAATGACATGTTTCATTTTGGTTAGTGGAAAGGGTATGTTGTGTGAGCCACAGCCCTGTAATTTCTACTCAGCATTGTATCATGGACATGACATTTGGCCCTGAATGCTTCCCATGAGAGGAGAGCTGTTGTACTGATTCAGAATAAATATCGCTGGCTCCTTCAACAAAAACAAAGTTTCACTTTTAGCTGAACTGCTCAGCACAGAAAATTTCTTGGGGGAAGAAAAGTATAAAGAATTATTTTGGATAAAACTACACTTAGTTTTCACTTTTGAGGTGCATGTTTCTACACAGAGGAAGAAGCTCTTCTTAGATCTGAGACATACATTTTACAATAGGAACAAGCAATTAAGTCCCAGCTTATTTCTCTACACCAGTTCTGGCTTGGTTGAAACATTAATCTTTATGATCAAGACTGAAAAATCTAGACTCAGTTTCTCCATCCTTGGCTTCCTCAACATTCATGAAGAGAACTAAATGAAAAAGAGCAAGAATCAGAGACCTTCCTCTAGATGTCTGTATAAATATTACAGCATTTACAAATGGTTACTTAGCCTCAGCATTAACTAATCCTAAATTAGCATCTCCACACAGTCAGGGAAGAGGTTCAGGCATCTTCAAAGAGAAACTCAAAAGCCTAATGCTGAGTGGATAAAGTGATGGAGTTGAATAAAATGGTCAGTAAAAAATAGTGAGAGGAGGAGTATCTGCTGTTGGGCTGAGGATACTTAATGTATGATTTAAAGCTGCTTTCACTATGTGCTTCCAGCTAGGGTTTACCCAGACCTGAAAACTCCTCTAAGCACTCAGAAAAGGCGACATTTCGGGATCATGAGCTAGAGGTGGAAAATTTTCTGAGTAATTGCACTTTCTGATGACTCTTTACCTGCACCTGCACCTTCTGTGAGAAAAAAAAAAACAAAAAACAAACAAACAAAAACAAACAAAACAAAAACCAAACCAAACAAAAAAATACCCCACAATAAAACCCAGGGAGCAGAAACAGCAGAAATAGCAGAAGACCATACTTTTAAGATGGAGCTGGTTCTTTCTATAATAGAAATATTAAAATACATGTTTTACTGAGAGTCTGGGAAACTTCATTTGATGATGCAGGAAACCCCTTTCTATTTACTGTGGGCTTGTGCTTTGTAAGGCACACTTAATATTGAAGGCACATCATGGGGACAAATTTTGGTACTTTAAAGTCTGCCCATCTCCTTAGTCTAAAGCACCTCACACTTGTGAGCTATCTAGCTCAGCTTCACTGTTGAGGGGCTTGTCTTGGCTGTCTGTGGAGGGGCAGCTGCAGAACAGAACACAGTAAGTTCCACAAAAATAAAGCTGTCACTGAAGCCATCCCATGTACAGGGTGGCCAGGGACCCTGAACAGCTACTCCATTAGGTTGGATGTGCTGAAATCCTTTCTGACAGCAATGTCTGTGAGCTACCATGTCTATGGAAGAGGCAGGGCAGCCTCCCTGGAGTGGCACCACCAATCCCATTGACAGCACTGTCCCACCCAGCAGTGCCTCATCTTGCACATGGATTCACTGGAGACACCATGATAATGATCTTCCACTCTTCTTTCCACATATCCCCTTCGTTTTCTTAGAGAGGGATCAAAGTGCAAACTCAGTGGTGTGCCACTGAGGAACAATGTTTTGGTAACAAAGATGTGGAAGATTACATAGAGGAACATCCCCTACATGTTCCTCTCAAAGACATTTTTAAACACTGGGGAAGAAGACAGGGTAACTTGTGTATTTCCTGCCAGTCACCCGAGGATCATAAAGCTTATACAAAATAACAGAATCATCAATTCATAAAACAGTTAAGGCTGGAAACAGATCATTGTTTGAGATCATTGAGTCCAACCATTAGCTAGCACACCATGTGCATGAGTAAACCCTATCCCCAAGTGTCATGTCCACACATTTTTTGAACACTTCCAGGGATAGTGATTCCACCTCTTCCTTGGGCAGCTTGTTAAGCTAACCAAAAACCAAAGCATCTCCTTCTTTCTTTCAAAGCTTCTTTCAAAAATTTGAGTACGTTCATGCAAAACATCTTGTGATACCACAGCTAATGCAAGACACAATGAATAAAATGTTAGCATCATTGGTGAGGGAGAGAGAAATATTCTTCTGATAAGACATCACCATGTGTAGTCACTTTTGCTGAACCTTACATTCATTTAGGAGAGTAATAAATATGAGGTCCCAAATCAGCTTTTCCTACAGAAGACACATAAAACAAGTAAAAAGATCTCTCCCTAAAAGTGCCTTTTTCTCTCTGCAGAGTACAAAGAAATTCTACAGTGAAAGTAATCCCTAAATTATTACCACATAAATGTCTAAAGCTATGTGGAGAGGACCTCACCCTGTGTTTTTGCTCAGGTCAGCTAACCAGAATTGCAAGCAGCAGTTCAAGTCCCTCCCATGCCTTCATACAATTCTGCTCTCTTTCCACCTGCAGTTTGATGGTCTGCAGAAATTTCCTTTAGTTACGTCAAAAAGGAGCCTCTCTACTGCTCTTGATGACTGCATCTTTTCTTAGCAGTTCATCATGAAGTAGCACAAAGTATCATACTTAATTTGCTCAACCATTAATGAAATTGTGAAGCAGCACAGCTCTACTGGTACTTTATAAGTGTATTACCCCTTGGGAGGACTACCTTATACAGAGGACTACAGTAGTCCCTTCTTCTATGTTACTGCCAGTCACACTTTGGGTGAGGCAGAAATCATGATCTTTTCACAGTCAGACTCCTTCTTCTTAAAGATTTACACTTCCTATCAGCTTGTTAACACACTGCTGCAAAGCATTAGGTAAGAATCTATATAATAACAAGTGCTTTGTTTCAGAGACCTTGATTAAAATTTGTAAGATCATATTGATTACATTCCTAGTAAAAACTGACAGCATGGTTGAATTATATACAACATGTTGTGTCAGGTTGCCAGTACAATGGAAATAAGAGGGGAAAAAATCTGGATAAGATGCATTTTTTTCCCTATGTATTTTCTTAAACTTGGATAGATACTCTTTAGATGTATTGGATCTAATCAGAACCTTATACTTCACAATCTTGAAATAACATCACTGACTGATCTAAGCTTTGTCTCTTAGAAATGCAGGAGGATGAAGAGTACAAGCAGGGATGTAAGAGACTCCATGCAGCTCTCCAGCCCCAGGAGAACAGCAGCAGCATGGGGCCCTTGCAGGACTGACACCCCCAAGCCCAGCTCTGCTGTGGCCCCCACAAGACCACTAGCTGCAACCTGAGCTCTGGCCACACGCAGGCACAGGGATTGTATTATCCAGCTCCCCTCTCCAGAATCACAGCTATCCCTGCTTATATCCTTCTCTTTTATTAGCTCTGTATTCCCTGTAATATGAGAGACTGTTTCATGGCTATATGAAGCTCCATCTCCTCTCCCCACCCTCCAGCAACTCACTGCTTTGCAGCTTCAGGCTTCCTCTTAGTCACCCTCAATCCTGTGACACTTTCTGTCTGTGCTTCCTCTCCTCCTTGATGTTTTTGTCCAGCCAGCAGAAATCCTGATATCTTTACTCATCCAGCAATAACTAATTCTGCTTGTCCTGGACAAGGAGATTTTTCCCATCTTGCTCTCCTCTCTGTGTATAGTAAATATTTGCATAATATATTAAGCATGTGGGGAAACCTCAAAAGATTTGGTTCAATGCCTTTTGGATAAGCACCTGAAAAGCTTGGCTGTTTGTGCAAACCTAATCCAAACAATCTGATTCTTGAGTCAATGGGCTGGAAATCTTGTGAGAACAGGTTGTCTCACAGTACAAGATTTCTCGTGAATTTTGCTTCTACTGTTGGAATGATAGTACAGTGAAAATAAGCACTGTTTTGACACTTCTTTTCAAGGATTCAGGACAAAGAGGGAAGAAAGTTACCCAGACTTTTCTAAGCCTTACAGAAGTATCAGTCAGCTTAAACTGATGCTTCAGGTAAGAACTCAGAATGGGAGATTACAACATCCAAGCCAATCCAGCTGTTCTTCAATAGCAGTGTTCACCCACTTTATTGATATGCATCAGGTATAGGTAAAATAATACACTACACACTCTGACTGACTGCCTAATAGGAATCTGTCAAACTATGAATGCTATAACAGTCACATAATAATAACACAGCACTACAGAAGGTAATAAATTACATACTTGCCACCATCCTTCACGTATTCTATACGGATCAGGGAGTTATGGTTATTGGTTGCAGTGTGTATTACCAGGTCTCAGGGTCACCAGAACAGAGTTAAATGATGTAAGGGAGTAAGTAAAATGATGATCTATGTTCAAAACCAGCACTAGCCTTGGTACCTATTTACCTCATGCAGAATGTTTATATACTAAGTATGAATAATCAGGTTCCTGAAAAGGAAGGGAAAATTGACAATGCCAGGGGCAGAATAGCTCCTTACATTTATCATTAATTTTGGATTGAAAGCCTTATTTATTTGTGTAGGTGCTGCAGGTTGTAGGGGATTGCTTAGAGTTGGCAAAGTTCCTCACACAGATCTGTAAGACTCTCTATACACTCAGTACAGTATTTACTTTTTTCACAAGTAAATTCAAAGTTCACCTGCAACCATTATGTGGAAAGAAAGCGTTCCAGCAGCTCTCTGTGCCTCTCTCAGACAACAGATGAGTCCCAGACCAAAGGCCACAATAATCCTGGCTTTTTGTAACTGCTACTGCTCCTACTTGAGCAAAAGGAGCTATTTCTTGCAATTTAGGCAATGCAGTATTTTTGCTTTAGTTTGAAGCATAATCCACTTACATTTTATTCATGAATCCTTTCAACTTCATTCCATCTCCACACTTCAGCATATTGCATATCCACAGATTTGGTAGACCTCAAAGACAATGCTGATATATCATAACTTATACTCCAGGGAGGCACGAGGATGGAATACATAGTGACTCTGTACAATCAGAGACCGCTTCCAGATTCACTGGGAAGATAGTTCTGAAAAGGGAAAAACAAACATAGTTACACAAAACTGTACTGTTAAAAATTCCCAATTACATAAATCAGTGATATTTTACACTGTACATGGATTTATAGACTATTTAAGATTGACTGATACAGCTATCAACCACATACTGTCAGCAAGTTATGCATCTCCTGGTGTCAGGAAAAAAAAAGGGGCGAGGGTGTTACTTTTACATCTGAGATGAAATTGTGTTGTATTTTCAAAGCAGATGTCATCTCAGGAAAAATTATGCTTAGGCAGGCATTTTCATGTAAATAATTTTCTGCTGGGCAATCTATCACTGTTTGGATTTTTCCTAAAGTATTTATATAAACCCAAAGGTTTCTAAGAACAGCTATTATGCTGCGGGAGAAAACAGGAAAGTGGGAAACAGTCTAGAGCCCAAATTGCCCAACTTAAAGGATCCCTAACTCCAGATCTCATTTTCTCTTTTATCTTTTTGTCCCATCTGCCCCCACTGCCTGTTCAACATATGCATTATGTGCAATTACACCTCTGGAAAGCATCAGCACAGCTTGGCGAGAATAACCAGACAAATAGAGCAGTATCCATTCTCTTTCTAGGCATTCAGTTTATCACATATTTATTGCAGAGTGTGCTTTTAGTGCTTTCTGTGGCTGCCCTCCTGTGTATAAGGCCAGACACATCTCTCTACCAAATGCCAACCTGACTCTTTTGTGTGTGTCTCCCCAGCCCCCCAAAAACAATGAGGTGCTCAGGTGTAATTGTACAGAATTTGAACAATAATCCTGGCTTTCTCCTGAAAATGAACACTAGTGCATGAAAGGTAATATACCCTCTTTTGCTGAGTGCAGGGCTCTGAAAGGTCACACTGGGAGAGAGACTCTGAATTGTTTGGAAAATAGCCAATTTGATTACAATGGGCAATTCTGAGCTTACAGTTTGCTTGTGTCTATCCTGCCTAAAGTGGCATCATTTGTAATAAAATCTGTGTTGCAGAAGGGCTGTGGAAGAAATCACCGGCCCAATTTCTATTCTGCTGAAGAATCAGGAAGGGGACTTAAATATCAAAACCAAGATACAACCTGTTCAGGATTGCCTAAAATAGGGGCATCCAAAGCAAGTTCAGAAGCATTACATTGATATTAATACATATCAGCTAAACAGTCAGAATTAACAGTCGTTTGGGGATAAAATAAATAAGCACTAGAAGCTACTGCCAAGCTTTGAAAGACTATTTTAATTTTACAAATTCAAAACAGACAAAATCCAAGGCATTTCTTTGTTCTCACTGTCTAGGTGTAGGACCTGTCACTCCTGGAAATTGCCATGTGCTTTCCTGTTAACCCAGTGGCTAACCAAACCAATTTGAATTCACACATAACAACAGTGATTCACTTATCTGATTCACAGGTCCTCTTTGTCTCATTGCATGAAATGGCAGGATTCAAGATTCTAGCACAACACTACTAGTTTTGCCTGTAATTCCCAATGTAAAGCTTCATTGTTAGGGCCACTTTGGATAAATGAGTTTTCCCAGACGTGCCCTGTTTTTTCTGGATATATTTCAAGATTATTTTATATTTGCCTAGGGTTTGCAGTCATCTTGTAACTCTAACACACATCCAGCGGGGTGCACATGCTCAGCAGGTCTGACACCTTTAGAAATGCAGCAGCCCTAATTGCAGGTTCTTGCAGGTGGGTTGCTTACAGATTGAAGCTCCCTCTCAATTCCTTGCATATTTATTAGTATCTGATTAATGAATAACCACAGGTAGTTGTAGGACTGCAATTGAAACTGCAGAGGACCTGCAAATGGCCTGAGTAATTTTAGAGTAGGCTGCATCAACCTGTTCTAAGTCCCCTTGTTTCATTTAGTCCTATTGGAAAGCTACAGTGCAGTCAGAGTTACTCCCTCCAATGGCCTGGTGTGAGGGCTGCATCATTCACTAATAAAGTATTACCATGTGATTCCTTGCTGGGAATCAGCTGTTTCTAGCTAAATAACATGGTTGGATGTACCATCTTAATGGCAAGGGAGGAAAAAACAAAACAAAATGAACAAAGGTGTCCCTCCACAAATTACCTATTATTCCTAGAAGCTTCTTTAGGTTGCTACTCCCTGAGGAGCTTTCTACAAGCTTTTCAGATGGTGGTCAACCAGGAGAAGTCCATTCAAGTCCTACCAGAAAAAGCCAAAATCTCTTTACACAGCTTGGATAAATGTGCAGACTAACTAGAGACCAAAAAACCCCGCTGTTACAGCCTGTTCTTTCAGAAAAAAAATTCTTAGTACCTGGTTTACATAGATAGTCTCACCCATACCCCAGGGCTTGATGAAGATCACTCATCACTCCAGTTTTGTGGTATCCAGGCATCTTTTCTTAAATTTTTTTTCTTCTGCTGTGGCTGTTTTTGATACTTTTCGTGAAAGGTTCTCCCATCTTAATTTCCAGTGACACTAAGACAATAAAGAATAATGTGAAGAATTTTCACACAATGCTAAGGATTAAAGGCCTAGTTTTCAATTTTCAGTTCATTAAGAACTCCTCCGAAACTAATCCATTTTCTGATGGTCAGGAGGCTTTGTTCTATTAAAAGGCAAGGGATTTAAAGAAAACCTCTTATGTAAGCCATTTAAAAACAGTCATAAATAGACAAAAGGAAAAAATAATATGCAAAATAATCACAAATGGAAAACAGACTGAGCCACAGATTTTAGACTCTTTCAGATGCCCTGCAGAGGTTTGACATATATTTCCAGCATTTGTAGGGGTTTTTTATTATTTTTTGTTATTGAAAACTGTAGGTTAAGCATCTTGCCACAGTTCTTCACAAAGGAGCCTGTGTGGGGGGAAAAATCAACAAATTATAAATCTCTAGTAAGGTTACCAAACTTCTCTCTGGCACAAAGAAATGCAGAGAAATTTACCTATCCTGAGAGAGATACCACAAGGTTGTCAGAAAGAAGGGCTAGGCAGCAAATAATTTTCATATCCATAAAGATTTGATATTGAAATTCTTTTTGCAGCCTCAAAAATAAAATCTCATAGAATCAGAGAATAGTTTCAGAGGCAAAGGATTTTTCTGAAAGAAGAAAAAGCCAAAACTTCAGTTGTGTTCAACTGAAACGTTTCATTTGACGTAGTTTGTCATTACTACACAAAAGAAAAAGTTGTTTCTGACTGAAAAAAAATCAATGTTAATAATTTCGTTCATATAAAGTAGATATTTCTTATTGCACTTGGGATTTATTACCAAATAATTCACTTTCATGAAACCACTCATTTTCTGAAATTCTTACAGCAAATCAGCATTTTCCCTTGAAAGAGATAGTGTAGATTTCCTGTCCAACCACACTGAAGAATGTTCCTCTGTCTTCAGGCATGGCTTAAGGAGCACTGAAAGTTATTATTGAAGCTTATGGATCTGTTTCTTGACTCTCTTTCAAATACTTAGAATCAGAAAAACACATCAGGAGGGCATTGTTTCCCACAAATCACCTTTTTGAAATATTGCATGAAACAATGCGGAGTCTGCTAATCTCAGGAGTGGCATCCTCTGTGAGTATGAACAAAGTTCTACTTGTGTGGACATAAATAAGACCTCCAACATTCCACCACCACCTCACTAAAACCATTCCCCCTGCTGAATTGTCCCCATGTAAGTGTCAAGTGGTATCACAGGTCATCTGCTCCCCAGAGTCATCCTCAGTATATAGTATTTATAATGTTGAAAACTCTCTATTTTCCATCTTAAGTAAAAGAAAAAAGAAAAAAAAAAAAAAGCTCATTTTTCTACTTTTTTTGTAAGTAACCTTGAATCAGAAGTTTGCAGTTTGCATCTGTATATCTCATCAAGAATATATGTCATTTCTCTAAATAAGTATCATATATCTCAATAGTAGGGTCAGTTACCCACCCCTACCCCCTCACAGTAGCTGATCTATCAAGTTAAATCACAGGCTTCTTGATATAAGTGTCAATGTAGATCTGACACTGAAAAAATAACTCACAGTGGGGCAGGAAAACAGTAAACAAGGCAGGAAAAAAATTTAACTCCTTAGGCTCTCAAGTTACTAAAATCCAGAGAGGCTGGCACACAATTCACGCTGTAATGCAGAGTGTATTTTAGTTCAATTATTTTGAATGTATACACAGTTTTTCATGAACTTTCTTGCCTTTCATTTTCAGACCTCTTGAATTGCATGTTGCCTTTCTTTTCTTGTTCTTCTCTGAGAACTTTACTGCTTCAGCTTCCACATAACCTCTTCTTCTCTGATGGACACCATTCCCCATCACAGTCATATTTTTCTCCAAATTAAAAAAGCTCAAAATACAATGTTCCCAGAGGCATTTGAAAAACAACAGCATCTGCTAAAACAGAGAAGGCTTGTAGAATCAATAAGACTGAAACTTGACTTGATCAGATTTTCTAGAACGAGTTTTTTCCACAAATTCAACATTAAAATGTTTAATGGGAACAAATGTCCACATGCCAAGTAGCACAAAACATTCAAAGGAAGATAATAGGAGACCAAAGCTTCCTGCTCAGAAGACCCACCCGCCCAGTACTAGGGAATTCATGGCTCTACAAGACAAGGCAGCTCCAGCCCTGCTCCAGTGACTAAGGACCTGTTCAGAAGGCAGGAGCTCCTGCAGAAGAGGCTGAGACCCAGTATGAGATGCAGTGAAGCACAGCCAACACCATGACTTGTTGGGTGCTTCCCTGGCACTTGTCCAGCCCTGAGTGGGCAGGAGAAGTAGCACAGCATGATTGGTCCCCACTTGTCCCTCTCCCATTATCCCACCTCCCTGGGTTTCACACAGCCTCATTTGTATGCCTGTGAATACAGATGCTCAGCAGTTCCGTCCGCCAAACCTCACCTGGGCATACCTTCAGAGGAGTAGGTACACAGGCCTAAAGAGGGCTGGGAGCACACTCACAATCCACCAGTGTGGACAACAACAGCACACCACTGCCTTAACTCTGACCTGGCCTCTCCTAGCAGCCAGTGAGTCTGAGCTCTTTGTCTGAGCAGGCTTCCTGCTCTTTACATGCTGCATGGTGGCCTCGCCCCAAGAGGAAGGATACATCTTTCTTGAGTGCTTGTTACCAGAGCATCTCAAAGACCAGATGCTATTTCCAAAGACTGTAACCCTTTGCAATCTGTGTGTAGCATCCACATTTTGTTACAAAAGATTTTGACTTCATCCCAATAGAAAAGAAGCGGGGGAGAAGATAAAACTTTGAGGATACATTTTCTTGGTCATATTTAGTAAAGTGTTCCTGCATAAATACTATGGTGCATTTAAGCCCCAGCCTAGCTTCCTTCAAAGTCACCACCTTACTCCTGACAGCAGCTACACAAGCTCACTGCACTGCAAAGCTGTGCCAAGCATCAGTCTTACTTCAATACATGGCACATAAAATGCTACTGGCTTGGCAATAGAAAAAGATGACAACACTCATTCTGTCTCTCAGTTGCAGGATATCTCCATACTCAGGAAGATGACAAAAGACAAGAACATTTGAAAGGTCCTTGAATAGAACAAAAGTGAGATTATCATTTACTTCAGCCTAAAAGACCTATGGTACAAAAAACACTTTTTCCTCTCAAAAAAGCATTGAGTTTGCAGCTGTCACAGTGAAAGTTTTATACCATGAGCTCTAGCATTGCTCTGCAGGAAGGGCTTGCTTTATCCACCATCTTGGAAGTGAAGTGGGATGTGATGGACAGTGCAGCCACAAAGAGCAGTGCAACAGGGAGACATGGAACAAAAAGGACCCTGAAAATAAGTACAGTGAAGGGGCACATGTTGACATATTCCTTTGGTTTAGCAATAATTGTTTTACTGCTCTCAACAGTGTTTATGTCCCAAACATTAACACTCTCCCTACAAATAACACAGAACTTATCCAATACATAGACAGACCACACAGACTTAGGAGAGGAAATGTATTAGCTTTGGATGCCAAGCCTTCAATGGATGGTGAATTTTCCAACTCCAGCCCCAGATTTCAGTGGTCTGCAAGGATGGCTCTGGAGAACACCTTCCAGTCTTGCTGTCCTGCTTGTTTCCCCTGCAGACTCCTCCACTTCAGGAAGATCTTCTTTGGGAAGCATTCGCAGCATGCTTGTTGCCAATTTATTAATTAGAACTAAATAACTGGGCAAAAGTGTAATATGCATATGAGCAAACACAATTAGAATAAAGTGTGGAAGTAGCAAATTCATCTAATGATCAGGTTGATTAAATTACTTCAGATAAACAACATTTCCTCATAAGCTCTGTGCAATGGTTTAGGAAGGCTGCAGTCTCGTTTAGCTCTCAGCCTGGAAAATAACAGGGCTTTCATCAACTCTCAGTGCCAAGTGACATATTTAAGTTCCAGCCAAATAGCTGGTACAGGGAGTGTCAATTGCTCCCAGGCTGAAACTAGTGTTGAGACTGCAGCTCTGCTGCCAGCTCCAAGAGTTTGTGCAGATTATTGGTTATCTAACACCAGCCAGCCCTTTCTCTCTCTGCCCTCTCCCACTCAAAACTTCTGACAATGGATTACAGTGGATTACATCAGAGATATTTCAATATTTCAACATGACACAGCTTCTTAAATCTAATATTCAGAAGATAAATTCAATGAAATAGCATGATCTATCATGATTCAGCTGTAGTTAGTCACAGCAAAAATCTTTCTTTACTCACTGTGCTCTGGGAGGTTTTGCCCCACATGTGTACCAGCCAGCAGCTTGCATTTTAAAAATGCAAGAATATTGAAATAGAGGTGTTCCTTAACGTACAAAGATGAGAAAATAAACACGCAAAAGTAGACAAAATCTGAGAGAAAGGTTAAGTCAGAAAAAAAAAATGCAACATTTTTACTTAAAAAGAACATTTTGGGAGCTCAGTTTTTTCCTGCAGAAGTGCCTGTCTCACAGCAGAAATGGCCATGGGATATTTGTTTTGTGTTTGTTGTCTTTAGGCAACAATCCGGTTTTAGATTAGTAACACTTTGTTGCTATCTAAATCCTTCCCCTACTGAAACTGGGGTTTCAGCTGCTGTGCAAGGTGCAATTTCTGGAAGCATAAACCACACAAAAAAGTGGACATGGCCATGCATTAGAAAGCAGAATCCAGTGCTATCCTCCACACTCCTGAGGACTCTGCTTTAGAATTAATGATATCCCATTTAACATGAACCTAGGAATCCAGAAGACAGTTACAGAATCTTGGCAAATCACACTAGATTAACGTATTTGAATTGGTGCCTAAGATGTTCAGATCAATGTCTTGGGTTTTTGGTCGACAGCTTTTTCCCCTTCAAACTGACAGAGGTTACAGTACATGCAGTTCATCATTTCAAGGCATAAGAATTAGGCTTTGACTAATTGGAATATTTGCCTGTTATTTAAATGAAACTTGTTTGCAGTTTCATCATCCGTGTGGAATCCAGAAAGGCATCAGACTATCCCATCAATTTAGTTAGCAAAGAATAAATGAATAAATAGGCTGACAATTTTCTCCCCTGGGACTTACATTGTCACTACATTGTTTCTCCATTATTAATTACCTATGTAAAAATAATTCACTGTACATCAGTACATACTCTAAGCTGCAAATGACTGGATCAGGTGCCTTTCTGCTTGTCTTTCTCTGTGCATTCAATTCTCTTGGTGTCAGCAAGTGATGCTCGACAGTGCATGTGTTGAGGGAAGAAAGGGAAAATCAAGTTGCAGACATCAAAGGGTTACAGCCTACATTTTTTGGATGTGTACAGTAATAGGGTTAGTTCTTTTCTATTTTGTATGAAAGACTCATTTACAGCTGCTGCTCTGCTTCAGAGGTTTGGATTCAGACTGTCTTGCAAACAGTTTGTGTGCAAGGCTGAGATGTAATATGTTAGCAGATGTCACTGACAGGTCAAGGAGTCCTTCAAATGCTGAAAGCCCACAGATCCCCTAATGAAAAGGGGCAGAAGAGAAGCCAAACACATTTATTTGAGTCAGACTTTTTTTTCAAATATTTTACAAGGGTTTGCTTTGCATAAAAAAAATCTTGACACAATTTAGTGGAGTAAAAACTTATGGATTTATTTTCAGTAAACCACTGCAGATTTCTTTCACTTAACCAGTAAAAGAGAGAGGAAAGGAAAAGGGCTGATGGGGGAATTCAGGATTTTCCTGTTATTAAACTCCAGATTTTCACCCACCCTTTACCTACTTGCCAGAGCATCAATTGCACAATCAGATCCATCCCAAATAAATCCTTTTCTTAGGTATCATCTGAGTAATATTTTTTTTTGGGTCATTCAAATAATGCCTCATTTCATTTGTGTCTTACAGACTTTGTGATGTGCTTTTTATCTCCTCTGCTGCAGTATTATTAATCCTTTCAAACTTGCAAAAACCTAAGTCAAAGCAGAAATTCAGTCTTCTCAGTCCTACTTCCCAAAGGACTCTCATAATTTCAGTTCCAGTCCTGTGTAATTTCAAAGCCACTTCCCTGACTCTTCCAGGCAACAATTCCTTCACAGCCAAAATTTTCTAAAGGGTTCAGACATCCAGTCTCTCTGAAAATGCTACCAATAAGCCAGGAGAAACACTTGGAGTATTCTCACGAGGATGAGATAGGTTATTTTTTCTTATAGCCCTCTCCTGTATTCTGTAGAAGAATGGTGCTGTCTTTAAAGCACTCTTCAGACAAAGATGCGGCTTTGGGGAACATAGCAGTAAAAATTTGTGTTCCCATTGGGCTTTTTGTATAGCAGAGTGCACTTTTCAGCATCTTGTATATTAGCAGCTCCCTGCATAAAGGAATTCTAAACTAAATTCCTTGCGGGACCTCCCTCCACATAATGCAAAACTTTAATTTGTGCCCTCTGCTTCTTGCATTTGACACAGATTCAAACTGTCTTGCATCAACCATTCTTCTTATTCCCTCAAGATCTTCATGGAGCAAAGTGATCTCACCTCTCAGTCTTCTCTTTCAACAGAGTACAGCCCTAATTTCTTTGGTATATTTGGGACAATTAGTTTGCCCCCATTCCTGAATTATTCTGCTTGCTCTTGCTATCTTTGTCTATCACCATAATAATTCTTTAATCTCAGATGATCATAAATTAGGATGATAGTACAGGTATGGTCTGTGCAGTACTAAAGGGGGGTAATTTCTAGAAACTTAAACCTGATACGTAATATTTGCAAAGATCTCTTTAAATTTCTACACATTTATGCATCAGTTTTAATCTTTCAAATTTCTTCTGCTACCCATGAACTAAATTTTCCTGAACTGCATTTCTGCAAAGTATGATATTTTAGAGTCTGGTCCTCTGTTCTGTCCAGCTCCTCATTACTTTAGTTTTATCTGGGTCATTCATCTTCCCATTCACACATGAGCTGCTTTGTAGTGGCAGCACTCCCCATTTCTGCATTATCTGCAAATATTTTTTCTTTATAGTATTTTCATCTTCCTTAGGCTTAAGACAAATAGTATGAATAGGAGTAACAAATCTAGTCCAGTTCTTGTGCATGTAATTCCCTGCTCCTCCATTCAGGTCACACCAAAGCAGTAGGATCTCTCTGTAGTCTAAACTGAGGCCACCCCTTAATCCATTCAAGCACATCACCCCCTGTGCCATACTGCTGACCTCACACATTAGCCTTTTTGCGTTTGTTGCTGTTGCAAAAGCATAATGAAGCCTGCATAAATTATATCTCCGGCTGCCTCTTGGCAGTCCTTTGCAGTCTTGCCTCAAAATAAAAATTATATCAGCTGGTTAAGACAGGATCATCTCCCTGTTAATCCATGTGCATCCCGATTGATCAAATAATATCTCAGTAAGGGACCCTGGATCCTGCCTCTGATGAGTTCTAATAGCATTTTCTCCACCAGTGCCAGCCATATTGTCATCTGCTTCTTTCTGTCATCTCTGACACAGGCAAGGAATGGCTCAGCACTAAGCAATCTGTGGTACTTGAATACCTTTTCTCAAAACAACACAGCATGAGGATTTCAGAAATATTCAGAACAATGGCTTGACGATAAGAGATCCAGGGTACACATTACATGAATGCCACTTTTCAAAATGACACAGCAGGAGGATTTCAGAAACACTTAGCTCCTCCTGCTCCTTGAAGATCTGTACAACATACCCTGTTGATAGAGCAAATCAGCCAAGAAGAGCTTCGTGTGAAGGAGTTCTGATTTTTTTGACAGGTCTTTTTTGCACATGCACACCTCAAAAACTTCAAGTCTCCTGCAACAATTTGCTACTCATAATTCCCTATTCATAAAACCCTTTCAAAGTTTGCTACTTCTTCTCCATGCTGAGAGCATGATCTCAAAGCACCTCTTATATGAGGATACTTTGAAATGGTGAGGGCTACGGTACACATTGCTGTACAGTGCATGAAATGTTCTATAATATGCAAAAAAGGGTAAACCCACAAACCTCCCATTTCCATTCTGGAGGAAAACTGTGATGACAAAGGACAAACAAAAGCTGTGGTGGTGATACTGCTTGGTCTTGTGATATTGCTCATCTACTACATTGGCAGCCTGTCCCAGGAGTGCCCCACAGTCCCAGGTAGAGCAGAGTTTGTCACGATTTGTGGCAGGGCTCATGCAGGCATGGGCTGGTTTCTGCTGCACCCTTCTGCCCCTGCTGCACAGGAAACTCGTTTCCAAGTACACGGGGCTGCCATCTGCAGAGGTGAGGGATGATGAGTCACTGCCCTTTCTGATATCAGTCTTGGGGCAGTAAATTCTACCTCTGAGTTTAGCCTGTTTCTTTGACCCTGAGAAGAGGAGTTTTTGAGCAGTCTGAAAAATACAAAAACGTTTTGGCTTGTTGGAAAATACATGAGTGACAGGGAGTTTCTACTCTCGGGTGTGATGTCCACATTCTCTTTACATGACCAGTGTTTCCCTCCAGCTGGGAACTGGTCCTCCAGTCTGTTGAAAAAGTGTGTGGTTTGCAGCAGCTTACAGTGAACATGCTTCAAGAGTGTTTCATATTGAACACAATGCTGCTTTGATTGGCCTGCTCTTGCTTGACATCTTCTCTTCTTTTGCTGCACTGATCTCCAGGAGAGAGGAGTGTCAAAAAAAAAAAAAAAAAAAAAAAAAGAACACTTTGAGTAGAGTGATTTCTCCAGGCTAAATCCATTCAGGATGAGCCCCTGCAAAACACAGTCTGATTAAAACTCCCTTAAGAGTATTGTGTGAAGTGACTAATTCAGAGAGCTTCACAATGTTTACGAAGCTGGGGTCCCATATCTGAAACATGCCCCTACTTTTATCTATCACAGGGGCTTTTTGGCTCTGACTATTGCTTTCTCTGTGTAGGTTTTATATTTTCCTAGCACTAATGGCAGCGATGTCTGCACAGTTGTATTTAAAGTTGTATCAAAGATATCCAATAATGAGAGCACACTTACAGGGAATTTCAAAGTCATCTCTAAAATATAATTTGGGGCTGAAACTCAGCAAGCAGAATCTCATCCCAGAAGCGAATTCTTTTGTAACATTAAGGGGATTGGGGGTGAGGGGTAGAGGGAAGAGAGAAAATTGCTGTGAAGGTGAACAAAAAAGTGCTTTGTGGGGAAGTGAAGAGACTACCTTCAAAGAGCTTAGAATCCCAAATATTGAAGAGAATATGTGTGTAGACTTAAATCTGACAGACAATTTTCTCTTTGAAAGTCAGTTCCTGCTTAAGTTCACATTGAGTGTCAAGTGTTTGCCCTTCAAATGAAGCTGAGCACTTATTTTCGAAGGCCTGCTCTTCACCGCAAGCACTAACTCTGCTCATAATTAGTTAATTGTGTGCAAACTCCATCTATTAAATAAGCCCATAAGTGGGCTCTGAGCAGAAAGTCATACTCAGTTTTCTCACTTCCCACTCTTTTGGAGAGCCCCTGCATGAGGCTGGAGCATCTAATTTATTGAGGAGTTCTGATCAAGAAGCTCATGCTGGACCAGTGTGGACAATTAAGAAATGTGAATCCCTTATTACTATCAGTTCTGATGGGGAAAAATAAAAGGCACCACAATTCTTCTTCCTAGACTCCTTTTGAAGTTGCAAAGAGACATTCGCAACCCAGTACCTGTGTGTCCCAAAATACGAACCTAACAAAACCACGGTAATTACTGAGAGCCTGTCAGTCCTTTCCCTTACTTTTGAAACCACAGTTCATCGGAGAAAAACTGAAGAGCACAAAGCAGAATAACAATAAGTAGAAATGGAAATGTGAAAAAGGAGCACCCAGTAAAGCCACATCAGGACAAAATTAACAGGTCACTATGGAGGGCTTTTATTCATGCCAGATTGGCTGGCAAAAGTAGACGCAGAAAGGCTTGATCAGGTAACAACAGCAGCAGGTGGCCAAATGGTGTGCTGGCCAAGAAGTCAACAAGACTACATTTCCCACATGGAGAGGCGTGTGGAATCAGGCCTTCAGCAGGAAGTACTCTGGTCCTTTGGATGCGAGCAGCAATGTCCACAGCAGGAGCACAGGAGCAGCCTTACCCATGCTGACCAAGAGCAGCACTTGCTGCAGTTTAGCAGAGCAATGATTTCACTGCCCTTTGCTCCCTGTGAATGCCAGACATACTGCTACAGCTGTTCCACACAAGGAGGCAAAACAGGAAAAGGTTGGTTTTCCCAAAGAGGACCATTTTACCTTGGCCTAAATAAAAATAAAAACCAGGCCACTGGATGGACTTCCCATTTATATTGCAAAACAGAGAGCAAACTCTTGGTTAGGACCATGCCAACTATCTCCAATGCACTTCCATGCTCTTTCAGTTCAGGATTAGGGCCAGGTGCCATTGCTGTGATGGATGGCAGCACCTATGACTCCTGGCAGACATTGCTCTGCAAGAGGAAGGACCAGGCAGCAAGTAAGCCCTGCCCCTTCCCTACGGAGCTGCACTCCCTGACAGCTGCCAAGACCCTTTCCGCACACAGGGAATTAAGTTTCACAGACGCCTGTGAGTTCAGTATTGCATCTATTCTGAGAAATTGATTATATCCAGGCCAAGGAGAGCAAGGCAAAAACATGCCTGGAGATCTGCCCAAGGTCACATCATTAATCTATTGGAGAGCTTGAAAGGGAGGAGAGATAGATCTGCTGGCTCCTAGTCCTTTGATTAATAACCAAACTGACATGTCCCCTCTTACGCCTGGTGTAAATCCAAGTTAATTAAACCAACTTTGGGTGTGAACATTATTAAATCAGTTGAAACCTGGCTAATATCAGATTAACTTGCACCTGCAGATGCAGAGCCACCAGTCAAACTGCCATAACCTGTTTTGAAGCAAAAATGCATGAATCTCCACAGTGGTCCCACCACCCCATCTGGTTTGGTGTTGAATGGCCCCTCTGCAGACCAGTGCTTTGGCAGTCCTGGGAAAAGCTGTGCAAGGCACAAGGAAGGTAAGGAAAGAAAAGCCAGGCTATGCCTAGTGATATGGGGCTAATACAAGGGGATGTAACTGGCAGCCCTAAATTTTCAGTCGAAAGAATTATCTCTGCAAAATATATAATATTGTAGCTGTAACTATTAGGAATTGGGATTATCTATTCAAACAGTTGAGTAGCCTGGGGAAGTAAGACGTGAAGGGTGGCAATGAGTCTCTAATTAAACCAGCTGACCTAGTTGGGAAAAACAAACTATGGCTCTCATCCGCCCTTCTTTGCATCCAAAATGAAAGCCATAGACTTTGAGCTAAGAGCAGGCAAGAAACAATTGCTCTGAGTGTTCAACCTTCCACCAAGCAACTCAGCAGAGCAGTGATTTGCATGGGATACAGAGTGTGTAAATACAGGTACCTGAATCTCACTGTACCTCCGTATCTGCTTTGTTTTATATTGCCCAAAACAGCAAAAATAAATGCAACAAAGCCTCTTCTTACTCATTTCAAACATTGCCATGTCATGGCAGCTTCTCAGTCTTGACCATCACCACTTAGCTTTTGGGCTTATATGCCTTGTGGCTTAATTACCAAGGAAGGAGTGACTGCTTTAAAGAGAAGTTCATTTGAAGAATTCATTGGTGAAAGGAGCCTGGCTTGTAGAAGAACTTGAAAGGAAACACCAGGTGCCAAGTGCTTTGTTCTAGAGGCTCTATTTTCTTGGCTCCGGGCAAAACATAGAAGGGAAGCCAAGAGAAAAGTCACATCACTGCTCAGCATCATTCCTTGCTCACTCCTTTGCACTGAAGATCCTTGTGGGTGGAACTTAGGTTCCCATCAGAGATAGGTATTGCCAGAATTAGGAGCAAAAAAGTCTGGTCTTGCCATCAGAACTTCATTAGCATACAAAATGTCTCGGTAAGTGAGAATTGTGTCAATTGCATATGCTGTGCTCCATTGTCTTCAGTGCTGCTGTGCACAGGCAGAACAGTTATCCCACCCTTACTCCAGAATAATTCGTGCTAAGCTCATTGCTCTGATGTGGAGAGAAAGACCAGAGAGCAAGGGGTTGTGTAGGAAGAAAGTGCTAAAACTTTATGCAAATTATACTTTACAAGCGTGAAAAACAACTAGATGGAAGCAAAAATCAAGATAAATAGGGGGAGGAGAATGGTTAATTACCTTGCACTTTGCAAGAACTGTGTTAGCCTCAGATAGGCTCTCCTCAGTGTGGGATAGATAATTCCCAACAATATCACCACAGTGCTCTCAGAAAGATAACGCTGAAAAGGGAAACCAATTTTAAGGAAAACAATGTTATTTAAAAAGACAGAGATTTCACTGTACGGTCATTTTGAAGTGGGCAAATTAACAATTAAAAAGACTCTCATGTGCCATAATCTCTGATTGTTTTATTTTAATAGCTATCTCAGTAGAGAAGATTCTCTTCAGTAACTAGAGATCTCATTTCTGTTAATTTTGTGCAACTCTAAAGGAGTCACAGATGTTCATTTGTAACTTGCCACACACCCCCTCCCCCATCATTGCTTCTTCTAAGAATGTCTCTTAAAACCACACTGATTATTGGTGGAATTCCTCTGCTTACTTTCAGCTTTTGTGATGCAAACTATAACTGCTGACCAGTTAGAAAGTGGCCAGGAGAATGCACAACAAATATGACATCCAAAAACTGTCCCCTTTTCCCAACTATACTCCACACCGCCTCACCATCTGGAAGCACCAAGAGAGACAAAAAATTCTTGCACAAATCTGCATCCAGACAGCAACTCTCAGGAGGACAAATTTCAGCTTCTCTGACTCTCCAGTACAGCATTATCTGAGGACCTTGATGCATTTTAATAAAAACTCCTTTACGTGCTTACATTCTGCTTAAGCTTAAAGGAGCTGAGAGATGAAGTCAGACCTTTACAGGTGTTAGCTGCTTCAGAAGACTCATGGGAGTATAGACCCAAGTGTTTACTCATGTTCACACATGAAATCCAGGGTGGAATCAGAAATGGAAACCTCTTGCCAGAAGAGCACATTAACAGGTTAACATTAAAACATGCATCTTTTCTAATGGTGGTACCAATCCCCAGAAACCTTCTCCCATGAGAGTGTTACTACAGCAGCAGAGAGATATTGGGAACAAGCCTTTGCTTTGCAGCAAAACTAGCCCATCTAAAAAAGATATGTATTTCTGAAGAGCTAAAAGAAGGAGGACCCCACAGCCTCCTAAAACGAATACAGAAATCTACAGATAGAAATACATACACAGAATAGAATACTGTTCATTTATCAACCGGACCACTAGTGGCAGAGCCAACACAGAATCTGTCTTGAAACCAGTGGAAACAAGAAAGGTGGGTATGAGTCACATTGTGTTCAGAATTGGTCACTTTACCTCTGCAAAGAGCTAAGTACACTAATCAATAAAGGGTTAAAGGAATAACTGAACCATGCAGCTTTCCAGGCTGGTTACATCTAACCCATGTGTACAATTTCAATTTTGGGGAACCTACACTTGCTTCTCATTTTGAATCCTGGCCTCACAGCTCTGGCTTCTGATATGCAGAATGCTAATTATCCTGCAGAAATGATACTGCAAGGCTCTGGGTATGCCTGTGCTGTGACTTGGGGGCATGGGTTTCATGCTTTAGACATCGTTAGGGCACGTCAAAGTTTTATCCAAAACTTTATAACATGAAAAATTACTGTCTCCCCAGAAATAAATTATTTCTTATACATTTTTCATTTTATAATTTTTTGGGGTTGTCAAGTAAAACAATTTTTCACTTTTCCAGTTTTGGGACTTCTCTATTCCTTTTTCCTCTCCACTTTTAATCCAAGGAGCGGAAAATGGGTAGATAAAACTAACATTCAAAAATACTTAAAAGGTGGCGAGAAAAATAACTAATGAATAACCAAAAGCTACAACAAACCAGTTTAAATTTTCTTTGGACATAATTCTAAGAAGCTGATTTTTAAAAAATATATTTACATTATACACATTACCTCTTTCTCTGCAGCTTTCATCATAGTATGTGTTCTCCAGACTACAAAAGCATTAAACCAGTGTTTCACTACAAAGCCTATAACTGAGGACAGTTTCCTAGCAAACCCATTGAAGAGACAGTTTCCTATCAATCCCATTGAAAAAAATGTTTTTCTCCATTCTGATCAAAGGATGGAATCCATATGTCCACTGAAAATATATATGTCCTTATGATTTCAAGGAAAATAAATCTATGTATATTTGCTCTTTTTTTACCCTCTCATAATTTATTGTAAAAGCATTAGGAACAGCAGAAGAAATAAAATACAAAAAGCAGCTAAGGATCACAAAACATTTTACAGAAGTGGATTGGAATAATTTTATCCCCTTCTGCAAATGAAGCTGTTGAAGCACAGACAAGAAAAGCAGTGCACTGGAGTCAGTGACTGTCCATGTTTCTTAATTCCTGCCACTATTTGCTATAAACCTCATCCACAGACAGTGTTCAGGACTGGGTGGAAGAAGCACCCCATAGCATTGTCCCAACTAGGCCAGAAATGAAAACAAGTTATGTGTCCTTGGAAATTACTTCTACTGGAAGGAACCTTTCCAAGTTGGAAGAAACAGAAATATGATTGGGATTTTCATCCCAAACAAGAATAGCTAACAATCTGATATTGTATCAGTCTTGGGTATTGTTCTTCTGGCCCTTGGAGCACAGGACAAGTCTCAGTGTCCATCTAACCAGACCTCAGTGCTGTGGTCAGATCCTCAAATAAGAAGCGACAGAGTTTTGCCCAAGACCTAGGAAACTGGCTGCCCTCCAATCCAAATTTCTTTCTTCAGAAAGACTTTGGTATGCTAATTCATACCTTGCAGCTCCAATTCTACACCAAAAAGCTGCGGACAATAATCATTCTCCTGTTAATGAGAAATAGTTTGCAATTTCCCCAGAATGAGCCCA
The DNA here is from genome assembly GCF_022539315.1 of Serinus canaria. Taxonomy (NCBI): domain Eukaryota; kingdom Metazoa; phylum Chordata; class Aves; order Passeriformes; family Fringillidae; genus Serinus; species Serinus canaria. The sequence goes on along the minus strand of NC_066316.1, from coordinate 53,771,835 downwards.
GCAGGAGAGCCAGGTATTATTAGCACCACCTGGCAGGCTAACTTTGTCTGCCTGAAAGTCCAAGAACAAGCAGTGATGCCAACACACCACAATTTGTCTAAAATGAGTGGCTCTACAACTCTAGTGAGCTCCCCTGCCCAGAGGGAAATAACTTTGGGAAAAAAATGTTCTGGCAAATGGGAGCACGCCCCAATTCATCACATCCTAGTAGCTAAGACACTCCCTGATATCTAGACTATTCATATTGTCTTCAGAAACCCAAACTCATAGCATTACAGAATCACCTCTTCACAGGAGACATAAAAATTACCCTCAAAGGGAGAAGTCAGACTTGATGATTTGGTCACATAAAGGCTTTAAAGCACTTTTTCCACCTCATTCAGAAATCCAGATGCAGCATCCAGCTTTAAGGACGTTGCTTGGCTTTGAGATATGCCCTGAAGAGCTACAGTAGGTCCAGAAATCAATGACTAGCTTGAACCACATCATAAACACACTCTAGGCTTTTTTCACCTGTGGCAGCTATACTGAGGATAATTTCACATTACTTAAGTGCTTCAGAACAATCATGTGTGAGAGGATGCAATAATGTGAGGATTGTTTATACAAAACCACAGAGCCCATTCCAGCATTGTGGGATATGTAGCCGGTTTTGCTCTTTGCTGATGAGCGATGCTGCAAGGCAAGCAAAGCTGAGGTTCCTACAGCTACATTGTGCATGTGCATGTCAAGTAAACAGCACTGGGGGGAGTGATGGGTGGTATCAGGAATGTGCAGCAATCTCCCGCTTGCACTGGGCAGGAGGCAATTTTGGGTCATTCAGAAGAAGGGAGGAAAATGGGACACAGTGAAGAGCTGAGCAAGACTACACCTTTCCCTGGAGTTTCCACCTTTCAAGTTTAACAGGGGTTTCCCCTCTCTCCCTACATGTGGGGGACCCTGGGAACCCAAGGTACAGCAGGCCACTTCAAGGCATGGCCCATGGAAAATTTCAGCCCCCTTGGAAAAGCCAGCAGGATCTGATTAACTGAGCAAGAAAGGTGAAAGTGAGTGTGACACCTGTGTTAACCTTGCTCTTGTATTTATATCTCCTGCATTCACCTATCAGCAGGAATTCTCTTTTGCTACTGTACAAAAGAAATTTCACTCTCCTTTGTGGTTTGTAGAGCTTATAGTACAGTGATCCTCCCTCAAACAATGACAGAAACTCTCCTAAACTGTATTGCTGTGTAGGATTCAAGGAACACTGTGATGTAGGGGTATGTATGTCTGCAAGACCTGATAGGAAGAGATAGATATTTTTACAGTTGTAGGATTTATAGGGCACAATTTGAGAAGGATCTGGTTCTATCAGTTTTTACCAGTCAGCATCATAAACACATAGAGAGTAAGAGCTGAACAGGATTCCAGTAAGTCCTACAGCCCACTCAAAGAATAGGTTTGCAAAGGATGAAATTTCAAATTTCACTTTAAAAATCCCACTCGTGTCTTTATTTTATAAAGAAATTTGTCTCCACTTTTAGCTCTAAGTCAAAGGTTTTGTTTGAAAATTTTAAATTAAAGAAAAAATAACTCAATGATGTGATGAAATTTATTGAATCGCTCCTTCAAAATGTTTCTGTGGCGAAAAGCTGCATCCCACCACTCCTTGATGCAGCGTTGCACACTAACCTGACAGTATGTGGAGCACACAGCAGTCCCCTATTGCTCAATTTCATTTCCCTACGGTCTCTGCAATAGCCAGCAGATGCCATCCCCCTTAACTTAGTGCAAGTAGCAAAGCACATTCCCCTCCCTTTATGTCTTGTTTTTGAGGAAAACTCCTTCAACTCCAATCAAACTAACTGTTCACAAGACACTTTGATCCCCAGCATGCACTCCCAACACATGCTGAATAATGCCAGATTTTGTTCCCATAAACAAATCCCAACAAGTGCCACTGTACTGTCTCCAGTCTTGTCTGGCAGTAGTCAGCCCAGGCAGGATCTGAGAGAGTCGTTTCACTTCACACACAGCTCTCAGTGAATGCCACCATCTGCTTTTAGGTAGTTAAACAACATCTACAGTGGGTCTGAAAATATCCATCAAATCCTGCAGCTTCTGACATGGGATAATTTCAGCTTTCTGCTACACCAACATTGGCCAACTGTGATAGACTTGCTCTAGACTTCCACCAGTGGGAAAGGGAAGATGTCTGATCTGTGGTGGTTTCCTGCAGAAGGACTCAGGGCCTATGATCCTTCTGCACTCCAGGCCCCATGCACAAATCCTCATCCCCTAAATTGTACTGAGAGTGTAAGGGAGCACATGGTGACCTGGGCTGTTCAGTCTACCCAAGTCTGCAAAAAAATGCAAAGAGCAAGGTGGAGCAAGGAGGTTTTTTTAACCTACATCAGCTTTGTTTCCAAATTTCAGCCTGAAAACTCCATCCAGCCCATGGGGAAACTGGTACAGAACAGCAAAGACATCCAAAGTATTACCTCCTGCTGTATCCAAAAATGCAATACTGATGACTGTTGGTTGTCCTACACAAGAGCAAGAGATGATACAGACACAGTAACTCTGACATCATTCTCCAGTATTACTGAAGAGCAAATTATGAAAAAGATGTCTGGGCATCATTATTCTCCAGATGAAGAAATTACATAATATGTCCAAAACTAGGCTACTGCAGCAATCTTCAGACTTTTCAGATCAGATTGGTGTTCTAAATGCACTTATTTTCTAACTTTTTGCTGCAGACAGGTGACAATAATTGCATCATAGTTACAACCCAGATGTGGTTGATTATGGTACTTTTCAGCAGACACAAGGTTTACTTAAAGGCATCCCCAGAATGCTGCAGAAGCATTTACCCTAGAAAATTAGGACTGGCTTCTTTGCAGGAATTTAGAGGGCATAAATATCCACAGGCAACAGGTATTTATTTCTATGCCTGCAGGTAAAAACAAGTGGTAATAGTAATTGCAAAGCAATACATTTCTAATTGCAATAGATCATACCCTTCAAGGCTAGACTTCGAGATTAGTTTCTGAGTCCTGAAGCATACTAAACAGTTCTTCTAGCAAGATGCAGTATGCCTTCAGCAACACAAAAGAAGGAAGTACACAATACCTGGTTAGAAACACACACACATGAAAATGAGTTTAACACTTCCACATGCCAGCTATAGAAGCTTGCTCAGATAAAATCCACGTGAAGAAGAAAAAAATGTTTCATTTGTTTTAAATGTTGCTGACCGCATAGTATTGCCTGCTGTGCCTCCATTTCATCACCAGGCACGGGACAGACCTGGCCCCTGGCACAATGGTGCCCAGAGAAACAGCTCCAGCACGGGTGCTGCCCTGCTCATCACCCCAGAGCCTTGGCTGACCGCTGTACAACACCCAGAGCCCGCTGCCAGCAAGAGCTCAGAGCAGACTGCAAGGGCTCACTTGTTAAACCAGGGCCACTTGTATTCTCCACAGACCACTCCTAGAAAAACCATAGACCTGAAGTACAATTTTTAACCTGTACAATCTGCTTGTGTGTTTTTGTAAAGGTTATGAAATAAGTAGTTCTTTTTTGAAAACCCCAGGAGAAAGACTTCTTAAGAATATATTTATTTATTCAGTTTTTTTCCTACAACTGCATGCTTTATATACCTTACTAGGAATTTCACCAGGACTATCATTTGGGGTTCTTATTTAAGTACTTCTCAGAATTAAAAACAAATTCCTCCTCTTCTTGTGTTTACATCCTCCCAATTTGTCCCTCATGCAAGTGCTTATTAAGCCAGCTTAGCTGAAATATTTTTGTCCACTTTGGTTTTTTGCTGCTCTCCTTCAAAGTTTTTTCTGAAGAACCCGTTGTCTAGAAAACTGGGATCTTGAAGCAACAATTAACTATGAAAAAACCATTAGTCATATCCAAAATACTTTATTTTGAAGTATTTACAGGCCTAATACCACATTGCCTCCTTGCATTCTGTAACATCAGACTGTGCCTCACATGGTGAGAAAGTCCTCAAGTAGTGGACATTTTCCAAGAGAATGAATGGTGAATCACAGCAATTTTAGGCAGAGCCAGAATACAGCTTAGCTGACAGGAGAAAATTAAAATCAGCTGACCTGTAACTCCCAGGAAGCTCTGACAGATGTGGACTCACAGGAGAAGGAGGCAAAGACAGTAATAGAGACGAAAGTGTTTTTACTGCCCTAGTGGCTTCTGCCTTTGCCCTCTCCTGGCCTTGCCCTGAAGCCCTGTGTTCCACCCTCATGCTGATGGCAGTGTGTTCCTTTTGGGTTCTTTCTAACTCAGCATATTTTCTGATTCCTTCAGGAATTACCGCCACAACAAGTGGCAGCAGATCCCAACTTGGGCAGCATCCATTATCACCATAGGGCAGACACATACTCCCTCCTTCTTCTCCTCTAGGTCCACTTGAGTAGTGGGCATTACTTTTTTCTCACTCACCATGGTAATTTGCAGATATTAAATTATACTCAGAAGGGCCTATAAAATATGAGCAAATCCAAATAAGAAACATAGCTCAGAAAAATTTTCTTAAAAATAAAAAGAGGAAGGGAAACCATCTACTATACAGGCTATGGAATTAAAACAATGTCTTTTCCCAGGTTCATGCTGAGCTCTAGGTGCACACAACATTTCATGCAAATCAGATGTAATTTACTGTGTGATTTGTTTCTCCAATAAAAAAAGTGAGAATATGGAGAACAATAATTTTCCCGCATTTTAGCTACACATTTCTCCATAAATAGCATAACTATTATAATGACTTCTCACGTGAGCTGGTAGAGTGATTGCCCCTGTGTGAAACACAGGCAGATCATTTCTTTATTGTGCTCAGGGTGCCTTGGAGTTCAGTCACAAGTGTACGTGTGTGTGTGCAATAAACACAAGCACAAATATACCAGAGACAGCACTACAAACAAGTATCTGTACAGGATGTGGTGTGTGTTGTATGATCTGTGAACATGTTTGTGTGCATGTGTGTATCAACCACTTTGCTCCCATTGCTCCTCTTGTCCAGAACCACCTTATTCCCTCATATAATGTGGCACTGAACCAGCTCCTGGTGACATACACAGGGGTATGGCTACCACGGACTTCCCAAAAGTAAAGGCTTTTTCCCTGCAAATGAGAGAGATTTCATCAGTTGCTGTGTGGGCACGTAGGAGTTGTCAGATACAAAATTAATCTGTAATTAGCAATATATGTGGCAAGTCAATATAATGGTGTCAACATAACATGCAGTGCTGCTGCTAACCAAAGTCATTGCAAGCCATAATCCATTTCCCATTCCTCCTGATATATCACAATGTGAGAGGCAACAAAATGGCCAGCATGTTGAGTCCTTCAGTTGAAAAAGGCCTGATTGTCAGTCACTCCTTGGGGTGTAAAAGAGGTATTGCAGACACAGCATTGGCATAATGTCACTTACAAGGTGAAATGCAAAGCATTAAATTTTTCTCAAAAGCATTTTATTCAAATTACTGGTTTTTATTTTAAAAAAATTATTTAGGAAAAGTTAAATTGGGGCTTGGATAAGGTAATTTTTGGGGAGAAACACTTGTGTGAATATTTCCTAGAAGAAACTTTACCCACAATGTTGGAAAAACAGGTACAAAACAACTTCTGAAATGCAGAAGTTGCTTATTACATTTCTAAAATGGACCTGTAAGTTCAGAGACACACTCACATATATGCAAGGTGCATGTGTGACAATGAATTTTTATAATAAGCCTGCATGGAATACAGAAGTGAGAAAAATAGGTGGATATATTACAGTGAGCTTTTGATATTATTATATGTTAAAGTATTTTATTATAAATACTTCTGTGGCACTTACTTAGAAAACCCAGGTTGAGTGTAAGGTTTGGAAGGGGGAAGTTATTTTGGTAAAGTAGAGCAGCTATTTTCCCAGCTGAATAGTAATGGGAGAATAATAAATTCTTGATTGCATTTTCTTGCTTTTTTGACATTGTGTTTTAGATTTGTCATTTGTATATATTAATACATAATCAGCTTTGCAATAAATTCTGTTTGTGAAACCATTTCCTGATGGTCTTGATAGATTTGTACATGGAAACAGAAAGGCAGGCATCAATAAGACAGGCTTATTCAAGATGTGAAAATGAAAAGCTTAATCAAAAATACCAGGTTTATTTGTAAGTTTAGCAAAAAAAAAAAAAAACCAGTATGAATTTCAAGTTAAACGAGGGACATGAAACATAAAGCTCCCAACTAACATTTGCTCTGAGCCCTGTATCTTAGTTTAATAAAAAAGAGAACATGCTCAGGCAATGAAGAAATAGTGGTAATGACATTTTCTATCTGGGAGAAGGAGGATAATGTCAAAAAGTCACTGTTGTGCCAGGGCTGCTAAAACCTGATGCATCCTACTCACAGGTATGAGGCACAAGAAGTGGTGCTTGTGTTTTTTCAATGATAAGCCTGACTTTTCCACCCCTTCTCTCATCATAGTTCCAACAAGTAAGGCAAGTTTGCTCCCTTGCCCAAGGATGTCCACTCTGGCTAAAATATTAATGATTTCAGACATGCAGACATCTGGTCTTCTGCACATCCCCACAAAATTGCATTTCTTGATTGGAATTGTGAGAAAACCCATCCAGATAAATTTAAGGCTTCAAGCCAAGGCTTAAGAAAGTGATGTCTGCAAGAAGCCTAAAAACATAGCTTCAAATAGACATGTAACTTTTAATTGACTGAAGTAAAAGTGAATCTCATCCTAAAATCTCAGTCCCTTGCCAGGAACAGTCATGCATCCCCTGGAGACCTATTAAGGTTCTATGAGGTCCTCAAAACCTGGCTCCTTGGCATCTCCCCCCAGGAGTTCATGGCTCTGCGGTTCTCAAGGATGCAAAACCTGTCTGCCACTAACCTGCACCAAGCAGGTCAGCCCTCCTCTCCTGCTTTCTTATTCTCCCAACTGTTTTGAGATCAAAAGCAGAGGAGGGGATACCACTGTGGTTTGAGTCTGGGGCGAATGCACAGAGCATGAGCCGTTTTCCCCTTTGCAGCATTTCTCTGCCAACCTACTTGGCGTGAAACCTCTCTGAGCAGGGCAAGCCTTTCGCTGCCAGGAAAGCTGAGTCAGCTTTTCTATCATTCACACATTTTGCAAACAGATGAAGATTTTCTTCACTGTCTTTTCCTTTTGAAATTTTTCACAAAATCGTTTTATCTATGCAGTGCCTGTGAAAAGATTTTGTTGCATGTGTTAAAAATTTGGAATTCCAGCTCTTGCAATGGCATATCCTGCACACTGCATTTGCTCAGCTTGATTGGAGTAGTATAACTGTGAATTGTATTATCCTTGACAAGGGCCAAGTCAGAATCTGTTTCCTGCCAATAATTGACAGTGGGAACTGGAAAGTCACTGCTTTGCTGGAACAGTAATGCCAGCAAATTGGTTTTCAGGTGTATTGCTGGTTTTCAAACTCTGCAGTAATGAGGAACATATTAAACATCTAGACTGATTTATAGGAAACGAACCCAGAACAGGTGCTGCTACCTCAGCCCAGGCTTATTTGCTAACAGAATATGAATAGAAATGTTTTATGCCAAATTTGAACATCATACATGACAGGATACCTCAGTCCATCTCTCTCTACACAAATGGTTTTTCTTATGAAGCAATTTCTAGTTTTCAGGCTGAACTCTTTGTTTTCTGGGAAAAAAAAATCAATTTGGGGGCTCCAATAGCTAGTAGACATTTTTATGATAGCTACAATGCAAGTATGTATTTAGAGAGATTTTTCAACACTACTGGAGTAGCAGTAAACAACTTCTTTACTGCCTGATAATGCAGAGATGCTTACTTTCATAAAAATAAATCTTGAACAGGTTTCAGTACTCCTCTGAAATGAGAGGTTCAGGGACTGGGACAGGAAGACCTTGGAAGGGAATGATACTTTATTGATTTACTTAGGTAACTATTTTCTTGGCAGTACTTAGCATGGGTGCAAAACACCTATTATGTGCTGACTGTAATTTTTTATAACCTTCATTTAAAATGATGAAGTGGTTATTCCATGCTTGGTAGGACTTTGTATGTTTTGCAAGACACAAGCCTGCTTTCCAAAGACTACACAAGCCCTGTGAGCATTCAGCCACAGATTTTTTGCTGTCTTTCAGAAGGTCTAGTGTTTGAGGTTTTATCTCTACACACCTCAAAAAACACCTACCCCATTTTTTTGTCCACATGAAAAGATGCCTCCATTCCACTCACTACATTTACAATTAGGAGTAATAATATATTCTCTGTATTATAGTCAGTACAAAACAAATTCCTCCATTTTCCTTCACACAGTTGATACAGGCTTCACTTGTTCTGTTTACAAATCACGATAAATCACAAAGAAGAGATTTGGGAAGTGGCATATTTGGAGCAGACATCAAAAACTCCTCTTCACCTTCTTTTTTGTCAAGGAATTATCCAGAAGGAAAAACTAGCATATGTCCAGGGAGTAAAAATCTTGGAAACCACCAGTTTTAATTTTGCAGAAGGTCTGTCAAAACTTAAGTAATTAATTCTTGTGCCCCAAAAACTGGTGTCACTATACCACCTAGACAACTTTCAGACAGGTATCCCTCCCTGTGCTGCTTCCCTGACTCCCCAAGGCTGGAAAGGAGCAGGATCACCAAGGGAGCAAACTGTAAACCTACTGTAAAGTTACCATCCTGACTCATCTACACAATAAGCTGAATCCAGCCCCTGCAAGTTCTTTCCTTTGGTACGAAAGGAGCATCATTTGTTCAAAAGAAGAACCATAAGTTGTCACCTCTTGGAGCTGAGGGCAGTCTCAGATTGTGCCACAGGAGCAAGAGGAAATCAGGATGCATTTTTCATTTCTCAGGACTTTGAAATTTTAACCTGCCTGTACCAGAAGGGTGTTGTTGTACAAGTGAAGTAAACAAATCCAAGGGATACAAAGATCCCTCCCTTTAAAAAGAAAAGGGGAAAAAAGGCCCATCACCCCTCTTCTGGAGTCTGTCTGAAGTCCAGGTTCAATGTGCAAAGTTTAAAAGCATTCAGTATTGTCACCAGCTAAAGGAGTAAGAGAGGTGTTCATCAGCACAAGGACATCATCTCTGTCCCCTCATCACTGCAGAGAGGGGTACCCAGAAGGTACTGGCTGTTCCAGGTAAGGACTCTTTGTCTGGACCTCACCAAACTTCAGCTAAGGTCAGCCAGGACTGGGATCTTTTTGCACTGTCTCTCTGTCTTTGACCACCAATTCCACCATGAATCTGAGAAAACATCTGAAGAAATCTGCTGCATCTCCAGTAAAGATTTTGAAGAGGTCATGGATTAGCTCTGAACATCTTCACTGTTGACTCTATGAATGGATACAATTTGGTTTTGTTTTTTTTTTTCTTTCCTGAAAACAGAAAAAGGGGGAACAAATGAAGAAATCAACATATGGATTAAACATTTGGCTGAAAAATAGCATCAGGATTAAATTTTGCTCTCTGGCTTGCTCTATAGCTGACTGAAGTCCACTTATGGTGAGATCAGGGAAAATACAAGACACCTAAGAGCAGGTCAGGTGAGATGTTACTCAATAAGCATTGTACATTGCAAGTCTTACACAGAAGGATGAAATACTTGATTAACTGATTCTGGCAACCTGGCACACTGCAAAAGAAAAATTAACATATATCCTACAAACCCCAGAAATAACAGTGTACTTAAACCAGATTTTTTTTTTTTATATATCTGCAAAAGCTAATTTGAGAGTATAATAATTATGAACAAGATGACAGAATTATTAGCAAGCCAGCAAAAAGAGAATTAGTTGGTAGATACCATCATTACACACTCAGATGCTGGTAGTAGCTTCTTGAAATTACAGCTGACAGCACAAGGTTGAAGCTGGTGCTGCGGATAAATGTAAGTAGCAATGCACAGAGAAGTTTTCCTGCAGACTCACTTCCTACTTCTGTTAAACCATGGCAGTCTGCCTGGCAAAAGTGCCCAGCTTTGGGCCACAGGGAGCTGCCTGGTGAGGCTGGCCCAGATCAGCCAGCTGTCCAGCCTTGCTCCCTGGGAGCAAGGAGAACCCACAGGCATGTGTTCTGTGGCACTGCAGAGGTCACAGACAGATTTGCTTTTTTTGTCTAAAGCACAGATTTGGGGCTTTCATGTCCTCTAAACCCACTCAGCTAGCTATGTGAAGCATCTGAAACCTTTCTCTCCTGCTCATCTGTGAGAGGTGACAGAGAGCCAAAACCCTGCCATTCCCTGGGGTGTTGGGACTCAGCATGACACCTCCAGACCTGGAAGTCATCTATTCCTCCTGCAGGGATTATCTGCCCTCATGTAGTTAACGAGTTAATACTAACCATATGGTTGATTACAGCAATTATTGCAAACACAATGTCTAATGAAGGCAAAAGTATGGTAAAATAATTAGACTTAATTATGACATTCACATTTGAAATTATGTGTCACTTACCCTGCATGAAAGATGAAAAATTCCTCTTGAAGTGGAGAAATTTAAGCTTCCTCTGCATTCCCCAAAGATGGGATTCCTGCAGCGTTGCAAGAAAGAGGGGGATGTTTATGAAGTCCCAAAACTAAGACTGCATAAGACACCCAGGCTTTTTTTTTTTTTGGCCCATCCACATCATTTTGTTTTTGTGGATAACTTTCCCTCCTTACCCAGTGCTCTCACAGCTGGGTGGGAAGCTTCAGAGGGGTCAGAAAAGCAATAAGGATCCTGGACAAATTCCAGGAGATCCTCCAGTCCCCATGTTATTTCACATATTTGAACATCATTCCTCACACCAGCATAGCTCAGGAGGCTTTCCTTGGCCTTCCTTCTAATGGCAAATATGACCCAGAGTTTTCCAAGGGTGATCCCTTCTATTTGAAGAGCTCTTCCTTCTCCTTTGCTTTCCTAAGCAGTATCCTGTTGCCTGAGTCAATTTTAATTTACAAATAGCAGTCTCGTTTTGGAAGTTTGTAACACATACTTGCACATTAAATATTGGCTGCAGTGGGAGAGGGGAATTTTGGGTTGGTGCATTTGTCACAGTGCTCAAAATTCCGGCTGGATCGATTTGCTCAATTCATTTTACAGCGCTATTTTCATTAGCTAATCCTGGGGAGTTCACTGCCCTGTATCTATTAAGTACACACTCTCACACACACACATTCAGAGTGGGGGAGGACAGATTTCATTAAAAAGCATCACAGACAGGAAGGTATCCAAGTCACTTCCAATACATTATATTAGCTCAACTCTAAGGAGGCTTTCCTTAGAGTTCACAGAGTTCATGGTTAAAGCTTTTCTTTTGATGGCCTGAGTCATGCAATCCAGAATGCGCTTCATGATCACTGCCTGCTAGCTGGAAAATATTTACGCTATGTGGCTTAAACTTCAGCATGAAAATTATTTTGACAAAATACACAGTAAGAGCACTTGGTCTGCTTTTCTTCATGTCAATATGAAAGTGCTTTTCATGCAGCCTCTTACTTTATTCACTGTAACAGCTCAATGGGAACCTGCAAGGTTAATCAAGAACCTGTGTATGAATGGATAGTCTTCACACAACCCAAAGCCATTTTTTCTGCATAAAGTCACCCATCATAATTTACGAATGGCTGCTGTAGTGTTTGGTCATCCCTGGAACATGTGCAGGTGCAAGGCACATTTTAAAAATGAAAATAATCTAATGTGAAACCAAAACTGCTTGGTGCACACCTAGCAGACTCTGGAGCCCATTTCTGTGATGCTTATCCACCACTCTCCCCTACCACAATCAACACTGACAGCTTGCAAAGCACCTGATCTGCTACACCACCAGCAGCAGAACTGAGTGGTGGGCAACCACGGCCAGGCCACCCCCAGACTCTCTGGCCAGCACCACTTTGTTCCCCCGTGCCCTGCCCGTGCTCTGGTTCCCTCCTGGCCTGAGCCCAGCCAGTTAGGCACAGCCATGGCACCTTTCCAGGGCTGTTGGTGAGTCTCAGGCCTGGAAACTCTCAGTGGGGAGAAAAAGCAGACAGGACTGTAAACTCCAGCAATCCATATACACCAATGGGAGCCATCCTCCATGGCAAAGTAAATTCCAGGCAGAGGTCAGTGCTGCCAGTGAATCATGTAATGACAGTGTCCGGAGGAAAACTTGCCAGTTGTTCCATGTGACAAATCACACCCCTTAGAAACTCCTTGCATTCCCAAAAGGTGAAACAGTTTTTCTCTTTCTAGGTGACCACAGCTGAAAAAGTCATCAATTCAAGAAAGGCAAAAAGACAAACCATGGGATTTTAAAGTGCTGCTCAGGCACCTAAAGTACAGGAAGCATCTGCTACTAGAACCTGTGTTACTACGGATGGGGTCAGTGCACATAATTGTCACTGTAAAGGAACAATATTTTCCAGCAATTCACAGGTAGGAGTTTTTGGTGCTCTGGGGTTTGTTTTGTTTTTGTTTTGTGTTCTTTTATGTTTACTATGTATATAGAAAAATAAGGTAAAGTCAACTCACAATACTCACTGGGAAATGCAGACTTTTTATTCATTCATAGTATTTGGTAAGATTCTTCATTCTTACAGGATCTGCATTCACCTAGAGTAGTTGTCAGACCATTCACAGTTATCTGAGGTTGGAGTCTCAGAAAACTGCTACAGGGCAGGGAAGGAATGAAGATGCATAGGCTTCCTAAAAGCCAAGATTCTGAATTACATCACTGTTCCATAAATATGTTCATTTTATTCATGTTCATTCCTGAAAGAATTTACTGCACCAAGGATGTCATCTTGACTATGTATCTTAGAATTGATCATTTCCCCAATTAAGCTGTTCAGGCCTCAGACTTAAAGAACTGTCACAGCTGCTGGAAGATGATTTATCTCCTGATGACGGGCAGAGCTCCTGACCAAAAATTATTAATGACAGAGCTTCTTTTTTTGAAATAACCTTAACCCAAGCATATATCTTCTTAGTCACATTAATATCTGAACACATACCCCCAGTACTTAGCCAGGTATTAAATGGATGTAAAATCCTAAACCTTAGTCTTTTAATACAGAGCCTTTCAAATGAAGAAAAAGAGATTAATCCAGCCCTATTCTGAGCCAGGCTGTACAGCAATAGCTGCTGTTTCATGGGAAATGCAAGCTCTGAACAGTGCTTTGTTTCACATCGCTCTGCTAACTTCCACAACGGAACTTCCCCAGGCTGGTCTGGCAAAGGATTCCTCCCAACAGAAAAAGGCACGAAGATGAAACACGACATGTATTTGTTCACCAGTTCAGGTCAATTATTTTTTTTGTGTAAGTCTCTAGGGTTTAACACCACTCCCACTGAAGTTACTGAAGAGTTCTGCCGTTGGCATTCACGGGGCAAGAAACAGGCCCTCCATCAGCATGGGCTTGGGATCACTGCTGCAGCAGTAGGGCTCCATTGCTGCCCTGGACGAGATGACTTTATTGCATTTAATAGCTTAGCAAATTTAAACATAAAATAAATTGAAGGGACATTGTTTGTGGGGATTGTTGCATACACAATATGGCTCACGTTTGTGCAAAGGCTTCAACAGCAGTGCCCTGATATGGTTGAGTTCTCCTGTACTATGAATGCATAAAAGGCACTAACTCAACCCAAATTTTCTCTAATTTTAATGCCTATAAAGTCTTTTGCACCTCAAAAACTACCATCACAAATGTCATTAAGCATAAGATAATTCACACACTCAGCTGAGCAGTCCTACCCTATTCCAGATATATGTAAAAACTTCCATTTAAACTTTTGTTTTAATTAGTTCAAGAATTCATCCAAATGTTTAAAAGTTTTAAACAGCTATGTATCTTTCTTATTATTCAGTTCCCTTATTATTCATTTTCAAAGGGCCCTCTGACACCTATCAAATCTGATAGACGGAGCAGTGATTTCTCTCAGGCGAGTGTAAATCTTACACCATTTCCCACACGATATTACTTTCCACATGTGTGATGGCTCTGGAAACAAGTAATCAAATTAATAGGACTATTTAACTTTCATTCATATCTTAGCTGCCACCATAAATTTTCAACCATCAGAAGACAGTAAAATGTTAGTTTTGCTTTATTTGGAGAAGATATTCATTTTCACAACTTCTGCCTTATTAAACCCAGCAGCATATTTCTTGGGTGAGACAGTATGATTCACACTGACAGCAGTTTCAATAACCACTCCAAACTTTTGCTATTTACATTTGGTTTTTTGAACAGGTCATATTCTCAGCATTAAAAGTTTATGATGATTTAATAGGGAGACTGTAAATATAATCTACCTTAGTCTGAAAATTTCAGTGCTTAAAAAAATACTGTGGGAACCAATTTCAGCAACGGAATTCCTCAGCTGACCCACAGAGCTCCTCTTCGGCAATATTCATTCCTGGGAATGTATCAAAACTGTCCTCAGCTCACTGTGCTGGCTGGTCACTGCCTACTGCAGCAGCTTCAATAGGTCGTTACTCTTCTGCAAAATGCTCAGCAGTCCCAGCCCAGGATATGTAACAGATCATGTCACTTTTTGGGAACAAGATTTGCTTGCCTGTGGCTCAATGGAAACAGCACAGAGACCTGCTGGTCCAGGGCCAATGAACTGAGGGCATGATAAGGGCAATGCAAAAGTCATCAACTATATAAATATATGAGTTTTTACTGCTCAGACAAGGTGTAATAATAGCCTGCCTGTGTGCTCTGAGCACATCTCAATTGCAGGCTGAAATTTCTTCATTTAAATCACCATGAATTATACCACTTTTTCCTCACTGACCATTCCTTGGAAAGGGTAGGTTTTCAACCCACCCATTGCCAGTATCAGCTCTCAGCACATTTCAGTAAAATAATATTAAGTATTTTCCCCTTCATCCTCCACCCACACATGCAAAACTTTCACTTAAGAGGAAATGCAAAAGAAAGTGTGTGAGAGCTGCTATCAACATTGCTTCCACACCTGAGTGGACAGCAACTGAAAACCACAGTGGTTCTGTGCGACGCACACGGCAGCATGAACAAAACAGCACCTCACCAGTTCTAAGCAAATATCTCCAAAAATTTGAAGCAGATATTAGTTTTAGTGAGGACACTGCACAGTGACTAAAGAGAACAAAACTCACCACTCAGAGTTGAAAACTGCTAGAGCAGCTCTACATTTTATGGTAATAAAGTGTTTGCAAAAAGATTATGTCTTGTGACATGATAGTTTGGCATTTGTGACTTAAAACTACATTTAGACATTTTGCAGCTTTATGATATGGCAAATTCAAGCTTGGTTGGCTAACCATTATCATCTTACTTCTTTCAGAATTATTGCTTCCCAGGCTTATTCTTCCTCTTGGAGATGTGTGTTTCTGATTATTTTCCCTCAGATTTATTGTCCTGCAGTTTTCTGGTATGAATCTTAGTTTCTATAAAAATGCCCGCCTACCTTTATAATCTTTTTAGGTCTCTTTTTATTATCTCATTTTCTCTCTCCTAATTCAATATCCTCTGAATTTTGTAATCATATTCTTCTCACTTTTTTCTTTTAGATCATTAATGATGGTATTTAATACAACCTGTCTTACACCACTCCTAAAGTACTG
Source organism: Serinus canaria (assembly GCF_022539315.1). NCBI lineage: Eukaryota > Metazoa > Chordata > Aves > Passeriformes > Fringillidae > Serinus > Serinus canaria. The sequence continues at coordinate 53,756,229 of NC_066316.1, read as the reverse complement.
CATGATGATCATAATCCTTAGCTTTTAAAAAGCAAAATCTATTCATAACTCAAAAAGCATTTCATATGTCAGGAAATTGCTGTTAGCCCATATTACAACCAAAGATGCAAACGATGCAGGTCCTCACGAAAGATGGTTTCCTTTCCCTATGTTTCATCTACAGGCAAAGGACAAAGAGATACAAACTCCACTGGAGCCTCTTTTGGAGTGGCTAAATTAACTTTCTACTTTGAACACCCCTTCAGAGGACCCCAACATCTCTACACATAAGATGAAATAAATAGTAAGATAATATTGCCAATAGCTTTCTTAAAAAAAAAAAAAAAAGGAGAAAAAAAAGAAAAATAAAAAGTCAAGTGATCCAAAAATCCAACAGTCACTGTGCTTTCTGCTGCTGTTTCACTGTTTGGCCATAGCCTTTAGATTATCAATGTTCAATGGTTGGATTATTGACTGTCTAGTGTGAGGGGCAGTCTGATGAGCAGCTATGATGTATTACAGATCTTTTTCAAAGGTGGAAGTAGTTTTGTCTCACTTTCTTTGGCCAAATTTCTCTCTGAATAATTAGATTCTGAATGCCTAAAGTGTCAAAGGCTTTATTTAGTTAGGATATTAGCTTATTGCAATAAAATTGCAATGTAATTTTTTTCACTGTTATGCAGCTGCTATTACTCATGTGAAAGCTCTATGTTGCTGATTGATGAAACAAATTATTCCTTCATACTCCTATCACCGTATTCATAGAGATGGTGTCCATGCTGCTGACAGCAAGATCATAGGATAATTTTGTCATTTACTTCATTTAACGTGACCCATGCCTGTAGTCTCCTTGTCAGGAAGTTACTCTGCCACCCCAAGCCTACAAGGAGTTGCAAACATGCAGTAGCTCCTGTGCCTTTAGCAGAACGCCCTGTGCAAACACATTAAGATTAGATGAAGGAATTTGTGTTCCCTGCTATGTTTTAATTAGGTAAAAATCTGCAGGGAACAAAGCTGAGCAGAAGTCACTCATGGCAGGGCCATGCCTAGACCACAGGCTCCGTACACCTCTTTCATGCTGTAAAAACCTAGACAACCAGTTCCCACTTGCAAGAGTACAACACGGGACCAGGGGATTATCCGTCACAATTCAAACGCAAGTCTCTGATAATAGTAACTGTGTTCCACTGTTAGAAGTGATAGACTTACATAATTAGCTGCAAGTGCTATTTCTGTGTGTGTAAAATCTTTTAATTATTTCCTTTTTAATTATTTTAAATTACCTAATAACTCTTTGGCAGAGAGGGATGTATGGGAGGGAGGTGCAAAGCCCGCCATCATTATGAAAGCTTTTCAAGAGCTCCATTATGTGCTGTGAGCATCTGACTCTTTGTAGCATGAGTCACCCACAAAGTCTTGAGCCATCAAGTAATTAAGGTTCTTTAATACAGAGTGGGAGGGGAGGAAGTAATACCATTTGTCGTTATGATCAGTCACATTCCTACAAGTATATATCATAACTGTTTTATAAATGGATTATTAGCAAATCAGATTACAGCACTAATTATTTCTCCCAGCATTTCCTTTGCCCATGTGCTGTGGACTCATCCACTCCCCAGTTATTACTACTCTTCCATCTGCTTGTTTCCCCCCTTTGCTATCTCACACACATACACAATCACTTATGTAAAGTCACCCAGGACAGGAAGAATCCTACAATAACTGTTATTAGCACTGCAAAGGAAAAACATTGCTGGTTCTCATTGGAAATCTTTCTGAATGGATACCTGCATGGCAACCTCGGCACAACATGATGGTTGTAACCCAGTTTGGAGCAGAACTGTGAAAGAGGAATTCACAACACAAAGCCATCTCCACGCTGGCAAGCAATCTCAGAAGAAAAGACAAGAATTGGCAGGCCTGAAAAGAAAACCACCTTTCTCACCTTTACTGGAAAAAACAGGGCTGTTAGGTAAGACATGTTAGATAACTTTTTTTTCTTTTTTTTTTTTTTCTTTTTTAATGAAGACTAAGCCCAAGAGAGCTGGATTGTTCCGGGAAAAAATCAAGGACAGGACAAAGTTAAAAAAGAGCTGATGAAAGGAGCAAAGCAGAGGGGTAGGAATTAAACTAAAGGAAAACATAGGTGGAATCATAGGTCATATTTGCTACATGCACTCAATGAAATCTGCTATAATTTTAAAGAACTCCCAGAGGATTTAGCAGTCCCAAGGAAGTTTAATCATTGTGCCAGCTGTAAGTTTTCACAAAAATAACGGAGATTCAGATGTTTCTGTTTTGCTATTTTGCCTACCCTACAAAATTCATTACAATCATCAAGTCAAAGCCTGAAAAGTTATACAATATGAAAAGTAAGGCAAAGCTGCTCCCCTACCCAGCAAGGTAAAATACAACTCCTGCCACAGATTTACTAGAGTAAAGGAAAGATTTCAGGGTAAAAAATGATGGCTTGTGAGACCACAGATCTTGTGTCCTCCAGAAGAAAAAAACAGTCTTGTGCACAGTCTTTGCACAATTACTTCTCTGGTTCATAAGGTGGGATTAACATTACTCAAAATATTTGTTAGAAATGGATAAAGAGTGTTAAAAATGCAAGGTTTAGGCTCAGTGCTAATGACAAATTTGCAACAGACTTCTGCTTAATATCTGCTTAATCTCTCGTGTAATCATGCACCACCAATCCCTTTGTTAAGGCTGTCCCCTGACCAACACAAGTCCTCTCCCCACTGTTACCAAAACATTGCTAGTGTTGGATCTTCTCTCACACATATCATACTCAGCTCAACTATATTATATTTTACACGCATCAAGGCAAAATACAGCTTTCCACCTTGTGCTGGTTTGGTCTAGGGTAGAGTTAATTTTCACCACAGCCCTAGTGTGGGGCTGTGTTTTGCATTTGTGCTGAGCAGAGTTGATAACACTGAGATGTTTTTGTTATTGCTGAGCAGGGCTTGCACAAAGCCAAGGCTTTTTCTGCTTTTCATACAGACACGTTGGCAAGGGGCTGGAGGTTCGTGGGAGGCTGGGAGAAGACACAGCCTGGACAGCTGACACCAACCAAGGAAAGGGATATGCCATATCACATGGCATCATGCTCACTATGTAAAGCAAGGGGAAAAAGGAGGAAGGGGAGGGGATGTTTGGACTTAGGGCACTTGTCTTCCAAATAACCATTGCATGTGCTGGAGCCCTGCTTGCCTGGAGTTGACTGAACCTTGTTTTGCTTTGCTTACATGCACAGCTTTCACTTTACCTATGAAACTGTCTTTATCACAACCCACAAGTTTTCTAGCCTTTAGTCTTTTGATTCTCTCTCCAGTTCCACTGGTAGGGGGGCGAGAGCACGTGGCTGTGTCAGCCTGGCATTTGTTGATGGCTGGGGTTAAACTATGGCACACCCTTAACTAGAGCTACCACCTATATTTCAAGGCATGGTGATACAGCATCAATAAACAGAGAGGCATCAAAGGGGGAACATACCTGCATATCCAGAAGGACTATTCAATGCCTGCATCTCCAGGATGGACAAAGATATGCCATGTTCAGCTCCACCATCCGCACTGCAGGTAAGAGGAAAGAAAGTCTGATGCACCAACACCAGCCACAAGGAAAGACCCATTGATTCCACCAAAATTCCTCAGCATGTGTCCCAGAAGCTTTCAGAACTCTCTGTGAGAGGCACACTGCAGGAAGGTGCCTGCATTTGCTTTCACTGATGTTTGGCTTATGTTCTTGAGAAGAGGGTCTTTGGCCAAATGAATTCACAAGTATCAGCATCCCATATTCACCACCCCCCCACACACACCCCCCCCCCAGGAGAATGTGACTCAGACCTTTCCTTTTCTCCAATCCCAGTTAACCTGAACGTGATGGCTGAATTTCTGCTGGCTGGGAAGCATGGGTTCATCCAGAAATGTTTCCCACAACACTGGCTCTATCCCTCAGTAGGGCTTGATTCTCTTTAAATGTTGCTATGGTACTATTTTAATCAGCAATTACAGACAAAGCAGAGTCATAAACTCCCTCTAAAGTGAGACCCCTCACGGGTACTGAAACAATAGCATATGCCTATGGTTGGGCAAATGTCTCAACTCTACTCTCTCTAAGGTGCTACTTCACAACATTAAACCTATAAAACTCAATCATACTCTAGCCTGGGAGAAAAATTCAGTGAAAACTCTAGAGGAGTCAATTTATTTGGAAGTTAACCAGACATATTTCAATCTCGATTGGACATCTAGAGACACAACATAAATTTTTATATAGGTTATTTGATTCTCACACCTCATAAATTAAATAGAATGATCTCTGATATATCTAATGCCTGGTGGTAAAACTGTGGAAGGATGGATTTCTGGTACATTTGTTTCCAGTGCCCTGCAGTTAGGTCCTTCTGGGCATCAGTTAAGGTTAATGTGAAATGAGGGGCAGTGACAGGAGACAGTTTTAAGTCCTGACCAATTTGCAAAGGAAAGTCAGCTTGCTGGGGCCAGCTTAACAGACACTCTGCACAGGACAAAGCTAACGGTGAGTTAGGCATTGCTGCCAGGCTCTGCTCAAAATTGCTGCACAACCATAGAAAGCTGGGAGATTGCTTGGCAAGCTGAAAGCAAACACTCCAGAAAAAAATTGTTTTCAAAACACAGCTGGATGACTAATTTATTAGTTCATTTATCCCATCCAAAGTCACTCACAACTTTCCCTGTATTTGCCATTTGAGCAAGCCAATAACGAAGTTTGATTTAAGCTGCAACCAGTATGAAAATCCAATTGAATTGCATCTTGCAAATGTCTCAGTTGAATATAGAATGGGGTAGATATCTAAATCCCACGGTGGGTTCTCGTGTCTTTGACTGAACAGAGAGATGATGTAACAGACCATGTTACAATTCAGAACTTGACCCACACCAACTAGCTGTGTAATTCATCCAGTCAGGAAGAGAAATAATGCCACATGTGGGCTTGTGATCCACACCTAGACACAGCCTGCATGGGTAGCACTAACTGTGCAAATACACTCCTTATGTCTCCAATTGTACAGGTAAAGATTGCTTGCAGTAAATCTCAAGATAAAATGCTCCTTTTTTGCAACTCCCCAAGTAAAACTCAGGTGCTCCTAGGAAACAAAAACCACCAAATGAAAATTTGTTACCTGCTATACAGCAGCAGTGACATTACAGTGGAAGTTACACTACAATCAGAACTGGCATGTGTCTCACATGCAATAACAAGGCTCAGAGCTGTCTGAGTTATTCAAGTTGTACTTAATACCATCAGCAGGAAAATATGCCTCTGAAGTATTTTGGTCACTTTTTCCCATTTTTTTATACCCCCTTACCTTCTCCCACTGTTTTGGTATCCTTTTGCATTTTTCTTCCCCTTCCTTTTCCCTTGCTTGTTTCTTTCTTGCAGCCCTAACTGTCTCGCTTCTGAATTTCCTTCCCATGTCTTCCTTCAGCATTTTCATTTTTCCCTCAAACTAGGCTTGACTGTTCATATTACAGTAAAGTTATTACCAGTGACAGTATGTAACTGCATTTGTTGATTTAAAAAGTCTCTTCCAGCCTTATATTTCTTTCTTGTTTCCTAGTTCATTTGACAAAACCTGGTCATTTTGACAGAGATTTGTGTGCAGAGATTAGTATCATTACTAGGCTTCAGAGTGAAAATCCCACTGTAGTGCAGTGCAAAGGAGGAAAAAAGGAGGAAGGAATTCATTTTTCCCAGAGGTCTCATTTCACATAAGGAAGAGAACTCTTTATCTGTTATGCTTATCTTGCTTTTAAAGGTTAGCTTTGTAGCCAGGTGGGTGAGCAGCATTTTATTACTAAAGTAAGCATGTTTCCAGGCTTCATGTGCCATATGGCCCATGGAGAAATAAAACTCCAGCCTATGGGCAGGGTGTTCAAGACCTCTGTTCTAGGCAGCTGCATGCAGCTCTGAATTCTTGGTATGTTTTTCAGAAATTTTATGCATTCTAATTTGATTAAGTTCCTTCTCTTGGCAACTGGTCATTGTCAAACCCTTTTCTGATCAGCAGGGGACTAATACAACCTGGGAGCTCCAGCCTGGGCAATGGAAAACATTATAGGCGCAATGGAGAATATATTTGCAAAGAGTATCTCCTGCACCTGGACTCCATTTATTAAGTTTGCAGAAAGGACAGCTCCTGCCAAGAAGCCAGACATTCTGACCTTGTTTGAACCTGCCTGCTGCTTGTGGAGCGGGATCTGTAGCGAGCAGGAGCAAAGGAGGGGCACGGGGCACACTGCTGCTCCTCAGGGACTCACTCCAATATATGGGGAGTTTATGTTACAAAGTGCTTTACTTTTAAAGCCAGTATTCTTTCATCTCATCACAGGATATAAAGTTGCTATTGAGCTATATTGCTGTGTCTAGTCAGGGCGTGTGTTTGTGTGCTGGTGTCAATCATTTCTTTCTGTACCCTTCATCAGCTGCAGCTCACGGAGTGGCAGGTGGTTCTTGCTCTCCAATCTACTGATGCTGCTTGGCTTTATTATATCATCTTTCCCCCTCCTCGAGCTTTATAACCTATCAAGATCTAAAGTCTCTAATAAACAGTAAGTTAAAAGGGGGAAAAAAAATCCCAGCATACAAAGTTAATGCAGCTTGCATTCAATACTCAGCTCATCTTCAGCAAGGCTCTAGTTTTCCCACTATGACATGAAATTGAACTTATCCAGTAATGCAGTTCTCATTTAGGATTTAAACATGTTAGCATTTCCCTTAATGATCATGCTTGGCTCTCAGACACTGCTGAGATAAGTGTCCTGCAAATAGCTAAGCTGGATAGACACAGATAGATACTGTTTTCTTTAATAAAAGCAAGATCCTTCAAAACAACAGATTACCTAACCAGAGTATTATCTTTCCAAACAAATAAGATATTTACTTATTCCTCTTGAAAAATGGAGAAAAAAACCCTCACAAGAACAAACAAAAATCTCTTTCCCTGGATAATTGAGTTGTCTACCTCTTAAAACCACTCCTCCCAGCCTGAAAGCAGCACAGTACTAAAGAGCAAGCTGGACAACCTTATTGAAAACCAGGCAAAACCTTGGGCATCGTGCTGACTGGGGACTGCATTCAGTGCGTCCAAGATCCCAATGTGGTACATTTTGGCCCTCTGAAAAATCATTTCTGAGGCTGAAGCCCACATAGGAAAAGCTTCTCACAACCTGGGACTCAGCCATAAGGCTACAAGGGAGCAGTCAGACCAGAGGCAGGAAGGAGAGATCCCCACGAGAGGCACAACCCCTTATGGCTTGGCTGAGGGTGCCAGAGGGGATGGTCAGGGTATTTGTATCAATATCTGTCCATTAGGAGGAACAGGCACAGCCCACTTATTTCACACTCCGTCACACTTTCAGGTCACCATCCCAGGCTCTTTGTTACCAATGGTCTGGGCTGCATTTGAGCAGGAATGGAAGTGAAGTGCTGGATACTAAAATTTGTCCAAAGAGGTTCCCAGCTTCAAATTTAGTTTACTTTAGCCATATAGTACTGTCTCATAAAATTGGTACACACTTTTCCCTTTGTCTGGAAAAGAAAAGGAAAACCTGATGCATCATTCAGACATATAAAAGTAAAAGACAATTAATTATGTATATTTATATCAGACTTGCGGTAGGATAATAACAAGGTCATTAAAAGCGTAAGTAGTTGAACACTCACACTGTTTATGATCTAGACCTGGAGGTCTGCTGGGGAAAAAGCCTTGAGAGCAGAGGAGAGGCTGGCAGAGCCAGAGGAACCCCTGCCCTAGTGGGCTGGAAGAGAATTTGGCAAACTGGGAAGAGCAGGCAGGGCATCCCACAACAAGATAATGTGAGTTTTGCCACATTTGTATTTTGCTGCAGTGGTTTAATTATTATGATCAACCCCCAAAAAATACACACTGTTATCTCAACATGCTAAACAAAAGCAAGCAAGCAGTATAAGATGACCCTCATGTTATGTTGAAGCCAAATACTGGGTACACATGCATCAACTCAGGTCAAGCAGTTTGTTTTTGGTGGGGTGGTTGTAATTCCACTCCCTACAGTTCCCGTAAAGAAAGAGGTAGAGAGGAAAGATTGCATTGATAGCCCAGCTTCCCACTGGACTTACAAGGAAGTGAAACAAGATTGAGCCAGTCTAAACATATTTTTGTGCCCCTGAACACTGTTTGGTAAAACTTCTAAAAAACTTGTCCCAGTTCATGTTTACAAAATGCAAATTGTGTTTTGGATCATTACTTCAGCAGCCAACAGATAAAGTACACCAATATCCTGCATAGACCAGGGGGAAGGATCAGGAGTCAAAACATTCCTGCAAAACTATTTGCACCTGTTAACTGATCTGCTAATTTCAAAGTATTCATTAGCAAAAAGGATTCAATTTGATTTTACTGGACTTTCTAGATCACTTTAAAAGATTAAAATTTTGCTCTGCTGCTGCACAAATATTGCTTTTCCTCACTAGAATTGAGTTCCATTTATTAGCGTAAGTAAGAAAATAGTATTGTTTGTTCATGATAAGTTAAGAAATGAATTAAAAAATTTATGGAAAGCTGTTTTCCTAAGCAAAGGGGGGAAATTTTGGTAAAATGGAATATTATCAATGCTTGTTTTCTAAGAACAAACAAATAAAGAAGGCTCATTTCTTGCTGAAAATACACTTTCTGCGGGGAAAAAAAATAGCAAAAGGTCAAGGTTCACTATGTTTTAACTTGGAATAGTTAATTCAGTTCTTCCTAGTACTCTGTGACTGCCAGCCTCTGGCAAAAGACACAAAGACCTGCAAGCCCTTTGCAGATGTTTGAAAAGAGTAAAGGTTTCCACCCATAAATACTACTTCTTCCTGGAGCTACAGGGAACACCCAACCTGCCTTTATTGTCTCTGCTTGTGTGATGACTATCATCTTCTCATAAGTGAGTGGCTTTTGCAAAAACAGAGAAAGGAAAAGAAACTTTTTAAAATGCCGTCCAAGCCCAGCATCTTGTCTCACTGGTGTCCTCACAGTCTGGCACAATACCAGGAGCTGTGGGATCAGTAATGGAAAACAAAAACCTCACCAGTATTGGTTAGAACAAGCATCTAGAACATTATTAGCACTGTAACTGATTACTTTGTTCCCAAGCAGTAACAAATATTTCTGAAAGCCCTGAAGAGGGCAGAGATCACTGCCCATCCCTGGAGTTCAGAGAGTATTGCTATGCCATAAATATACTCCATTACCTTACCATACCAGCTAATTGTTTCATTAACAGTTTATTTATGCCCACAAAAATATTAACATATCTAAACAAATATCAAAGCCATTTGTGGATAAGCTGTAAGCAGAGAAAAGTCAAAGAAAACCAGTCTTGGCAGGTAATTGAGCACCTCTGCTCAGGGGTCAGATTTATGGAGAGCAATGCTGTAGCACATGTAGGTATCCCAGATCAGAGGCAACCTGTATCTGGGAATATCCCAGGCCTGCTCAGGTTTCAATATGTCCTAGCACAGTCACAGCAGTCTGCTAAGTGTCATTGGATCAGTCACCACCCTACTCCTCTATCAAGTCTTCATTACAGAAGGAATGGGGTTTTTGTCCAACAATCATCATGACCAATTACAGCTTTCAGAACTGAGTAAGCTTTGTACAATACTACAGTAATTTTTGTAAACGTTGGCTTTGCTCCAGTTATACTTATTAGACTGGTATTTGTTTAATTCTGGGTAACTGAAATACTAACTTTGTGAAATTTATCTTACTTTAAGCTCATTTTCCCTTATTAATGGGGATGGGGAAAGCTGCCTTCCTCTCTTGCTATGGTTTTGCGTAGATTCTAAAGAGCTCAAAAACTGTTGAGCACTGAAATTATCTGGAATTATTTACAGTAGGCTTTGATTAATCTGAAGGGAAGTTAAGAATATTTTTTGTTCTACTTGCAGTATTCCTCGTACCACAGTAGGTGCACAAGATCTTGATAACCTTGAACAGATTTGCTGCAAAAACACTTAAAAATATAATAAAGAACTTTGGGTGGAAAAATAATAGAATCAATGACAGAAGAGACAATAATTTCTGGCAAGTTCCTAGATCATTTATATTCCTGCTTTAGCCCTAGGTTCAGAAAGTAAATTTTAAATTATTTTCAAAAAATCTTAGTTTCAATACTCAGAAGAAATCATCTGGGTCCATGTACATTTTTGTACAGTTTCAGTCTGGCAGCATAGCATCAGTAAAAAAGATTTCCAACCTAGTAGGTCAAACAGCTCTTAGTCAAAGTCTTTCTCAAAATATGTCTCTGTGTGGTTTTATAAAGTAAAAACAGCACAGAAAAAAAGGCAGTAGACAGTAGACAAGAAAAAAAAAAATAGCACCCTTAAATCTAGTAGACAGGTTAAGCTGGTATATGCTGTATTAGAAAATGAGTGTGTTATTGACTAATAATAGACTTCAGTGAAATCTGGCAAATGTGAATACTAACAAATTATCAGTGCTGATAAAAGCAGAAAGAGTGATACGTGATTTTGAAGGGCAATGTGATATCTATAGACATTTGTTCTAAGTAGTTTTTGTGACAGAGAATGCAGCTGAATCATAGAAATTTGCCTTTCTAGTGTAAAAGAAGAACGTTTCAAGCAGCAGGTACAGGTAATTAAGCACGCAGCTCATTAATATTGGTCCAAATTCTCTTCTCTGCAAGGGTGAAGGAGAGCATCACCATGGGTTCAGGCCAGAGAGCACAGAGAGAAATGATCAGGAGCCTAGCAGAGCAGCTTTGCTTCTGCTTGGAAGGAAGGAAGATTTACAAGCCCAGAAGAAACACGACTCTCCCTGCTGACCTGCCATGCAGACCAGGCACAGGGAGAGCACATTCCTGAGGCTGGGATGGCTGAAGAAGCTCAGCATACATAGGCACACCACAGTGCAGGCATGCCATAGAGGATTCAGCTCTAAATTTAAAAAACAAACAAACAATAAAAATTTTAAAAATTTCAAATAAAAAGAAGTTTTAAAAAAATGAAAACAAACTAAGTTTAGGTATTTAGGTGTGTACAGGCACAAAACTGAGCTGCCTAAACATACATGTCTGGCTACGCAAGCTGTCCTAGCATACTTGAGACATCTGTACAGGGCTGCCAGAAATCATACATGACCTGCAGAGGTCTTGCACATTTCTCAGGCAGAATATCCCACAAAACCTAAAGTTACCTTTGACACCCTCTGCAGCAATGGGATCTTGTCAGCACTGCCTTGGCTGCCATCATTGCTGATGGCAAGCCAGTCAGGACACGCAAGGGGACACAAGACACCTGCACAGGAGCCCTTGCACGAGATGTCTCAAGCAGCAGGTCAGTCTCCTGCACCCTGTCCCCATGGGTGACATTCAGCTTCTCACACTCCACCTTCATCTGCCTCACTGCACCTGCAGCAGCACTGGTGTGCAAGTGGCCATGTCTGCAGCAAGCCTTGCTAGCTGGTGTCCATGTCTGGAGAAGGACAACCACTTTCCAGGGCTAAAATACTCTATAACTAATTAAGTGAGTTTGAGACTTATTTCAAAACCTATTAAGCAGAAAGCTGTGCTACTAAAAAATTTAAAGGGCTGACTTAATTCCCCTAAGGCAACACTTTCAGCTTTGAAAGAATATAACTTTTTAGTCAATAGATTCTGAAATACGTCTCAAAGTTGCTTAATTAGTCAGTTATAGCTGAATTTAGCTTTAAAAGGGGGCTATGGGGGCAGTCATTGAACCACTATGATAGGCGTGACTATGCAAAAGTGATGCTATAATAACAGGAGGACCTCTGGCTAACTTGTGTGTTAATTCTCTGAGTTTGTTGATAAAGAGATATTTTCAGGCACCTAAGAAGAGCTCAGGTTATATTTGCACCTACTCACTTTAAATAAAAGCCTTATACTGTGTCTCCTGAAAATCTAAATTTCAAAAACTTGTCAAATGCTCCGTGCCAGATTCTCATGGGGTGTAATCTAAAGCAGCTCCTTAGCTTGCCAACAGCTTTCCCAATTTACATCACCAAAAAGACCTGGCCAAATGCCAAAATGTTTAGAAAAGCAGTTCCTTTTCTTCTTCAGTTTCATTTTCATATACCTCCGTGCTTCACACTTCGCTCAGCAACAGAGTAGAAACAGAAGCAACAAAGTGCTCAGAATTAAAATGTGCATTTGCCCTATTTTCCTTAGCAAAGCAGCAGAAATTTTGTGAGCTAGCCACTCCTCTGAGACTTCCAGTTCTGTTTGGCAAATTTCTGAGGTTTGGATAATAAAATTATGAGACAATTCCCACAGGTATATTTTTCACCTTTTTAATATCTTTTATATGATGTATTACTTTCATGTGATGTTTCCCACAGCTCTGCTCTGATAAAACATAGAAAATTCATTGAGCAACAGCGTCCTTACAAAAGCCAGTGCTGGCAGTGTACATCTGCTGAGGATGAATCTGAGATCATGTTTCATCTAGTAAAGCAAAGTACAGAAACACAAGGTGTCGTTTTTGGACTCTGTGACCTAAGACTTTGAAAGTCTACACCTTGCCTGCTGGAAACGGCTCTGCTGTGGTCTGTCTTGCAAACAAGCCTTGAAAATTTCCAGACCCCATTCACCAAGTATTTACATCAGCATGCACCAGGAATGTCTCAGTTGCATTCCCCATCTCTAACACATGTGGGTCCAGCTGAAGGCCACACCTGAGAAGCCTGATGTTTCCAAAGCAGCAAAGATCTTATCAAAGACTGACACAAATTTTTCTGCCTCTGTCAGAGGTATGTGATAGACTCCCAGAAAGAAAGTAGACACAAATTTATTTCTGAAACACCCACCCAGCCTTGCAGCCCACACTCTGCAAGCTGCCCCATCCTGGAAACAGACTGCTGGGTTGACACTGGTGTTCCTGTCACACAAGAACATGGGCAACATAGACAAGAAAGGTAAATGCCCCAGCTTGTGTTGTTGCAAAACTAGACAGAATGTGAGCAAAGATGCAGCTGGCTACCTGAAAAGAGAAAAAACATAGCTCTTTCTGCCCCTGGCCCTTTAGTGCACTTCAGACAGTTTTCTAGCCAGGCCACCTTCTGGAAAAAAAGAAAAGAAAAAAAAAGAGTGGTACAAAGCTTACTATTACCCTCTATGGAGAGCTTGGAGATCCCAGTCTTCCTCTTATCTTCTCTTATTCCTGCACAAGCAAACCTGGGTGCATCACCCTCCATGTTTGTCAGAGGAGGGACAGAGCAGGCAAGAAAAGAAAGGTCAATTTGTACGTCTTGCAGTGGGGTTACCTGGCTGAGGGGCACAAGAGAAGCAAGAATAGTCTTGGAGAGCTGCCATGGTTTAACCCCAGCCTGTCCCCAAACACCTCACAGCCACTCCCTCACTCACCCACCAGTGGAACTGGGGAGAGAATCTGAAGGATAAAAGCTGGAAACCCATGGGTTGAGACAAAGGCAGTTTAATGGAGAAAGCGAAAGCCATGAGTACAAAGCAAAGCAGAATGAGGAATGATGTCACCACTTCCCATGGGCAGGCAAGTGTCAAACCATCCCCGGGACAGCAGGGCTCCATTCAGACAAAACAGTTCCTTGGGAAAGTCAAAGCCATCATTCCAGATGTCCCCTCTTGTGGCTGCATGGCGCTTGGTCAATGGCTGGGGCTAAGCCATGACTGAGTTACTTAAGGAGGGAATATGTTCAGGAAGAGTGGGAGAGTAAAGCATATCAGTGCATTTGTGCCACAAAGAAAACCAGTGGATTGATGAATGAGCAAAAAGCAAAGGAACTTCAGTCCAGATTCTCTGGGTTTCCTACATCTGCCTCAAAATAGCATGTCCAAATGTGTGAAATGCCATATTACAATTCAAGTGACCAATTTATAGTCTTCAATTTTTCCCAAACAATTTCACTTCCTTCTTCCTTCTCAAGATGTCCTTAAACAGTTAAGAAAAATGAAGAACATTTTCCAACCTCCCATGAATAACTAATTTTATGTATTAAATTATACAGCCATCAATTATTAGATGAAGATTGTCATTAAATATTACAATGAAGAATATTATCAACATTGCATCTGACACAGATGAAAAAACTACATATATGGATGGATGTAATCTGTTCTTTGGATTATGAGCTCAGAGTTCCCTAGACTGTGTCACTGATGACACAGTATCCCCAAACGGTGGATTTTGTGGGTGATACATCTGAAAGATGTGCAAAAACAGATGTAGCCAGACAGCTCCCCTTGGTTAAATACATAAGGAAGCTTCACAGAGCAAGTTATTTTAGCTAAGGCTGGCAATAATTTATTCTGAATAAATTGCCTCTATATCTGTTTCAGGCAACAGTGACATAGGAAGAATGTGAACTTTTTTGTTATATCAACTCATTTTGAGCCAAATTATGCTTCTTTTTGAGTATTTGCCATTGCAAACATAGAAGACATGTGGATCTAGATATTAGCACCTTCTAAAAGTTGGCTCAATAAAAGCTGTTTAGCGCTTAAACATGGAAGCTGTTGTCAGCTTCACAGATGAGTAACTCATTCCAAATTTTGGAAATGGAAATTCTGATCTGATGTATATTTCAGGCCTATTAAGCAACTATATTTTCTAGGCCACAATTCAGTTAAAATTAACTCCAGCTCTCACACTGTGACAATCCACACATGATTATGGAAGTCATAAAAAATGAACTTGATGTGGGTTCTTCTACTGTAAGTGGAGGAAAATGTACCCTGGAGCCCAGACTCTTCATTCCAGAGAGCCACAGGACAAAGAAAATACCTAATCACACTGCCTTAGCTTCAAAATATTCTTAAAAAGAAGAATGTGTTAGACTTTATCCTAAGAAACACATTTACTTTTCTTTTTCCTGTAATTCCATCAAACACTGAGAGAGAGACCAATAAAAAGATGCCTTTGTATATTTATTGATTCTGCATTTTCCTCTGTCCTCTAGACTTCAAAATGGAAATTTTAAGGAAAAAAATAACACCCCAGTGGACAAAGTTTAAATCAGATTTGAGATGCTTATTTCTGGGATATTAAACTTAAGAGTCCTTTCAATATATCTTCTTTTTAAATTATCTCTTGCCTCCTCAAAATGAGATCTGCTGAAGATCTTGTTGTTTTGAAAGCATGAGAATTATTTGTGTTGCTCCTCCCTCCACATCTTCTATTAGTCCAAAATTCACTTTTCTTTGTACTTTTCTTGTGGTCTCCTCACTACTGACACAAGGTCTTTCTCCTAGTCACACCAACTCAAACAGTTTTGGTCAGTTTCTCTGCATTCAAACCTACCTTTCTAGTCTATCTGCAGAAATACCTCTCCTATTAATTTTTCTTAGTTTAGCTCCATCCCTGCTTATTTTTAACTCATGTCTAATACAGTCCTAAGGAAATCAATGAGAAATCTTTCATTTGACCAGGTGGACTTGCACCAAAAAGTGGACCAGGTAAAACCAAAAAGTTTAGAGAAGATTATTCAAGTCTTCTAGCACATGAGCTTAATGAGTGAAAGTCTGTAACTTCACAGCTAAGGTGTCAGACGAGATTTCTTGTCCTCAGCAAGTCCCAGTCTCAAGGTACCCGTCTTTAGACTGGCTACTTGTCTATCACAGCTACAAAATGATGAGTGATGACATTTATTTTAGAATACACCTGAGCATCTGTCTGAAACCCCAAGGTGCTTTAGTGACTAAGTGTTAAAAAAACATTTTTTTGCTATCAATAATCTATTGACAGTGTGGGACTGCCAGTCCCACACTTATTCTGCTAATTCACTCCAAATTTTGCATATATTGGTGGACCAGGGCCAAGACAGAAAACAAAAAAAGAACAAAACAAGCCCCATCCCTCTTGAACCCTCTGTCCTTTCCATTCTAAACAAGACCATTCTCCTCTCTTTGCTGGGAACTGATATTCACAGTGTGACTAAGAAAATGATTCAGTCCTGAAAGCCAGTATGTGATTTAGCAAAACAAAGGGCTGACCTCCCCAGCAGCATCAGCAGCAGAGGCACCAGACACTCTTGAAATATCTAAAAGGCAAATGCATTAGTATGTTCAGCAACCATGCTGGCTAATGACTAGACATTTTTTAACATATGGGATCATTATTCTAGCATATCATCAGTGAACTTTCCAGAAAAGCTAATTAAGGGGTCCTTTAAATGCTTACCACAAAGTTGGGTTTTACCAGTGCTCCTCATCTGCATTTGAAGACTTTGCTGTTTTCATCTCCCCTGCTCTCACCACCTTTCCATTTCCAGTGATTGCTAGCGATGAGTAAAGCTAATTAAATATTTTAATTTTTTTAATGATAACTTAGCTTTACTTTTATTTCCTATTCAGAAAGATTTCATTTGCCCCTGACACAAAAAGGATTTAGAATGTACTGTGGCCAATGTCTACTGATGGTTCATGTCGTAGCTACCTTCCTTCATATCCATCTCTCCTGTAACTGCTTCCCTACTTTAACGGTTATTGCAAATGACTTTAAAAGGTAATTTATAGATTGCAGGAACAAAAGGTCATTTTCCTGGTCAATAGCTCCTAACGAGGGGTAAATTCTATGGGCAACCCTTCCTGCTGATCAGAATAATTTGCTAGGAAATGTGTAGATGACTAAAACCTCCTGGAAGTCTGAATATAGAAACAAGACTTTTCACTTCCTTGCAAGGCAATTTTCCTTTTAGGGTTGTGTCTTCTCAAGATAAAAACAACAACCTGCAAGCCCGAGGCAGGTGAAAAGATTATTATCTACTTTGTGAATCCAAATCTGGGGCATCTTTGAGGAGATAAACCTCTCAGGATTTCAAAGTGTGAATGCAGCATTGCCAGTGCTGTGACCTCTAGGTCCATAGAAAAAGCTAATAATGGAAGTGTAAGCTATTTAAATGAATAAACTCATCAGTGATAACTTGAATCTTCATTGTTAGGTAAACCATTGCTGGTAACTTCAGCAGAAGCACACAGGGGGTTATTAAGCTTGTTGGATGCACTGAAAGGCAGTGCACAGCTATGGCAAATGTGCCTTCATCAGGATGGTCTCAGGGGAAAGCGCTGTCAGGATGTCTGATAGAAAAAGACATTTTCCCATCTTTCATAAAATTATTAAAACTCTCCTTTAGAAGTTCCAAACAAAAGCAATATCATAGAAATCATAGGATATGCTGAAGGGGCCCATTAGGATCATCGAGTCCAGCTCCTGGACTTGAGCAGGACACTCCAAGAGTCACACCATGTGCTGAGAGCATTGTACAAACACTTCTTGAATTCACACTGGCTTGGTGTTGTGACCACTTCCCTGGGGAGCCTGTTCCAGTGCTCAAATACTCTCTGGATGAAGAACATTTTTCTAATATCCAACCTAAACCTCTTCTGACTCAGCTCCAGGACATTCTGTTGAGTCCTGCCACTGATGATGAGAGTGAAGGGATCTGTAACTGCCCCTCCTCTTCCCCTCTTGAGGAAGTTGTAGACAGAGATGAGCTCTCCCCTCAGTCTCCTCCAGGCTGAACAGACCAAGTGACCTCAGCCACTCCCCATGCAGCTTCCCCCAAAGCCCTTCATCATCTTTGCTTCCCTCCTTTGGATGCTTTCTAACAGCTTAATATCTTTTTTATATTGTGGCAACCAAAACTGGCCCCAGCACTGGAGGTGAGCCTGCCCCAGCGCAGAGCAGAGCAGGACAATCCCCTCCCTTGCCTGGCTGGCCATGCTGTGCCTGATGCCCCCCAGGACATGGGTGGCCCTTCTGGCTGCCAGGGCACTACTGGCTCCTGTTCAACTTGCCATTGACCAGGACCCCCAGGTCCCTTTCTGCAGCACTGCTCTCCAGCCCCTCATTCCCCACAACCAGGGCTGCCCCATCCCAGATGCAGAATCCAGCACTTAGTTAAACTTCATATGGTTGGTGATTGCCCAGCCCTCTAATTTGTCGAGGTCTTAATTTTGACCAGGCTGCTCACATTACAAAAACGCCTCTGATGCTGATGGTCAGGGCAAGGTGCAACTGGCCCCATGCCCTGCTGTGGTTTGGCACTGGCTGGGCTGCACGTGGAGGGAAAGGGATGCACGTGGAGGGAAAGGGATGTCAACAGAGCAACACACAGCTCCAAGGGTGCTGCCACATAACCCCAAACCATGGCCAGCATAGCCTCTGGAACTGTCCTAACGAGTGAGCAATGCTTTGCAAAGGACCTTCTCCAGCAACAGAAAATTAAATAACAACAGGAACTCTGTCTCTCAGAACACCAAGTGTATGTAAAGCTTGCTCTCATTCTCCAGCTATTTAGCACAGAAATAGTTTAAATACATTGCTGCTGTGTTTCTCTCACATCACATTTTTAAGTGGCAATACCTTTTAATAGATATCTTGGAAAAATAAATAACCATTAAAATATGGAAATCTAAATGAATGAACAAAAAAATCCCACAGGTATTTATACTAAAAATCTCTAGATTTTATTTTTTTTAATAAAGTAATAGTTTGAGAAACCTTGACCCTCCAAATAAATATCTACTTAGTCAGAAAAACATCACTTGCTTCTGCAGTAATGCAATTTATATGAGTAGACCCATACACACACTGAAGCACTTGTGGGACTGGAAGCTAAGTCTTCTTTTAAAAAAGAAGTTAAAAGAATCTGAAATGATTGCATTCGTGCACCAGAAGAGTTCATATGTATTGCATCCTGTGGAATAAACATCCCTGTATCAAGCTGCATCCCAGAAAGCTGTGCTGGGCAGATGGCAAGGGGACTGGAACGTAATTCCTCCCACCATGATCCACACACATTGCCTGGTAAAACAACAATGCAGTGTCCTGGCTGCTTCCATTTCAAATGGATGTGATCGCCCCGTAGAAATGTCAGCAACTTTGCCCCTTAAAAGATCCAGCTACATATGAGGAGATATTTTGACAGGAAGTCAAAATAGGTTTAGTTCCAGTTAGAAAGTAAACACTAGGAAATAAAATCCTCTCTTGTGTTGCTGCTCTGCTTTGCCTGGCTTATTTCTCTTCTGTTCTCAGTACTGTCTGATTTGGCTTGGTCTGTCTCCTCTCAGGGCAGGAGGGGTCCAGGAAGTTTTCTCCTCTGGAGCAGGGGAGGCTGCTCTGATGTGCCTGCTCATCCAATGCTCTTCACATTGCTCATGTCAGTCACTTCTGCATGTTTGTCACTAAACATGTATGGAGGGTCAAAATGTTTTGCAGCTTATGTAAAAGTATAAAAGTATAACCTACTTATGACAGGTCATCTAAAAGATAAATGAGCCAGAGCAACTCTATACAATATCAATATAGATTACACAGCAACAAAAAAAAAAGTGAAAATATAAAATTCATCAAATTTGTACCTCAATATAGATAAACAGTATAAACTCTCAGACTCAGCAGCCAGAAGAGACATAATCAAGGGAAATTATTTTCCTTTGGATTGTCACACATTTTTCTGACCTGTCAAACATCAAATACCTGCTGTTTTCTGATAAGTATGCATCCAGATAGGAAGTGATGTTAAAATCTCTATTACTTTGCAATGATTTGTGTATAATGTGACTTTGTCTCTAAGACCAGATTTGCTCCCATATCAAAATGGAAACTTGGTGATTCACAACTACCCAGCCCAATTGAGACACGGATATTATATGGCTATATCAGGATTTTGGCAGTTTTCAGAGCAGACTTCATGCAAGTTAGTAAAATGCAAAGCATAGCCAACTTCCCAAAAAAAAAGGTTCTAAAATTCAAATAAACATAAATATGAATATAAATAAGTGAATACTGCCAAATAACCTGATAGCTCGGCTTGCAAGTCAGGCTGGTCCCAGCGTGTAATCCCAGTCTCTGCCTTCATGGAGCTAGCCCCATGTACCACTCATTCAGAGCTTCCCATGTCTGCCTGAGTATTCAGTAGCCAATTAAATATTCATTTGCAAATTAAATGATGGCTTAAAATATTGGAGCTAATCTAATACACACCACCCGAGTACTGTGCTCACAAACTGCCTGGAAAACCAGGGAGGAATGAAAATGACAGGAAACCCAGGTCAGAGTTGCTTTTTATCTGAGACCTCAAGATTAAGTCTATAGTCCAGTGTTTATATGCATGGTGCTAAGGGCATGCTGTGGGCTCAGCTGAGTAAGCCAGGGATAGGTATTTGGTGCCATCTGGGATGACATGCTGTATGAGGACTCCAGCAGAAGGACAGAGATCTCTTATAGGTGAGGATGTGGCTACCCTCTGTGGAGGGCTCAAGTACCCAGAGCATCTCAGGCTCTTTGAACTCCAGACTGTAAGAAGAGGAGTTATCTCTCAGCCTGAATCCTCCATACACCTGCCTGTGTGCCTTAAGACAATCCTCCTGCCTACACTTCCTTTGGTGAGAGGAATACTAAACCATTCACCTTAGAACTAATGAAAAATGAAAGCCCTATTGCTTTAAGTTGTATCTGTTGGCAAAAAAACCCCATCCAGTCAGAAGAACTAGTAAGCTGAGTGTTCTCCTTCCCACTTGGGATTGCATTTGAGGAAGAAATAGAGAAGGTGGAAGAAAGTTTGAGGTCTTCTACCTTTTGGGAGATAGGGGTTTGTAACCAGGATACCATTTCTTAAAATATATCTATTTAACTGAGAGAATATGAATAGATGAACTTGCAGGAAAAAAAAACCTAGTTCAACTCCTGTCCTACTTATTTTAAGGATATTAAGGACAAGATCCTTTGTCTCTAGTAACCAGATATAATCAATAATTACTTTTGCTTAGAGATTTCTACATTGTTGACAACAGAAGAGAGATACAGACACTCACTAGGATTTCTATGCTGCTCAAAGCCTTGGATATCTGAAACATCCACACAGACCTGGCAGATATGACATACAGACTATGAAAAATAGAGAAATGAAGGTAACATTGTTGGTTAAATCCTAGTTGTACTACTTTCAGTAGCAATTCTCACTGACTGCTGGTTAGAGTTTCACCAAAAGAGCTTTAAATGAGCACAATTAGCGTGGTTAAGGAGGTCTCTCATTTACTTGATTAGTAGTAATTTCTGTCATCCTTTTTCCTTTTAAGAGTAAAATTAAAGACCATTTGCCTGATTTTTCCTGAGTCCTTCAGCAAGGGTTCCAAGCACCTACAGACAGAAGTTACAGTCAAAGGATCAAACATTCCCCTCACTATCCACTGATTCCCTGAAAACTCTGCAGGGGAGAGAAGGTGACATTATAGACAGTCCAGCAAGCATTTTGAGCAGGATGTTATGCTAAGCAGGGATTCCAACATGCATTAAGCTTGCAAAATAAGAAAGAATGGACAATCAGTAAGGGAAAGTTCCTATCTAATACTTTTCTCTATCTAAGAACCTCTCTTTATAAATAAAACTCCATTTCTGGATGGGGAAGTGAGAGAAGCAGGAAACTATGTGTTAGAAGCAGATACTGCATAGAGGCTCTCATCAGGTGGCAGGAACAAAGCTACTCCATGAGTCACCTGGTGGGGGCTTTTGTTCAGTTTTCATTAGGATTTCTAAGGAGTTCATTCAAAGGGGAAAATAAGGAACAATCCTGCTCAGAGTTAAGTACACAAAGAACACAAATGTATTTTCAAAAGCACAGATAAAGCGATAATTGCAAGCGTGTAGAAGGGGTTGTGGAGCTTCGATGGACCACAGTATCTGATTTGGTTGTTCCTCACTTCCACAAGGATTTCAGAAGATTATGCTCACAAACACATCCCAAACAACACAATCTCTCTCCTTCTTCTGTCCATCTCCTTCTAATCTATACCCCCATTTTCCTATGAGGATCTTTCTTTCCCATTTTGTCCAATAGAGAATGAACTATGTAGCCAACAATAAAGTCAGATGGAGATGAAACTTACTGTTAATGATGTAGAGGCCAAATTATTATTTAACTTTTAAATATGAACAATACTTGGCTCCAAATCTCATTTAATCTTCATTGATATAAATTATATTTTGTCATTTCTAGACCTGCGAAAATTTCATTTCTCCAAATGAGCTCAGTGACTAACCCTCAGCCACTTTAAAAAAATGTTCTATTCTCAGATTTTTTCAATATGGATTATGAAAACATTAGTTCAATGGAATTTATATGGCCTATTTGACATTCTTTTCCCTTTAGTTGGATTTGAGACGATATTCAAAGCTGAGGCTCTTTCCAAATGCTGAAATATTTGTTCTCTGAATAAATGACCATATGTGTGAAAAGATCAGACATGGGTACATCTTTTATATAGCAACTGTTCGTTTACAATGTAAACAAACATTCTTGCATTATACGATTATTTTTTTTTCAGTGTGCATTTCATTGCTGTGGATGAGACCGTTTCAGTGCAAAGATACCCCTAGGAAAAGAATGCAAAGATTTCTAAATTTTGCACATTCACCACCAAACACTCAGGACAACAGTGAGCAGTGTTTTTGAGAGGGAGCTTACCTCTTGGAGGAGGTACTCCCTAGGAAACTCCTTATCAGCCAGGCTCCGTTCTCAAGGCGCACGGAGGAAAAGGCTGCTTTGGGTGCCTGTATTCCTGCTTAAAGGCTGGCACAAAGCCTGACAATGGTGGTAGACAAGAAGACCTGCAGCATAAGGATTACACTCTACCCTGGCTCAGCCTCTGGCCCCAACAAAAGCACCAAAAGACCTGCAACCCTAACAAACCCAGGACAGGTCTCAGTTGCCACCACTCCTCCCTGCCTTGCTTTGAGCAGCAGGTGAGATTGCCATCAAACGCCGTGCAATAGCACCAGTCTCTGCAGTCTCGGTCCTCGCTGCTTCCTGGCCCTGGGTCTGTCTCCTGACGTTTGACTGGGATCTACTTCCCAGTGCAACAGTAGAGCTGGATTCCCAGCCTCGAGTCCTGACACACACAGCCTGTTTGTAGGACTTTGCAGTGGCCCCAGCTGGTGCAGAGAGGCGATGACTGTTTTTTTCCATCCATGGTCTGGATGAGCAGCTCTGAGTGAATAGCCTGTGCAGCAGCTGTGCAGCCTGGGCCATCTCATGGGACGGGTTTTAATTTCCCCAGTTCCTCTTCATTCCACCCTCTCGGGTTTTATGTGGGTGGAGTTTTAGTTCAACCTAAATGTCTAAATCTGTTGCCTGGGAAAGAGGTGCAATCTGAGCCCCTTCCTGTATTACGTGTTCAAACTGCTGACCGCAGGCACAGTAGGTTTCATGGTGCTAAGGGCCACCTGTTGGAGTTGCTCAAAGGCACCCCCACCCATCTGCACTCCCCACTGCCTGTTTTCCTGCCTGTGACTCAGGCGTCTCTCTCCGAGCCACTCGCCCAGTGTGTCAGGCTGCGATCATTGCAGCGCTGAACCGATTCAACATCTTGAAAAGCTAATTAACTTCGTAAAAAATTCATATAGGCATGCAAATACTGTGGCCCAGATAAATAATTAACTGAACTCTTCCACACCAGCGCCAGCATGCTCCAAGGCTGCCCTCTCTTGCCAGGCCTGCTCAACAATTATTCAAGACATGCGTTTGATGATTTTCTTCAAGGTGTAAACCCTACGTGGCAGCTTAATAAACAACATACATTGCACAGTCAACATTGATTTACACATCTTCTGAAGAGATGATGCATGAAATGATCAGAAAAGTCAATAATGCAAGCAAAATGTATGGGCTTGAGATAAGTAACAGAAAACAAAATCAATGCCTTCCAGCTATTATCATCATGAAGTAGAGTTCATAATAGATAACATTAAGTTTGAACAAGTTGCATCGTTCTAATACCTGCAATCAGCTGTCACTTCTGACAATAATTGCCAGAATGGTATTCTTATAGGTATCTGCTGGTTCTACCTCTGGTGCTAAATGCATTTAGCTGAACAATCAGGGCAAGCAATCTGACGAGCCAGATATTTTATTATTCTGACATTAAAAAAAACATTCAGACTGCAGAGCTCATTAATCATGACCTGTACTGCCACGTACATACAAATATTCCACTAAAGAAAGCCAAAAGCTTGCTACAGGCCTTCTGGAATAAGAACTGGAGGAAGATGGTCTGATGGATGGGATCACCCTATCACCAGCTCTGAGGGGTAAAATTCAGCAGAAAGAGGCAGCTGACATCATCAAAGCACCTGAGCCACGACTCAATCACACAGTACAGGCAACAATACACCTCATCTTTTTACCCAGAGCTTTATATTGGACTTATCATATGGGTTTATATCAAGGATTTCTGATAGCCTCAGGGTGTGATCAGTATGAAAGGGACAAAAGAGAAAGCTCTGACCACTGAGGGCTTCTCCACACAGGAAGCTATTGTGACACATGGGAAGGTGTGAACGCAGAGTGCAATGGCTCTGCTCATTTTGGAGGCTCATAGTCTGACATGCAGTAAAGTAAACACACAAGGCTGTCTGAGGGTGTCGTATGGAAGACATTTCTCCATGGAGAGCTGGAGTTAAACATCTATAGCACAACAGCCCTCAAGCCACCCTCTGAAAACATCTCTCATGGTATTTCAGTGCATACAACCTGTGCCACTAAGTAAAACCAGGAAGAGCTGCCGTCAGCACGGGAAAGGGTGCCAAACATGGCTTGAGCTATTTGTGGAAACAATCACCCTGTCTGCTGCACAGAGGGCTGGTAATGACAAACAGTTGCTTCCCTCCAGCCAGGAGCATGAATTTGACTTCATGCATTCACGGTACAGCTTCGACCAATTGATAATTATTCAATAAAAAATACAATTATTCAATAAAAAATACATTGGCAGTCTCAATCCAGCTCCTCACAGAGCCATAAAATGCCCACAAAACCACAACAAACAGTGATTGTGCCCTTTTGGGAGCAGCAGAGACACAGACAGGGAGATGGGTTCTTCCTCCTTCCTACAAAGCAGGAGCAAATGTAGAGCCTCACCAGGAGGTGGTGGTGTGGGGAGTCTGTATCAATGCAACCATAACTATATTTCTGTCCCCGACATTGAGGGGGAAAAAAAGGAGAATAAGGATGATGAGGTGATGATACAAGAGCTTTGGGGAAACTGTGCCCTGCAATGCAGTGTCCCAGCTGAATGACTATCCCCACAAATTAATTTTACAATGCTTTTGATTTGACCCACAGATGAGAAGATGGTTTCAGCTGAGTTCTGTTTTCAGGGACCCATTCATCTCCTGAAACTAAAAGCCAAGCTCATAAAGCACAAGCCCACGCAAGCTAAAACCAATCAGTAGCTTCCCCAAATCCCTGCAAAGCCAAACCATTCAATGCCACGCTGCTCTGCCAATAATAGTAACAAGTAACACTACACTCGGGCTGTAATTTTTCATATCCACTGTGCTGTTGTCATATGATTTACTGTGCTAGCACTGAGAGCCATTGCACAAGCCCTGTCTCTGCACTCCTCCTGATTTACTTAAATCTTTTTACTTTTATCAGCCACAGGGAATGGGGACACTTACATGTAACAACTGACAATTTGAACAGAAAATACAGAGAAAAGCTGTGTAAAGCAAGTGCCTGAGATTATAGCTGTTGACTTCTAATATTATTTGACAGATGAGACTGCTGCAATTATCCTCTGCTCATGGGTTCCATTACAGGAACAAGAAGCACACAAAATAAGGGCAATTTCCCAAACAATATATAGGTCCACTTTACTTTGTCAAGAGCCATTTCTGCAAGTGAAGTCCTCCCTGGTTAAAGATACAAGGATAATGTGTTGGCAACTTCACATGAGCATTTAGCGCATTCCACATTAACTGCATTTTCAGTTGTTCTTTTCCTGCTCTGTTTGAACCAAATAGGATATTATTTCTAAAGGTATTTGTTTAAAGAATAACATTGTGCTTACTGCTGTTCCCTCTCTCAAGAGATCTTTTTTCTTTTTTTATCTTCTTTATTTTTTTTTAAAGAAGGTGCTTCAGAAAATTTGCAGCTCACAAGATCACTCTGGATTTTTGCAGAGTCCTGCATTCTCCCGCATCATCCCGTCTCTGTGCCCCCTCTATCTCCCTGTACCAGAAGGGAAGGCACCAACCTCACACAAAGGTTCCTACTGTCTCCTTTTCCATCCCTCTTTCTTTGAATGCTATGCTCCAGAGAGCTGTCCCAAGTCCCACACACCACCCTGCAGATCCCACCATCCCCCTGGCCCACCCCAGGCCACTGCCACCTTCCCCCTCTGCTCCACTGGGATCTGATCCCAGCCGGCACAGCCAGCAAAGAGGAATGCGGGGGGTGGTGGGGGGAAGCAAACAACATGGCCAAGTGTTTCCTCAAGAGCAAAAAATTGTCATTCTGGGGACAGGGAATCTCTCATACAGACCACTCTGCATGTCCAAAAGCGAGCTCACAGTACCCAGCACAGACACGCCGATACACAAGCAGATCCCAGAGGAAGGGTGAGATCTCAGGTTCCAGATTTCCCTGCAGAAAATACACAGCAAAGGCAGTCATCCTCTGAAGTCTTCCTGTGCTGAGTCCAACCACGGTTTCTACACAGTGGAGGGTAAAAAAAGGGAACATTAGCCCTGCTTTAAGTTCAAACCTCAATACAACCTTAGCAACAGAGTCACTACTGGCATAACCATAATATATTTTTAAGGTTGCCCCATTGCTTTGACTTGTGGAGCTTTTTATAGATAAAAGGGAGTTTCTTTCTCTAGAGGGAAAAAAAAAGCTATGAATTTTCTGAAAGCAAAGGTGAAAAAAAAAAAGAGATTGAAAATAAAGGGAATAACCTGTGGCCTAGGAAGCAGTTATTAATTCTTCCCTCCAGTGCAATCAGTGCTGAACCATAGCAGAGTGAATATTTTTCAGCAGCCTTCCCCAACTTCCCGCATGTACCTCAATATCTTTTCCTAGATGTGCCTAGGACCTAGTGCTGCTGACCCTGGTGGGAGAAACACCACTGGAAATCACTGCAAAACCACTTCAGGCAAACCTCAAGTTCCTGATTCCCTTCCTTGGAGGCTGAAGGTGTTCATCAGTTTGGGGCAGATTTTTTTTTTCTTTTGCCCATCCAATGTCATTCAGAAAGCTCTCATCCAGGAAACAGACCTTGCTTTTCCTGAAATATTTCTATACCCTTGGCTTCCATGCTAGCTTGTGGCAATGAGTTTCATGGTTCAGTCAAGAGCAGAGTCATAGCAGATGTGAGGAAAAACAGACCTTGACCACAGACAGTAAGGCACAGTTTCTCTCCATGTCCAACAGCATGATCATCCAAGGAAGAGACCTGGTAAAGGGGAGGAAGGCTCTGACCCACCTGCCCTCACTTAAACAAATACCCTTGCCTAAACTAAGACATCCCTCTGGGAAGCATCCTTCAGGTTGCACACGTGAAATGTCCTTTTGTGTCTGGGAATATGGATAGAGTCAATTTTTACCTTTCTGTAAGGTAAATAAGATTTATGTCAATATTACAGAAGAGAAAATAATCTCAGGAGTCAATAGGAAAGAGAAGACAAGCTGAGAGCATTCAAATGTCAAACTCACAGACCCCAACATCCTCCAGATTATACCCTTTTCCTGGTGTTAGAATTACAAACTAATGACATCCAGAAAGCAAGGAACAAAATGTGTGTTGTTTATAATTTTTTGTCTTTTACTTTCCTCCCTTCACCACACCATTCAGCTTTTCCAAGAGCCGAGCTGGCTCTTTCCTGGAAAATGACCTTTGCTGGAGGGCAGGCAGATGGCAGCAGCCCCAGACAAGCCCAGTTCTCCTCCTTGACCATGTGTCATCCAAAAGCCTTGAAGATCTCTGTGCTGGAGACCCCAGGTCTCCTCCTGAATCTGGGTCACTGGCAGCACAAAGCCCTGCTGAAGGCACCCACGTGTGACACAGACCCATCGAGGACCATTCCTCATCTCACTGATGCACAGTCTGCACTGTGCAGTTGCAATGATTTGAGCTTCAGGGATTTTTTTTTCTTAATTTTTTTTATTATTATTCCTTGTTTAGCCCTTGCAGTCTTGGTCTCTTTAGCACAGATCTCCTCACAAAGGCAATCCTTGTACCAGAAAACCTCAGATTTGCCCTCAGCTCTTCCATAGGCATTGATTAGGGGTCTTTTTTCTTTTTTCCTTTAAAAAAATCAAAAAAGAAAAGGGACATGATTTTAAACTAAAATAGAATGAAGTGCATTGTACAAAGGATTATTTCAAGTAATTCTCCTTGAAACTGTAACAAAGGAATGTTTCCTGGGGATTAAATGGACTGTCAGGTAATCAGAAAAGTTGTTTTAGGTTTTCCTCAAGAAGAAAAGAAGCATTTTGGATGGATTTTGTTTCCGGCACTTTGTGACACTTTACAGCTTATTCCCTCATGTCACACCAGTTTATTTCATTATTCATAAACATGCTGAATGCCAAAGTTATCGCAGGAGCTATGGGGCTCTTACACACTCAGCCACTAAGCCCTTTTCTCCCTATCCCATTGCAAATGCAAGGACCCAGCCCTCTCAATATCCTTCCACAGGGATTATCTTCTAACCACTGCTCATCCTACTACCTTTCTTGTTATGTGGGTGTGTAACATACTATTCAGCACTCTCAGATGGTTGTGAAGGAGAAGTCACATGCAAGAGAGAATCAATTTGTCCCTGGGGTTGAAGTCCAGAGAGCCAGCACCCAGGGAACCTTGCATACAGTCTGGGTGCAGTCCTTACTCCTCTGTGGAGCACTTGGGGTGGTAATACTAAAGCCCACTCCCACAATCAGTCCCAGGATGCCTCCCAGACCTGGTCTGGGCTCTCTCACCACACTTCTACCTTGCTTGGCACTGCAGGGGACAGGCTGCCCCTTCTCAGAGCAGGAACACAATTTCTGCATGGAGTCTCTCTTCCATCCCCAGCTGCCACATGCTCCTGCCTAACCTGCCACCTAATGGAGAGGGATGCCTTAAAATGGCCCAGGTTTTCCAGGACTGTCATCAAAAGTCCTTACAAGCAGCTTCTCAGCTGCTCCAGCACACACCCACACTTGCAAGCTCAGCCCTCTTCTCTCACCCTTCCCAAAGCCTTCAAGGGAGCAGCTTAGACAACCTGGAGCACAGACATCCACCACATCCAGCTCCACACCCTTTACATACCAAATGGAAGGAGTCCCCCTCCCTCAGCTTGGCCAGGAGCAGCCAGCAGCAAAGGCAAGCAGAGCAGAGCCCAAAGGGAGGCAGCCTGGGCAGAGGGGAGGGGGTGTCAGAGATGCTCTCTGCCTCTGCGGGGAGGGAGCCCCCCCAGCTGGACCCTGTGGCTAGGCTGGCCCGCAGCATTGGCATCCTTTGGGACTGCTACATGCTCCTGGGTGCCCAAGCAGCAAAAGACACCCACATCCATCTGTGCCTAGGCAGCCAGCTTCTGCTACAGCAGTCAGTCTTTGCTCTCCAACAGGGTGTGGGAAATGGGGGTTTAAAAACCACTGTGACTGTGTGTGGAATGGCGGCTACTCCTTCCTTGGCTTTTCACGTGGCAGCACTGCCACAAGTGACAAAGCACAGCCTTGTTCTGCGGTGTTGACCCAGGAGTCAAGCACTGGACTCCATGCCACAAACAGCCTCCACTTCTCATAGGCTCACAGGACACAGTTCCCCTCACCACATGCTGTGCTGAGCCTGCTCCAATCTGGAACAATTGCTCCTTCATGTGTGCGACTTAATTTTATCTCTAACTAAGAGAAAGGAAGATTTGAAACCGCTAATTGCCCCAGAAAATGAAGATCTTTTTCTTATTTTATTTTTTACTTTTTTGATCTAAGGACAGGGTTTTCTTTTCCATGAGCTGCTTCTTTCTAAAAGAATTTTTATTCCAATTATTCAGACACCTGCTGATGTCCCAGCAGCCCCCTGGCAGCAGGGAACCCTCTCGGGCTGAGCAGCCGAAGGAAACAAAGCCCAGAACAATGTTGTACAGGGAAACAGTACA
Organism: Serinus canaria; assembly: GCF_022539315.1. NCBI lineage: Eukaryota > Metazoa > Chordata > Aves > Passeriformes > Fringillidae > Serinus > Serinus canaria. The sequence goes on along the minus strand of NC_066316.1, from coordinate 53,726,298 downwards.
CACACCAGCAAGCCAGAGAGCACAGCAGCAAATGTGTTATTAGTCTGACATCACAAGGGCCCGCTTGTTTGTTTGCTTTACGCTTTTAAATCCCGACGCTCTCTCTTGCCGTGCCACATGTTGAATTTTTCTTGATTAAGTTGAGACTTTTATTATGCAGTGTCCCCAGAAGAATTACAGAGGGAAAGGAGAAAACCCAACTGCATATGGCAAAGGCAGTGAGATAGATACTGAATTCCTCCAGCTTGAAATGACAGGCAGTACAAATAAAGCTCCTTTGTAGCTGCTTTAAGACGTAGCATGTACCAGCCCATCTCAACAAATATACCTTGGGAAAAGCCAAAAGCAGGATCAGAGATACGCAGTGAGGGAAATTTTAAAGCTGCCAGTGCAAGTTTCTTCAGACAAAATATGTTTGTACAGTACCAAGCACTGTCAATTTTGACTGTGTAGCAGCAGTAATAGTAGTAATAATAAAGGAAAAATAAATTTCTTAAGTGTTAGTTATTATTGTTATTCTTTTAGGCCTCTCCAAGTCTTGAACTGTAAAAACAACACTGACCACAAAAACCATCCAACTCCTCTCAGCTCATATGCCACGAATGGGACTGGCCCTCCTGGCCAGACCATTTGGGTTGCATCTTTCTGCCTCATTTCCCTCCCTCCAGTGAGGGCTGTGTTTTGCAAGAGATACAGCAGCATCAAACCCAGTATGGCAGGACTTCCTCACTTGGAAATAGGCCTCAAGCACACCTACAAACTCTGTTAAGTTTGCATGATTGTGCCAGAGCAGCACAAAACAGCTCTAGCATCTGGCCTCAGGGGCTCAATCAGTTCTGTATGAATACTCATATGATGCAGTTATCATCAGCACAGCCCATAGCTAAGCGCCTTTGCTACCAAGACTCATGGCTTTGATTTAAGGAGTTCCCAGTAATCTGGGACACTACAATTAACATATTTAATAGAGCGACTAATGGGAAAGAAAAAGGGGGGAAACCTGCAAACCACAGCTTAATGCTGATGGCAGGGTGGGAAAGGAACAAAACCCAGAAGTTTCAAACTACGAAGAAGGCATGCAGAGATGAATTAGTTTCACCCTTTTATTCTGCAGAGTGTAAGGGGAAAAAAAGAATCACAGAAATTAATTCCTAGTCAGTAATCTCAGAGAGATTGGTTTATCTTTTCTAAGGTAATGTAAAAGATTTAGACATTTATTCTGGGACACTTTGACAAGCCTGCTCATCAAAAGGCAGATGATCTGCACTTTATGAACACCAAATCGTTCCAAAATGTCTCATGTAGTGGCACACAAACTGTACAGACTTATTTTTAAAACATACCTCTGTTCCCTACCTGCGGGAGATCACAAACTATTCAGGTGGGTTATTAAAAGTGTTAGGCAACAACTAAGGGTGCAATGAAGTCATCTGTAGTTGTTCCAGGTAAGAAAATGGCAATGGAATCAATCTAGTTTATAAACAGGATATAAACAAAAGTAGAATCCCTTAGTTAAGAACAGACAATGTTATTACAATTATGATAAATAAAACACAGTTCTTCTGGTCAGCTGGGTACTTAGTGCACTGATCTAGCTTGGAGGCAAGACCAGCTTCAGCTGGCTTGGAGAAGCAGCCAGAAGCAGCAGTTCATCTGATCAATGGCCAGGTAATAATAATGTATTACATACCATATTGCTGAGTTATAGCTATGCAGTGCCATAACAATTGCCAGACTAAAACTCTAGCAAAATAGCTGGGTGACTAAATACATATTTATCTTTTACAGTGCCTTTTACAGCATTATTTAATTATCTCCAAACCAAGTATTCTAAACTAAAGAAATAGTTTCTAATTATATTCAAATAGGTACCTAAATAACCTTAGTTCTGCCTTGGGTTTACTGTATGCAGTATACCATGTAGCACATTCATTTCATATGGTTATTATAGCCAGTAAACATAAAATGATTACAGAGTCACTGTAGCAGCTATGGCGCCATACTGGATAAAATGACTCTTTGAGCAAGGTCTTCCCAGCTTTCCAGTATCATGTCTTCATTGTATCCCCCACTGGAGAGCAAAGGCCAGCTGTCCTTAGAGAAGAGGTTAAGTCACATTCAAATGACAAAGAAAAGCAGAGGTCTTTCTTTTGCTCAAACCACTCTGGAGTTTTATTCCTTCTAGAAACAATAGAGGAGGGAAGCAATGTTGAGAGATGGCAAGTGTTTAAGGAATTTCCTCCAGCAAAACATGATTTTTCACTGCTGGCAAGAAATTATATTTGGCAAATAATGACACTAAGTGGAAGATGATCGTATTTCTTTAACAATGTAACCTACAGACAAGAGGCTTTTCCATCATTAAAATAGGTCCAATCTTAGGTGCTCACAGAATCTGTTTATAATCAAGCTAGTCCATGGATTTACTTGTAAACTTGGACAATAAATGAACTATTCATAGGGTATGGGTAGCACTCATCTGAGATCATTTGAGTGCTCTGAGACTCAGGTACTTGGCTCAGCTGGGCATCTGGACTCCCACAAGGAGGACAGAAAAAGCAGCTCAGCAGTAGGAGCTGATTTATTGGACTGGGTAGAGCTCTTGCTCTCCAGACATGACCAGAGTCCATATGCACACACCTGTTTCTTTAGAAACATTAGATTAATCCCATTCCTATCAAAAATGGATTATGGTGTTTCCAATCCTTTGGGAGTAGTGTTTGCTAAAAAATTTCAGCCCCACCCCCACCACCCCTACTCGTCTCTGTCCCCTCCAATTCCCAAGAAGGGTTTGTTATCCCTCTCCTTTATACCAACTCAGCTAACTCAGAGATATTAAATGATCTGGTTCTAAAGAAGCACTTTTTTTCCTATTATCCACCTGTTTTTCTATTTTCTTCCTGTCATATTCTTTTTTTCCTTGGTTATCTCATTTTCACCAGTCCTGGACACACCAGCAGTAGAGTAGACACAGCAGTGGAGACAGCAGATCCTTGTGTGGGGGCAAAGAAGGGTGGGAGAGGGTATATTGGATCCATTGATGAAGGATCCATAACATGGAGCTGCACCCTAATTTTCAAGAGGACCCTATATTTTTTGTGTTCATTCAGACAACTCAGAGGCTATATGCAATACTCAACACTGCCTAGGTTAGAGACCCCCATTGTCATCTTCCCAGCAAGAGTAATCTGTTCATCCTCCTTCTTCAGAGTTCCCTTATCTCATCTTCAACTGCTGTATGCCTGAAAGGCAGAGAACAAAGGCTCCTTGTCCAGCTGGCCATCAATGAGATGAGCTGCCAAAGCACTCTGACATCCCCTGCACCATTCCTTCTTCACACCTGCTCTTTGCCAGGCTCTTTCACAAAGCACACCTTCCCTGGGCCCCTCCAACAATCCTTCACCAAATTGTCCCTAAAAATCCAGGAGCCAAGACACCCACCTTCCTTATCATTTCTGCATTGCTGCCTTGCTCTATCACACGCTACCCAGCTTGGCTTTGTGCTATCCCCCAAGGCCAGAGAAGCAGACCTTCCTCCACCCCCACATCAGTCCCCTGCCTGGATCAGACAGCTCGCCTGCAGCTGTGTGTGGCCTTGTCCCAGAAACTTTTATCCTAAAAATGTAGAAGAGCAAAATACCTCCTTGATACCCCACTGTTAACGTCAATAGAGTGACTCCGGGAATGAACTGAGTGCACTGGAAGAGGAAAAATTTGAGCAAAGTAGAAAATAAATAAATAATTTCTCTAGAGATATTTAGACATATGTATACACATACACATACGGTGAGATTTTACAACTTAATTTGCTTGTGAATGGCACCGAACTGATTCAGTGTGGTTGCCACAGTAGATGTGTCCCCTAAAGAGTAGCTCAGTGCACAAAGAATTACGCTCATTCACGCATCAACATTTTTGAGTTAAGACACTTCTTCATTCCAAAGATTGTTGATTAGCCCCCTTTCAAACTCGGTATCCGCTGTCTGCGCCTTACGTGAATCATGTTCGGCACAGGACGTTGCTGATGCTTTGTCACAAACAACCTAGGAATAAAAAGATCGGCATTTCAGCTTATTTTTCCTGCATCTTGTTAAAAAACATACCAGGAATTTTGAAGAAACCTAATGCATAAATACATATTTTGTCTGATTCAATAGCATATACAATTCAAATGGCACCACATTCGAAAATCAAGGGGCTGCTGTTATTCACCAACACATTAAATGCGAGCGATTTATTTCTTTACCTTGACATTAGTCAGAGGGCCAAATCAGAAAATGATGCAACACCACTTAACTGCCTGCCCCTCCTTCCCCCCCAACAAGCAACCAGAAAGCTACTGACCACTCTAACACAAAATGCTGTTTCTTTAATCTTATCAACCACCACCTCTTCTGAGCCATGAGGACAATAACAGATTGATATTAGCAATCTCAGCCCTTCTCAGACAGTTGGAGGCTTGCATATCTTAACTGATGTGCCTAATTAGATACAGCAGTGATTCAGCCTTCAGCTGCGGTTCGTGGTGCTGCTTCCAGGGTGCATCAGCGTGCTCTGCATCACCCGGTGACTGAGGTGTTTACTCCTCATCACATTCGCTGTTATCTGTCAGAAGTGATACCAGACTGCTTTCCAAAGAACACCACTCCTTCCCTTATTTATATGGAAGTACTTTCACCAGAAGGAACAAGTTATCTTTGACTGAATGTTATTCCAGTGGAAGATAATAGCCTGGAAATCTTGGTGTCTTCCAGCCCTGGACAGAAAAGTCTGCTGAGCTTTCCGGGGGTTGCACAGAGGAACACTTTGGCACGTTATTCAGACTCCAGGCCTGCTCACTCTGCTTAGTGACATGGAAAGCTCTATCTCACGGGTCACAGGCTTGTGAATTCTTACTTGTCATTAACTGGATGACATCTTTTTTCTCTTTTTTTATTTCTTTTTTTTTTTTTTTAGTTTTATTTTATTTTATTTTATCTTATTTTAGGTGGAATGACTTTCAGTGTCTAGCAGTGTGAACTAGAGGTGAGCTGCTGCTCTGAAGGGGAAAGGTCTCTATGTCATTAACCTCATCAGCCTTTGCTGATTTAACAGAAAATGTAAGCAAAGAAACATATCCTAAAGAATGGCAAAAAAAAATCAGTGTTTTCTCAGGCTTTATCCTTAGTAGATTAGAACACCAAGAATATCCTTCAACAAACTTCAAAAGTGTGAAAGCCATTGTGGATAACACATTGTATTTGCAGAGTTAAAATTACAACACTACATAGCTAAAAATCTAGATGTCTCACTGTGGGGAAATTTTTTGCCAATCTGGGGCAAAAAGCAGACCTCTGCTGAAACAGGAAGATGGCACCTACTTATGTAAGCCAAGGATATTGCTCGTTAATATCAAAGCCTATTATCACTTCTACTTACTTGCCAATTGCTACATTTAGTGTTGTGTTTTCCTTTGCAATAGCAGACCCTTAAGGGAAGCTAAAAAATCCATCTCTTTATCAGCGATGTTTTCAACTCTAATAGGAGAAGTACAAGGCCCTGCACTCAGCTCTTTGTGAATAAAAAGGCTTTTAATTCATCTTTAAGGAAACAATTAGACATCATCCAGAGCATATAAATTAATCTGATTTTTCTTTTCCTCTATCAAGGCTATTATATATCTTTTTTCTTTTTCTTCCAGGTTGGCTTCTATTTTCTCTCAGGTGCAACTAAAGTTTCCTAAGGCAAGAAACTGAAAAAAAATCAGCAACATCTGGAGTTATCTACGCTTCTGCCAAATAAAACGAACACGTCTGAAGAGGGCTGGTTCTCAGAATAAAAAGGGAAGTGATGACTAATAAGGAAATGCAATTTACCAAAAATATCTCCTTTTGCCTTTTCTTAAATATATCAGTCTTGTAAGTCTCCTTGACCACCTCAAAGTCCTACTTGGATTGTGCAAGAGTAAGATTTGTCCAGAAAGAACAAATATTTGGCAGTTTTGTATACTGTTTGGAGGTGAACACAAGTCCAGAGAACATTTCATAGTGACTTACAAACCATAGACTTTGCATCTGAGTTAACATCCCTCAGCTCCGTTTTCATCAATGGAAGGAGGCAAAGCAGGATTCATCACACTTTTAAGCAGACATCTAAAATAGCTCAGCTGAGCTGTGCCTTAGAAGCAGCTCTGACTGAAAAGGCAGCTCAGGACAACTAGCTCAGCCTCGACATCTATACCTGTCGATCACTAATGTTGGAAAATATGAGGATCAGCCCCCCAAAACTGTCTTGCAGAATTATCCCCTCTTGCATTCCTCCTTATCTTAGCTTCTCCTTGCTATAACTGGAAGTCTCCTGAAAAGGAGGGGACCATCATCCATAAACAAGAGGGGCTTTTGTCTTCTTTCTTAAGAACTTTTCTTAGAGGTCCTTAATGAAGAGGTGGTAATAGCCTAAGCATTTATCTGTTACTTAGGTATATTCAGCTTAATTTTCTTGTCCTTACTTCCAAGCCCTTACTCTCAGTCCTCCTTCCCATCCTGTTTCTTTTTGCCTCACCCTAAATCTCATTCTCTAGGAGGCCTCCTTATTCCAGTCCCTCCAAAAAATCATTCCTACCCACTTGGCTCGACTAATACTGCCCTAATGTGCTAAAAGCTCTGCCAAACACTTGCTGGAACCAACCTAGTCTGCATGTTCCCTAAACAGCAGTTAAGGGATCTTGTCACATACAAATTGGTCTGTCCAGAACTTCACTTACAGGCTAACTACGAGTACCTGGATAAGACACCTATGGTAAGTGTGTACTTGCTTGAGTCAATGAAGCAACAGTCCCCTCCAGAGAAGCCTTCAGATCATGTGCAGTTTTAAATTCCCCATGAAGACATTAATTTCTTTCCACTAGTTACCAATGGACCTCACTGATCAACAATGCAAAGAAAGAAAAAAAATGCAACAATGGAAGGAAAAGGGAAATAAAACCAGGCTTTCTACCTTTACTAAAAGCCTCTAATATCCTCTCTCTATTACTACAAAAGCCAAGGGATGTTGCAAATTTGGACCCACTGGAGAGCAATTTTCTTCTCTTTGATGTTGCTGATGAAACAACAGGTCTCTCCTCTCTTCATGTTCAATACAAACAGGAAAGGGATTCAACCCAGCATGACACTGGGAACAGTGCCTGAGCTGCCCCTCTCCAGCTAGCAGCAGTGGGATGGGTGCTAAAAGCAGGGAAGGTCATCCACCATGGTACAAGGGGTTCAGAGTGAGGTGGCAGGTCTTGGGGAGCAAGTCAAGGTCACCCTTTGGCAGCACAGTCCCAGTGAGCAAAGGAGAGCACACACCAGGATCTGCCCCATCCCATAGCAAGTATTCTAGTCAGAAGAAAGACAAACTTGACAATCCTCCCCTTCAATTTTTTTTATAATTTGAGGAATGCACGAGGAAATCACATGATCCATTCAGCCTAACTCACATAAACTTAGAGAAACATGTGGCTTGAATTTTACAGCCTTTTCTTATCATTAGTATTTTTCCTTTAAATCTCACATTTTGTTGGGCTCACAGAACAACAGCAAGGGCTGTCCTGCAGCTAATTTGAGGCCTGCCGATTCCCTGTGACTGCAAACAATCTGCAGCTTACTGGATAAAGTGTCTTCTTTGTATTTCAAAAATAGTCAGCACAAATCCAATTAAAAATGTTTCTTTTCTTTCAAATGTTGTATTGTTCTGAGCGTTTCTGTGTAAGCAGGGAACCCTGGATTACATTCCTCTCCAGGGGATCCTAAATGTTTATACAAATCACAGTAGGCAGCATTACAACACTTCCAACTTTTGCCACATGCACTTTGTCTAAACTCGAACTTGGTCAGAAATGTGTCACATTGCAAACTGCAAAAATGAGAAATTAAAGGAAACTGTCTTATTTTTGTTCCTTTTGAGGATGTAATTCTATTAACAGTTCTGTATGTCTTTTCCCCATCAATTTAATTACGGATTAATTAATTCTTAGCAGTTTTCTAAAGCCCAGCAAAATATCGTCTGACCCAAAACATTTCACAGCAGGGAAAAAAGACAAGTTAGATAAAGAGAAAATCCATCCTTTGAGAAAAAATGGTGTTTAGAAGAACAGGCAAGGGCAGAAAAAAGATCAGCTTTCCCTCTTCCTCAGCAAACACATGTCACTGCATGTCTTGCTCATTACATTTCACTCCATGTTCCATTTCTGCACATCATGGCCCAGACTAAGCTTAGCTACAAACTGGGGATGCAGTATCCAAGGACTTCTTATTTTATGCCTTTTCTTGAGGATATCAACATCAAAGTGGTTGAGATACAGCCATGGTCATGACTTTGCCATTGGTGATGTTTCACAGTCATGGATCTCTTTTCAAACAGGCACACAAAGCCTGAACGTGCTTGGAGGTGCAACCCAATGATTTAGTTTGTTTCTCAGGCTGAGAAAATGTGGTGAAAAATAATGGGGTCTGCATTACAAATGCCCAGGCCCTGGCAAAGGTTACATTTATTGTTGTCCAAGATAATTTTGGGAAGGGCTTGAGTTCACACCCTTTTCTGTGAGCTTGTGTGTTGCTCCTACCAGGCAGGTTGTGACTGCCATCTGCTTACATTTATGTTTTTATAGGGCCTTTTATCACAGGGCTCCCAAAGCACTTTACACACTTACACCTTGATTCTCTGTTGTAACAGGAGGCGAGTTTAAATTAAAATAATGTGCAGGTCGTAATCTTGGAATTGGGCTTTAGAGCCTCCTTTTTCACCTCTCAAGTGGGGCTATTACAAAGCAGGTACAAATAGCCAGAGCCAGGCATTTCAAGCCACAGTATGAAAATCAGGATATTTCTGCGAATGGAGAAAACAGAAAGACTTAGAAAAAAGGAAGCTGTGTTTCACATGTGTTGCTGATAAATCTCACAATGTAAAAGAGATGCACCTCTATGCCTTTGATAACAGTGCAGATGGATAACACTCCACTTGCCATGAAGAAAAGGAAGCACAACTCAAAAATCACTTATCTCCTTGTCCTTATATACAATTATTGGTGGATGACTACTGCATGTAACAGGGAAGCTCAAAGAAAGGAGAAGCCTTCTTTCAGCAAAAGAGCTGCCCCACTTCGGGGGGGGGGGAGCTGATGTTCTCAGCTATTGCAGAAGGTCACAGTGGCAGGCCAGGAAAGGCACAAGATGTGACATGTCCCTCCCATAGACACAGCAGGCATAAGTGACATTGCTATGCTGACCCCCTGGGGAAGGGGACAGAAGCTGAAGCAGCACAGGAAACTGAATGCAGGAAGCGCGGGAGCAGAGAACAGGAGTTCATTTTTGGAAGTGCTTCCACAGGGTTAGCAAGTTAATTAGTTGCACAGCACGGCCCCAACCACCATGCCATGAAGCTTTTTTTATTAAATCTGCTTATTTTTGGACCCTCTGTTGCTAATTCAACTGCCACTGGCCAGGCCAATCAGAGGGAGCACGCTGCTTGTCCAGGCACAGGTGGACACCCACGGCCGGCACTTGCACCTGAGCCAGCCACCTCAGGCTCCTTTACTGACAATGCTGAGAGAGGCTTTCCTTGGGGAAACACATCCTCTCTTCCTGGAACTGATGGAGAAAATAGGACAAATTATTTGTACCTAACAAGTGTTTGTTTCATTCCACCTTGAAGTCAGGAGAAAAGACATTTCTCATGCCCTCCACCCTGCAGAACAGGCCAGGGAATCTGCTCTTGCAGAGCACTTTAATTATTTTTTTTTAATCAACACAAACACATAAAAATAAAAATGAAATAAAAATAAAAATATCAAACAAACAATTGTGAAAATTAAAGCTGGTTACCTACAACTGGGTCTTCAAGACATACAAGCCTACATACATTAGCTCATCACTAGGAAAGATAAGTTACCAGTTTACACGGTGGCATACTAATTTGACTTCCCAGATCAAAGCACCTGATCCAGAGGGAAAGACTGAGACATGAGAATAGGAGGTGAGCAGGCATGGGGTAAAGAACCAGGAGAGGCAGAGAGAGCAGTGGAAAAATAGTATCAGAGACTGAAAGAAATGAGCAGAAGCTGCAACATTATAGACCTGCTTCATTCCCAAACTCTTTCCTCTCCAAGTTTCTTCCCCATCCACCGTGACCCTCACTTCTCTGCCATGGCTCACTTTGTGCATCTATTGCAGCTGAACTCATTCCTCCACCTGCACAGAGTCATTGCCACCCACAGAAAATTCCTTCAAACATCAGCCTGGGGTGTATTCTGGAGTAAAGGGGGGCCTGAAATAGCTCCTGCTGACACCCTGCTCTTGCAGACAAACAACTCAGCACTCACTGGAGCAGGGACTGGAGTCCAAGTCCTCTGGCAGTTTTATGAAACTCTGGCTGTTCCTCGCCTCTGCTTTTCAAAAAGCACATGAAATGAAATGGCTCGTTCCGGGGCAAATGACACAATGGTGCTAAACGGCATGATTTGTTTGTTTGTTTCATCCCAGGAGGGGAGGAGGAGGGAAGGAATGTATATTTGATCTAATCCAAACCAATTTTTTTGTAGCTGTTGTTTCTGCTAAACTCTAAAAAAAAATAGAAAATCAATGGTTTGAACTGCCCTACACAAAAGAAGTTTGAGGGGAAAAAGAGAGATACTAGGCTCCATTTTTCTCTCAAGACTCATTTGACCCTCTGACACCTCAGCCTGGGAGGAACTCGCTTACGAAACCCAGCGTTCAGAAATAAATTTTAAAAACAGCCCAAGCTGCCCCACATTCAGGAGAAAAGCAGTTTATTTACTCTGCCTTCTCTTGCAGTGCCTGTATGCTTGTGTCAGAGCATGCTCTGAATTGCCCACTGACCTACATTCCCTGGGACACGAAGCTGTGCCTCCCTGCTCCAGGGCTCGGCAGCACCCCTTGCCCTGGCCCTGCACTCCCTCTCCAGCATTGCACCAGCTCTTCCAGCAGCACTCTGCATAAGTGGATAATGTCTCAGGCCACCGAAGCATGCTTTTAAATGGATAGCCAGCCAAGTGTATATTAATTAAACTTAAAAGTTCTATTTATTGCCAAACACAGGGGGATTACACAGACAACAAGTGGTGGAAAGTACTCCAAAATGTTCTCACCCCTTTAATTACTATGCTATAGTTAGCCCAGCGAGCTGATGCATAATCAGCGCTGCTCTACGCACTGTTTACAGCAAGCACTCAGGAGAAACACACTTACTTCATGGCCTCTCTGAGCAGCTGCCACGTTTGGAGGGGCAGGAGGAACACAGAAGGCACCAAAGGGCCCTTTTCTTTATTTCCTCCCCTCATGGCTGCTCTTTTTCAGCACCCTGCTGTGCTCCCTGGTCCCAGGGGGGTTTTGCCAGCAGCCCATGACCCCCTCAGCAGTGCTTCCAGTCCATCACACCAAATGTCCCAATGTCCCAAAGTGCCCAATATGTATCTCTCCCAGAGCTGCCACCATGGAAGTTAATTACCATTGCACCACACTTTGCTGCTGGCTGATTTTAGAGCTGGGCATCTTAGAAGCTTGAATTTATTTTATGCCTTCATGTTTCCTGTGCTTACAGCTCATGCATTTCACAGGTGAGCTGAGCAGCCAAGTGAAGAAACCAGGAAGATTTGGACCCCCAAGAGACTGATCCTGTTCCCCTGAGTCTGTCACAGGGACCAACCATTTGAATTCAGAGATCAGTGCTAGATCTAGCAATGTGAGTCTGCTCAGTTCCTCTAAGGGCAGCTTGCAAGCCCTCACCAAAAATGTATCTTCTTTATAAAACTGAAGATGAAAAAATCAGCAAAATATGGTAAAAAATTAATAGCCCAGCTTGAAAAAGCCCTCTCTCACTCAGACATACCACTACACAGAGTTAATAGCACTGACCTCTGTGCTCCTCTGTTCCCCTATCTCCCAGCAGTGCCTCACAAGCTGTAGCACATTGCTGTCTGCTGCTCAACTTGGCTGCCTTCAGCACTGGCAGCTCATTTTCCTTTCCTTAATCCTCCTCAAATCCTCAGTTCATTTCCAGGTGTTTTCATTGAAATAGCATGAAAAAGAATACACATGCACCCATTAGCAAGCCAGCAAAACCCTTTCAACCTCTTGCATTTTCACAACCAATTGCAATTGAAACAGCAACATGCATTTTTCACATGACCCTGGGTTTGTGTTTCAAAAGTCATATCTACTCCCAACTGTACACATTTCCCCATCCAGACAACCTGAACAATACAAGGAATAGGTAAATAAAGTCATGGTAAGCATGGGAAACACCTGAGTAAGTCACATTTCAGCATCACAATGTCTGCCACTACCACCATCCTTCTCGCAAGCAGTCTGAGGCACATTTAGTACCTCCACGCTCATATAGTTAGCAGCTCCTTGGACAGCAGTCATGTTTAACCTTCACCAAAACAGTCTGACTTCATCTTCCAGGACCTCAGAGTCTCTCTCACAAGGTCCAGAAAGCTGCACTTGTGCAAGGTAGAGTGAGGTGAAGGTATGAACCCTCCCCAGCTTCAAACCTTGGGCTTCTCTGCAAGAGAAGGTCTCTCTGAGAGGCTGAAAAAATCACCTGGGGAATCGTCCGCAAGCCTAGAGCTACCAGAGCCAAGAGCACTTTGGCCAGTGTTTGTCATCAGCCATACCACCTGCCATGCTCTGCCTCCAAAAGCTCTGAGGCTCAGACTGAGACCAGGATGTCTGAGGATTTCAGGATTAATCCAGAAAGGAGGGACTCTGCAGCTTTCCCATTCCACAAACAGAATAACACCAAAGCCTTTCAAAGAGAAGCTGGTCAGAAATTTTCTGATCAGAAAATAGAAATTCATTCCTTCCCAAACTGTTGCTGCTTTCCCAAACACAGCAGACCTCTCAGCTGTCTGGGAACCTCACTCAAGGCTTTGGAGGTGAGGCTTGGGATTTGGGACACCCATTCAGCACTCAGGGTCTCCTTCCCTGCTGAACTGCCCTGGAGCCAGGAGTCTTGGGAACTGCCAGCAAAGGTTTACTGTCAAGTCTGCATTACACTGTCCTCTCTGTTCCATTGAGCAGGTATAGATCCTGCAGAGCTGCTGGAAATTTCTTCAATCTTTCTTTCCTTTGCTTGCTTTAATATACATCACATTTCAAAACAGTATTTCTTTCAAACTGAAATCCAGATTTTTACCAGCTCTGCAGTTAGTGCCTACATTAACAATCTCTGGACCAGAATGCAAAATTTATACACTTCCAAATTCCTTTGAGACATATTAAAAATGTCCTAAGATAAATAGCTGGCAGATCAGCCAACTGAACAGCCCCAAATTACACTGAAGTTTGTGTACATGCATGTGCGTGTACTGCCCCACGAACCAACAGAAAATATTCCCTGTCATAGGACAAGCATTGCCTAAGTGGGATTAAGGTGCTGAACTACTTTGTGTATGCTTCTGGCACATCTTTTGCTGGACAGATGACTCACATTCATTCTGCTCTTAATTGCTAAGTCTTTTGAAGACTTATTCTTACGCTATCCTATCTCTTCGTAACAGGAAAAAAAATAATTTCCTTGTATATGGCCGTGTGTTTCCATATATCCCACTGCCAGGCATTGCTGTGAACCAGTCCATCCTGCTCTGAATCTTGACTGTGTTTCACAGGCTTGCTAGGACTGTGTCATGGAGGCATTTTCAAATGCAGGATGAAAGGCAGTTTGCCCTTTCTTTAGAGAGCAGAAAACACAAGTGCTGCCCAAAGAGTTGCTACACATGTGAGTGGTGATGTACTAGATGAATTCGCTTGTCTCAGGGTTGTCTGCAATGAGAGTGGTGGTAATGGCGGATGTTACCAGCCTCAGGGTGGGAAGACACAGATTGTCCCAGAAGAGCTTTTTCAGATTTTTAGAAAGAGGTTTTGTTCCCTGGGCAGTATGCCTGGCTACTGTTCCAAAGACACCAGAGAATCTCTTTATATCATGTGAAAGCCTTCTCCCAGGAAAAGTCCTGGGATCTGCAGACCCCCAGAGCTGAGCTCAGCCCTTCAGTCCATCACTGTGGACTTACTCAGGTGTGTTATGTCTGAGGCCCTCCTGTTTCCACAGCAAGCACTGCTCCTGTTAGAGTCTGGTTCCAACAAAACCCATTCCCTGACTTTTATGTCACTTTCCACATTACTGCATCAGCAATGGCACTGCAGCCAGTTCCTTGCAGAGCCAACCCCAGACCCTGGGGGTTATTCCTTATGGTCCTCAGGCCATTAAAGAAGTGCCACCAAGTGGACACTGAGTAGGGCAACTGATGAGTCACACGGCACCCAGTGGTGCTCCCAAAGTTCCTGTGTGAGTGATGGGCACTCTGCAATACAAATAAATAAAAATTCTTGGGTAAATATAACACACAGTGATGCTGCCACTGATTTGCACATAAAATAGCAAACGCAAGCTCGGCTTGTTTTGTAAGATTGAGGGAGGGCTTGAGATACAAGTTAAGTAAGGTTTTATTTCTGGCTTCACCCCTAGGACCAATGTTCACCGATACTGATATTTAAAGAAGTGCTTTCTTCAGCATGGCTACAATCCAGGGCGTGTGGTGTGGTGGTCTTTTTTTTTCCTGTGCTGCCTTCAAACAAGCTGTGGGTGTCTAGGTGGGTGGGTTGAGTGACATATTAGTGAGGAAGCTTCCTCCCCTTTCAGAGCTACATGGAGAAGTCAGAAAGGCATCGTTTTAGAAAGTGACAGGCAGATCAGGTTGGACTATTGCTGATGAAAAAGGGTTTAAATCCATCAAGAATCTTGAATTTGGAACTGCACTGCTACAGAGAGCAGGGTGAAGTGAACTTCACTAACCTCTATAAATATTATCTGTCATTTAATTTCAGATTTGCTCCTCGAAAAGCCTTTCAAAATGCACGCTGCCTACTTTCAGCTCCTGGCATCCAATCAAACGAGCTATCTAACAACAAGGAGAAGAGGAAGTCTGTCCTTTGCCTCCATTTAGAGTGAAAGATTCCCCCTTTCCTCCTGCCCACCCCCTTTCCCCCAACCCCCCCACTGACTCTGAAGGTCTTCCAATTATCTCCTTTACCTGCCGCATTAAAAAGTAAAACATATGAGTTGCCAGAGATACAGAGTCTGAGGACAAGCCACTGTGGCAAAGCCATGACATTAGAACAGATGGAAAACTTCTCAGGAACAAAATGTGCACAAAAAAATGGGTTCTGGCTTTGAAGTGTATATTCACGGTGGGTGCTTTCATGTCTTTTGAAAAGCCCTAGCTCAAATATGACCTACTTAGGCAACATTCTTATTTATGTCTCCAACTAAGGAGCAGTATATTTAGCAAATGAGAGGAAATCATCCCCCTGTCATGTTTATAGATTGGAGCAAACTTTGCTGTTTAATTCTTCAACAGATTTGTCTCCATAAAAGTGGATGTAATTTAAACACTGTTAAAAAAATCAATAAATTCCAGAAACTTGGGATAAATGGAATCATAATTTCAAATATATATATATATTATATATGTACAGACATACATACAGAGAAATAAAGAGAGAACATTTATTCAGTAGACTGCAGTTAAACCATATTTATTTAACTGGTTCAAGAGTAATGGATAAGGCTGTGCAAAGGTGGAGAGCGAATTGTAAGACTTTGCCATTTGAATTGATGCTAAATGCTAACTGTTCAGTAAGATAATAAGGAAAATTCTTAACTCTTCATAGACGAGGTAGGCATACCTAAACCAAAATGAGAGGAGATTAAAATGTAGTTTACAAGATTCTTAAATTGAAGAAATTAAAGTTGAAAGGCATTTCAGGAGGACATTTAGTTCATCTCCCAAAGGCAAGATAAATAACACCTACGTTGTTCTGGACTGTAATCTGTCTAACCCCCAAGGATGGACATTTGGTAAGCTTCCAAGCAAGCTATTTCCTCTTTTCGTAATTATCACTACTAGAAGGACCTTGCTGGCATCTAAGCCATGTCTCTCACTGCGGTTACAGCCCATTATCCCTTGTCCCAGAAGACTAAGAGTACAGGTTATTTTTTTCTGCTTTTTAGTAACCTTTCAAGATTTATCATGTTCCTTCTTTCGTCTTTTGATTTGGCAATCCCGATTTATTCAGTCTTCTCTCACAGATCATGTTCCTTATCAATCAAAAGTCTGTCACCCTATTGACTCACATCTCACCTATTCCCTCTTCTAAGATGACCCACTCCAAAACCCAGAGCCTTATCTTCAAGAAGTCACCTACTCTCATTGCATTAATGCTGTTCAGTGTTCCTGCCTCAACAGAAGAGAGTCTTGCAGCTGTCCACGTCCCATTTTGTACAGGCCACCCATCCATCTTCTCCAGGTTACTTTACATTCTGAACCCATTCTCCACATGTGTCAGACTATCCTAGCCTGCAAAGCAAACAAGAACCTCTGCTTTCCACCATCGCTCTGCATCACACTGTCCCAGCAAATCCCAAAGCAACCCACTCAAAATCCCCTTGCAGTTTCACAGGTAACCATTGGGAACCAGTCTCTGACTGCAGCTTGCTGGACACCTGTGTACTCACCTCAGAGGACAGTTTCTTCTCATCCTGGTTTTACCATGTTGCTTCTGACTGTCTTGTAAAACAGTATGTAAAAACCTTCTTAAAATCAAAACACCCGAGCACCACTGTTTTTTTCCAACCAACAAGGTCTGTTGCTCTGTCTCAGAAGGAAAAGAGATTGGTTTCAGGTGATTTACTCCTGACAAATACATGCCAGCTGTCCTGCTCACATCCTTGTTCCCTTCAAGGGGTTTATGATCCGTTGTTTGATTGTTTGTTCCATGTATTGGCAGGTATACAACCTGACTACAAATCACCGGGTTCAGCTGTTTCTCCTTGTTATGGATAGACACCATCTCAGCTGTTCTTCCATTCTCTAGATCATCTCTTGTCCTTCATGACTTCTTGGGATAAATACTACTATATGGTACTGTTTCAGTCCGTTCTCTGGTTCTCTATACCCAAGGTTGAATTTCATAAGACCTGATACTTTAAAAAACCATTTTATTCATTTCAGTATTTTCTAATCTCATTTTTCTCTACAGGAGCCTGAACTATTATCCTGTAGTCACTGGCTTTATTAACCCTTCAATAACCCTTCAATCACAGATGAGCTTCTTAAGAAACACTGATTCAGAAGCTGATAACATAATTTATTTCCGATAAAACTATTCACTTTGGGGGAAAGACCTAGTCTTTCAAAACCTTTAGAGGCCAAATATTTCAGAAGTTCTCATGTTGTTTCTTAGCTACCTGATGCTCACAGGCCCCCTTAATCTCCTAAAAGAGTGCTTAGCGTCTTAAACAAGCCCCCAGCTGAGGTTCATATTTTGCATCTCAAGACAACTGTGACAACTGTGACTCTTCCTGACCAAAGCTGATTTGAAAATACCAGAGGAATACTTACCTTGTCACTGTTCCAGCTGAACGTAGAAGGGCCCTGGTGTGCAGAAATGGGAGTAGATCATCAAACCCCTGTAAAACCCAGTCCACATTTTCAGTGAGAACTCTGAACCTTTCTTCTGCAACCCAACAGTTTGGCCTGCCTTAAACTCGGCTTAATCCTCACACCTCGCCCTCCCAAGTCATAACATCATATTTATACTTGTCTCTTTAATACTTGTTTAGAGAACACTTACAAATCCACTGATGAAATTTAAAAACCCAAAAGACATGCTCTCCCTTAAAATGGATTAAAACAGTGTCAGCTCCCTTGAAGTTAATGAATGAATACTATTCCTTAGAGCTGTTTTTATTCCTTCTGATATCCTAAATGATGCTGAATCAGAAAGGGTGAAGTAACTGAAATCCAGATATGTTAGCTTCTGCTCCATTAGGAAAAGGAAAAATCAATTTGGCAAAACATAAAAGAAGAAAATCAATAGGAAAAGAAATTTTATTTTCAGTTGAAAACTAAGAATATATTACAAACAATGGTGAGTGAAAATTATTCATTGATTTGTATAACACCTTTTACAAGCCCAAAAAGTGCTCCAAAGAATTATAGATTATTTAAACCTAAGGATCACTTACCACCAAAATGCATCTATCTCTGGAGTGGAATGCAGCTGCTACAAAATTGCAATAGCAAACAAACCACCACAGCTTTAAGGCACAAATGCTTCATCTGAAGATGCATCAAGGGAAGTTGAAAATGCCGAATGGAATTATTCAGGCTGGAATATGACCACACTGCAATGATATCGATTTCAGTTTAAGCTTAAACTCACAGAACACAGGCCCATCAGCCCATTAAACAAACTTTGGCTCACAAAGTCCCTAAAAGGCTCTGTGGTAATGTGCCAGAGGATGGGTTTGGCCTATTCCTCCTGTTGTTTCCCTGGCCACTGCCAGCAAGCCAATGGCACTGGGCTGATGGCCCTTAGGTGTGAAGTGACCCTCAGCAGCAGGGCAGCCACCTCTGATGGCAGGGCAGGGAGTGCAGGAGACAGTCTTGTGTGCTCTCTGGCATGAAGCTCCACACCCAGCCAGAGGTACTCAAAATCCTCCACGTCAAGCACACATTAAGTTGTTTCAGGATATGGGCCACATTTATATCACTGTCATTAGCAGCAAGGGCTCACACTGCATAAAATTGCACAAAGTACCTTTTGTACCTCGAGATGTACTTAGCAAGCAAACTCCTAGGGGCAGGGAATGTGCAGTCTTCTGTTTCTCTAAAGCACCTTAATCAATTATGGCAATGTAAAAATGATTTATAACAATCTATTAAAAATACAACTCAAATGACTTATCACTCCTGGGGTCCTGGGAATATACTGTAGGATTTGCCATTTAATTGTAAATCAAATCTAGCGGTCAGTACCTCGAGTTTTAGAGAAAGATGAGAACTATTGATACACCTCACCAATTGCAAGTGCAGCCTGTCTTGGATGATACAATCTTGGGTCATCACCCAGTATGTGACCGGGGGGAAGCAGAAATGTAGAATAAAGCAGAAATTTCTGCTCCCTACAGTCTGTAACCCAATCAGTTCTTCCACTGATCAGGAAGCTGCCATAAGCTCAAGACCTGCTGCAGGGCAGGTAGGCAGACACACTTAAAACACTTGCCATCACTGCCATGGCAGTTTCTTTCTCCCTCAGTTTTCTCTGGAAAAGCTTCTTGGGAAGATGAAAGTCCAAAATAGCAGCAAGACAGAATAAACAGCTTGCCTTAAAGGCCACAAGCTGGGCTAGAAAGAGATTCACAAAGCATCTTGCACTCACAGTCCTAGGCAAACTGCATTGCATGGGATGACCCAGAGCACCGAGGACAGCTGAAGCTATTCGTGGGGTAGAAACATGTTCCATCCCACCCAGTTCAACAATCCAAGTCTACCTGTTCCTGTGCTAAAACCAAGAACATGTTACAAGAAAATCTCAGTTTAGAAACCTGACCCCTCTCTTCTCATTTTCAGAGTAGCCAAGAGCTAGTATGGAAGCCTGAACCAGTATCAGAATCAAAAGAGACATGGGTGCATCAGAGGTACACACCATATCTGATAAAATACTCCTAATTCTGACCATCAGCAGACAGGGATGGAAACTACTTGCACCCTGGAACTGCCTGGTTTTGATAAAGCATGTTGATAAAGCTGTACTCCTAGGAACACCCAGGCCAGGAACTGAGCGATTTGGCCAATAAACTCCTGCCCCTGCTCTTATGGACAATGACATCTGGCAGCTCTTTTCATAAGCTGGTAAAGCTGTACCTTGAAGACAATGTCAGAGCAGATGAGGGAGGTTAACCCCTGTGTGAGTGATCACACAGCACAGACCAGAAGTCCATAACACACTAGCCAAGAATAACATACTTTAGAAAAACATCTTTAATTTTAATGTCATATTGAATAGATAGATTAAATCTGCACATGAGAAATGGCAGAAGCTGTAGGAATGCTCATTTCTTCTTTGTTTTCACACTTTCTACCAATCCTCAGCTTCATTTCTTCCACTGCTCTGTCCCCCAGTTAGTGAGCTTTGTTCCTGTGGTTGGGAGAACTCTTAATGTATTCCATTCTTAAGGACGAGTCAAACATAAAGGCCACTATTAGTATAGAATATGTTTCTTGCATCATAAAATCATTAATGCATTGATTCCTATGGGTCGCCCTGCCCAATTCCCTAGAGATTAGCACAACACCAGTAGCAGGTGATGCTCTATTCCTACTTGGATTTCCACAAAGGATTCCTTTGTAGATACTACAGCACCTAATAGGGCTTACCCTGTACCTTTTTCACGGTAAGGTCATTCTCTCTTCTAAATAGCTGCCTTTTTTCAGAGAGCTTTGTCTCTTGAAAAAATATTCTTTGGTTTATTTGGCTAAAGCTGGCCAACCAGCTCAAAAGTCACTGAGAAGACAGCTACACACCTCACCCACAGTGCAACACAGAAGCCTCATTTTCTAAGGAAATGAGGCTAAAAAACAAACAGTGAACTTGGAATCTTCTGGTCTCTCACTCCCTGTGAATCTAACGTTTATCTTTGTTATAACCTTCTTCTGACAGGAATTGCCTTTATCTGTATTTTGTAAAGCTTTGAGCATATTGCCAGCACTTTAATAGTAAAATATCATAGAGAACCATATATCTGAATAATATTATGCATAAAATATGTGCATGTTCACACAGACAGCAGATATATAAAAATACTGAATATGTAATTTAAGGCCGTATTTGTGTTTGAGTATGTAGGTCAAACACAGGGCAAAGTTTTTTCCTATTACACACAAAACCTACATGTACACTGGACCGAAAGAAAGCACATAAAAACCCCTTTAATTCTGGATGCTAAAAGGTGCAAGTTCTAACTGGAGTTTGGAAGGGTGATTTCCCCAGGGAACCCCAGGTGTTCTGGGCACGCGCCAAACCATTATTGCTGAGCACTGGGGTTGAGGTTCACCTCACCTAACCTCGGCCATCTGTCTCCCTGCAGAGATTTGGGCACCTCCAGAGGGTGATACCTGGGAGGATGGAATGAATCAACCTGCCTGAGTCTCACCACTGACTACAGGGGCGGCGGCCCAGACTACTCACTCAGATAAACCGCGCAGTTTTTGAATAACTATGGTTAGGTGAGATGAATGCCAAACTGGGTGAATATTAGCCTGCAAAAACCAAATGAGTGGGAAGATTCCACATCACAGCTGGATGAGAATTAGAAAGAGCAAATCATAAACCTTGAATTCTCAGGGTCTACACGGAAGCAAGAGCTGGTTTATAGCACCCAGAAACTTCTGCAACTGCATGCAGAGGTCTTTCATGAGAAACAAACAAATGTTGCTAAGGCAACTAACATTAGCATTTTGAATATATTTATTGACAATGAAACTTTGAAGTATTCTCCCTATGGATACTGAAAAATGGTGACTACTCTCAGCAAATGGCAGAGGGGCAATTTCTGCTTCAGTTCTGATTTGGATAATTTCCCTTTACTCACCACAAAAATCAGAATGAAGATCTAGAGTGAAAAAACCCAAGCAAATCCATACTACCTGAGCTGGACTTTGCAGCAGCAGGCTCTAATTGCTCTACCTTCCCCATATTTCCAGCAGAAAGGGTAATGCCCATGACCCACTGGGCACTGGGTTTAAAAATGGCTAGTCGTGCACTCATTTCTGCAGTTCAATTTGTTGGCTTAGAGTAATTCTATTGGTTACAAAGTTCTACTTCCCATTAGTGCTATTGACCATGAGATACTGTTAGAGGGGGATTTTGTGCTCTTTTTTTCTACCTTCACTGGCTGGAACACAGCTTTTCCCCATGTCCATTAAATATACATTTGAACAGCATTTCCACCTGCACTTTGTCACCTCAGCTTCTCAAGGGGTGTACCTCCACTTGGCTCTGAGCTCAAGGGCGCCCTTGATATCAGTCTGAGAGTGCCAACAGGCATGCTAATGCCCATTTGAAATAGCTTTTCCTTTGCCTCAGATGTTTTCATGCACTCAACAAATAAAAAGTCTCTGCTTCACTCCATCTGCAGTGCTGTAGGACGCCCTCACCTCATTCTGTCAGTGAGCTACAGTTGCTTTCAGGCACCTTCTAGACTTCACTTTCCTTCCTGGAGTGTGTCGTGTGTCCCCCCTACCTTAGGATCCAAGTTAGCAAAAGGCTCTGAACGTATTGTATCTAAGCTTACCTTCTTGAAGGTGCTCACCCCACTGCAGTTAATACTGTATTTATTTTCAAAATGTCTACATTTCCGGGGTAATTAGAAACACCCTGTAATTACAAGCTGCTTCTGAATGTGAAAGAACACAAATTGCAAAGAGGGAAAAAAAAGTGAATTTTCTGCAAATAAAACTTTGGCAGTAAAGATAATTTGTTCTTCTGCTGTCAGTAAGAGGTGTCTATATGGGTCACTGAAGAGGTACTTTACTGGGAATAAGTTAAATTCAGCATCTACCATCTTGTCCTGTGGGTGAAGCATGCTATCTCAAATACGCAATGCAGCCCAAACTGGGTGTCATCTTTTTTAAACTTTCTTTTTTTGTGAATCACTTCCAAGTCTTGGGGGTAGGACATCATGACAGCCAGTTCCTCAACAAAGAACTGACATGAGAACAAAAGCTATTCCTGAAGAGTTCTCAAAATAAAAGTGAGACAGATGAGTGAGGAAAAGTTGCATGGGTGTTTCATCAAACAAGAACATGGTCAGGAAAAAAGTATAAGAAAATATAAATTCATTAAGGATTAACTGGCTCACAGAAGTGTCAGTTCTGAAGAAATATGTTTTAGGAAAAAAAACACAAGAAGGCTCCAACACTGTGAATACATCAGGTTTGGACACCTTCCGAGATAACAGTGTCAGTATTTCAACTGAGAATTACTTTCCATTTTTAATATATTTGTATATTGTATGTTCTAGTACTGTATTGAACTGCAAAACCAGCACAGCTGATTCAGAGTGAATCCTTCCTAGAACCCTTCTCTGTGAGGAGTAATTTCAGACTTTAATTCTAAATTGAACCTAAAGGTAAATTTCAAAATATTGAAATCCTTCAGAAAATGGAATTTTCATTCACTGACTGTTTTAACCTCAACCCTTTGTCAACAGCTAAGTCAAGCTTTGGGAGAAAATGCTAGTGTTCTTTTGAAAAATGATTCCTGCTTAGATTCCCTTTCCAATGGCTTCTGGTGAGGGCTGCTTTGCCATAAATCTAGACCAAAAGCTGCTAAGCACTTGTCCTTAAAAAAACTACAAATAGTTAAGTACCTGGCCATATTCTGGACCCTGGGCAATATTTTTCCATATAATTATTTCTGCTATTGTCATTAACTCCAGCACTCTCACTATTTATTACCATAGGTATTTCGAGACTCATAAAAATGTGCTCTTACTCAAGGCTTAAGCAACACATGAAATAAATCAGCAGCACTGAACACTGGCTGACACTGGATGAAACCTGGCTGGGAACAGCTGGATTGCTCTCTTGACTAAATATTTACAAAAGCCATGATTATATCACTGAGTGACACCGTGTGAATATAACAATTTATCAATCATCATGTTTAACTGAAATCCCTGCAGGAGGGGATGGCATTCTCACTTAACAATAAGGATCTACTGTATGCTAATCAAGTCACTTATTTTGTGGCTAAGCTTACTTCAGGGATATTTGGGCATTTTAGCTATCCATTTCCTAAGCACTGCTTACTTCAGAGGCAGAGAGAACACAGAGCTCAGCAGGGTTGTCACCTACATTGGTACCCATCCAGTAACACCGCTGGAATTGCATGGGGCTCAAGATGGAGCAGGGGGAGCACAGACCAATGTACAGAATTTATTTTGTTTTCTACACTCCTGCTGTGGCTTCCCTGCCCTCTGCAGGGTGCCCAAGGGCAGTGAGTACCACAGCAGTTCTCCTGCCACCCCCCTGGCTGCCACAGGACCTGCTTCCACCAGCACCACCACTTCGGTCTGCTGCCCAAGCAGGCTGGGAGTTTCCCTGCCATACCCCTGGCAGTGCTCACAGCACTGGCTACAGCTTTGTATCCAAGATGAAATGCCCATGTCCCTAGGAAAGGCTCCATTTTCTCACTCCATATTTACCAGGTTAGGTAAAACCGAGGGTTTGTTCACCCTAAAACTGCCTGAAGTTTCACCTTGTAATGCAGGGCTCTCCAACACCAAACCCACCTCCCTGACAGCACCAACACAAGTCTGTCTGAACAGAGTGTGCAGGACAAGCTGCCCCCCTGCCAGCAGGGACCTGGTGGCTCTCTTTCCATCAGAGCTGGTTAACACTGACTGGGTAAGCTCCTGAAAACGCCCCTGAATACAAGGCTACCTGCTGCAAGGACAGAAGGACTGGAACATGAAGAGCTCTGCCAAAAGTGTGACATGGCCATGGAACATACGGATCAGGTTCATACAGATGGGAGAAGCAAGTGGATCTACTCAGAGTGGAGAAGGTTCCCATGAAGATAAAGCCAGCATGTCACACTTATATGAAACATGTCTTTGGGCACTAGAAACCACCACCACATGGCATGAGCTTTTTGTGAAATCTTCCACCTTCTGTGTCATGCCAGATTAACTCCCCTGTACCAGCAATGGCATGAACAGTTCAGCTACCATCCTGTCTCCTTCAGATTACAGGTTTTACTCCAATGCAAGAGAAAACACAAATCTCCTGTTTACCCATCCCACTGCACAGACTCTTTAGAAAGTTTTTCTTCAAAATGTCACACAGGTACATGAATAGCACAGCCTGTTTGTGTGGATCTCAGGCTAACATTCAAAAGGAACAGGTGGCATCCAAGGTTCACCTTTGCAAACTGCTTTTAAACCTTGTCTTTCTTTCCGGGAATCATTGTTCAAAAAGAAGAAAAAAGTTTGGGGTGATGAAGTCTGCTCCCTTGAGAGCCTGTGAAGAAAGTTTCCCTCATATGGATGTTAGACACGGATTTTTTATTCCCATTTTCTACATGTTGAGAGTCTGCATAATAATTGTATTTTAGTCTTTGGAGCCCATCTGCCACTGAAGAGGAAATTTCACCTTCTTCTTTCTACCTACAGAGAGGTTTATAAATCAGTAAGCACACAGACATGGGAGCACAGGACTTCGTTGCCCTTCCAGGAGCCCTTAATGGCTCAGACAATCACAGCAAGTGCTCTTTTCAGAAACACAGGGAGGGAGGAGAGAAGTTACGATAAATTTAGTTTTCTTTTGAAGTTAATAACCTCCTACAAAGGCTTTTGGTAAAACACAGACACCTTAACATTTTTTTTCCTTTCAAACAATTTCTTCCTCTATTTTTCCCTCAGATGGTAAAATCTGAGGAAATCTATCTCTTCTGAAGTAACTGCTTTGTGTGAATGACATCAGCAGACCACGAGGTTACCACTGGTAAGTTGGCACCCTGAGGGGAATGAAATGAAATCTCTTATCAGCCTACTTGCTCCTCTTCTTTTCAACATTTGGTGCCTTTTGTAATATGCAAAGCAAAGGAAATGTTTTGCTCCCCTTGATTTTTTTCACCTTTTTTTTTTTCCCTCAGGAGAATGAACAATACATTTGACTGGTTTCTCCAAGGTCTCGGCTGTAGCTTCAAGTTTGTTTGGTACCTCAGTCAGAAGTGAATTATTTATACTCCCTCCTCTTTCTGCCTCACATCAGCCCTTCTCTCACCTACCACTGGGTTCTCTTGAGACTTGTTTCAGGCAGTTTGAAAATCCATGGACTTCCCAGGGAAAGAAGACCTCCATAAATGTGGGTAATGTTAATTTTACAAATCACTCCACCACAGCAATGGCTTTGCTGTCTTGACTTCAAAACCATGGCAGATATAATCTATTTTCAATTTCCCAGTGTGGCTATCCTGCTGTAACTCTCCTTCTTCTGGCTTCTCTCAGGTCAGAAGGCTTCAGAGGCAGAAAGTATTGGTGTGGAAGGGAGATGATGAGGGGGAGAAAATGGGTGAATGTGTGGGAAAGTGACTACAGCATGAGAAGATTCCCTTCCCCATCCACAGGGCTTTGAACAGATGGAGCCAGGATGGCAACTGCCCACAAAAATAGGGAACAAACCTGAAAGGTGAAAGCTCCAAGGGAAGGTTCCAAGAGGGAGTGACTAGGGGTGGTTGCAGGAGAACATCTGAAATAATGAACCTATCACAGCACACAACCATTAACCCCAGGAGAGGAGATGGGAGGTGGGGACTTTCTGCATGTGTTTTTAATAAGTCTCATGGATCCAGTAAGCACACATTATGCAAAGAACAGTTTAATCTTTCTTAAACTAAGCTTAGAAACAAAGATGTTAAATCGCTGCAGGATCCCAAGTCTGGAGTACAGCAGGGGAGCCTGGATGTCATCAGGAGGATTGCTCATATACTGTTACATGTGGCTTCCCAGCAGGTGAGGGAATTTGTGGAAGCAGGGAGAGAATGCTAAGCCAGGCTGGGGTGGAGGACAGCTTCAAAAAACCTGCAAGGGAAGATTAAAGGTTAAGGAGCCAAACTATACACACAGTTCTTTATTGTTTTCACAAACAACATGCTTTAACAAACTGTGTCTTAAAAAAAAAAAAAAAAGTGTATTTTCCTTTTTAAATAAAGTAAGAAGAGAAATGCTATTTTCTTTTTGGAGAAGCTATTTCTGAGTTACTACACCCACCTAACACGACTCGACACTTGCAGAGCAAAGATGCCTGTACCCCCATGCATACTCTCAGAATACCCAGAGGCTCATGCTAGGGAGAGGCACAGAAAGCCAGGTTTAGGAGCCTTCAGTCAGTGAAGGACCAGAAAAGGTGCCAGCCACCTTGTAAGTGTGACAAGGGGAGGAAAGTGGGTTGAGGGGTGAATGGGTAACTCATGACAGAGACATGATAGAAAGGCACAAGGGATGAGACAGTGAAGATATTGTTTTTTTGAAGGATGACACAATTTAAAACAAAGTAAGTTTGGTCAAATGTTCATCATAGTCTCTCCAGGAACCTCCACTGTTCCTGTTTATTAATTTTAATGATATGGTATCTGCAGTTCCTAGTTAGAACCAAGGCTCCCCTGTCTCATGCATCACAAGAGGATGAGGCCCTGCCACGCACAGCACACAGAGAATGAAGATAAATAGTGCACTAAGAATAGGCCAGCAGGATAAAACTATTCACATGACTTTTGAAGCCATAGAGAGTCCCTTTTTTTTTTTTTTTTTTTTTTTGCAGGAAACTATTCTGTGCCAAAAAACTTGTCTTCATTCCAGACAAAGCTAAACACCACATTTGAAATTTCCCAAGCAGAAAAAAACCCAACAACCACTGCAGTGCTGGTTACAAATATAACATCAAACCAAGTACATCTCAAATGGCTTTCTGAAGAGTCTGTTTCAATTAATCCATTCATCCTAGCTTGCCTGAGCATCTCTATGTACACACATAGACACATCTGCAGTATTTAATAACATAAATAGGCATCTGCACCTGTCTCTCCACTTTGTTGCAGCTCTGTCCTCTTTATATTTCCCCAAGAAATCATGTTTTGACACACAAAAAAATACTCCTCTCCCAGCAGCCCACCTGGAGGCTGTAAAGGAAGCTATGGATGCAGCAGGAATGAGGCCAGCAGTGCTCCAGAGAAATGTGGGAGAGGGACATTGGACATTCTCCTAAAACTTGGAGTGTGCACTGCTCACAAGCACAGACTGTCAGCCTGCCCCAGGAGGTTTCACCATTTCTGATGGCAACACAGAGGAACACAAAAAGGTGTGGGATGGATCTCCCCTGCTTGTAATTCCTTGGAAGTCCAGGCAGCTAGAAGAGAGCACTGGTCATCCAGGCTCCCTTTGTACTCAGTGGAGAGTGAGAGATCCCTTCAGAGATCCCCTCCTGCATGGAAGCCTGAGGCACACAGAATGAATCACCCCCATCATGAAGGGACTCTCTCTCTGCAGAGTCCTCCTGCCACAGCAGAGGGGTCTCTGACCACCACCATCCATTGGATGCCTGTTACAAGCCAGATGAGCAGAACTTCTCCCAAAACACTTTTAGAGCAGTGTCAGTGTCACCTCAGGATGACCCAGCTCAATCCTCTATTTCACCATGTGCTGTGTCTTTCTACCTTGTTAGCTTATATCATCCAGTATTCATTAACATCACTGGGAAGGGCAGTGCCTCTAGTGAAAAGCTGTGCCTGTGCCAAAACTGCCCTCCATTTTTAATTTTGGAGATTTTTATTCTGATTACTGTATCACCAAGAAGTCAGATTCTACCCCAAAATGCATCTCCACTGTTTAAACCTATAAGACAACTTCCTTGTTTCAACTCCAAAGTTGTTCCCAACCTGTGGAGCTTTGAGTGTAGTTTCACTTTTTATTACTATATATCAAGCACAAGAAAATGTTCCCGGTAAGAGGTAAAATCATTCCCATTTTTCTCCTATCCTTCACCATAAGTCAGTCACACATAAGGAAACGCTGGCAAGGAACCTGGATTACTGTATTTCTTCACAGAGCTATAAGCTTCTAGGAATACATTAAATAACCCAACTTAATTTTACAAGTGCTGACCGAATTCTTTGGTATTTTCCACTTCAGGGACCATCAAGTTTCCCCAAGTCCAGTAAAGCAAATTTTTTAAATCTTTGTGAATGCCAAAGGATTAAAGGATGAATTCAGAGATTTGGAGGCAGGTAACTGTTGTGGGTACAGCACCAGAAAGCCTGTCTTTCACAGTGAGCCCTGCCAGTGAGCTGCTCTGTGGCCTTGAACAAATCACTTCACCTCTCTTGTACTTCTGCTTTCTTGTCAATATTTTTGTCTGCTTAAGTGTGTGGTTTCTGGAGCAACTCCTGTGTGTTTGCAGAGTGCCTGCCAGTATGGAAGCCCAGCATCAAACAGAATGACACTGTAGTACAAAAATAAGGACAGAAATTCAGGAAGTGCAGGGATTTGAAAGGAAATGTCTACAACGTTTTCTTAAAACCCCTGATGCTAGGGGTCTCCAGATCTCCAGGCTTTGAAGGTGTAGCAATTTTTTAAAGGACTAAGTGCCCATCGTAGATCATAACTGAGAAAAATGTAATCATCTATGTTTCTATGACTGGCCTCTATTCTCCTTGGCTTGGTTATGTTTAATACCTATGGAGCAGGTAATTTTAATAAATAAAGAGAGAAAGAGAGAAAGTGTCAGCATGAGACTGGGTATGAAGTTATTGAGAACAGGAGTGTAAATGTGTCAAGGAAATCCCCAGTGATCCAAAAGGGAATGCAAATAGCTTTGCAAGCAGCTGAAGCGAGCTGGAAAAATTGTACAGGGGTCTTAGCTTTGCAGAAAGATTTTCATTTTTCAAACTGTAAATCAAACCAAATTAAATCAAAACTACATTTCTATAGCACCTTTCATACTGGGCTCCCAAGGCACTTCGCACCAAAGGCCAAGCCCCTGATGTGTTTATGAAGGCAGCAGGTCAGGAGAGCCCTGAGCCAAGGCACAGGGGCTGGGAGGCAGCAGCACCAGGAGATGGCACTGGCTGAGAGGTCCCTGCACCACAGGGCCAGGCTCAGCACTCCCACGGGAGGAGGAAAGCCAGGAAACATCAAAGTGCACGGACCCATACGAGAGGTGT
Source organism: Serinus canaria (assembly GCF_022539315.1). Classification (NCBI taxonomy): domain Eukaryota; kingdom Metazoa; phylum Chordata; class Aves; order Passeriformes; family Fringillidae; genus Serinus; species Serinus canaria. The sequence goes on along the minus strand of NC_066316.1, from coordinate 53,696,695 downwards.
GGGGCACTGGTAAGCCATGTGAGAGCTCTCAGGGCCCTGTGAAAGGCAGAGACAACACAAGAACTGCTCAACTGCTCCACAAGCACCAACAGAGAAAGGAAAGGAAATTTGTGCCTCTTCTGCTCCCATCCAAAGGGTCCAGCAAAGGCAATTATTGCCTCCTCTCTTCTTTCTCCAGAGTCCAGAATTTGTGCAAGAAAAGTATGCCCTAAAATTCCACCAAAGTACACAGCTCAGTGACTGCAGCCAGAGCTCCTGGGCAGCAGCCAGGTTTTGGGGCACAGTCTCCCCAGGCTGCCCACCTCCACAGCCCACTTAGGAGGAGAAGCAAATGGCCCCGCCCTACCCTGGCATTGCTGCAGACAGCAGGCTGACCTGTCCCCTGAGCCACACTCAGACATCTGGCCACCCCCTGGGCCAGGCAGGATGGAAATACAGCACCACCCTGGCAGCAAAACCTTCAGGTGCCACAAAACAGCTTTCTTTGCACCAAAGAAACTTTTTTGTTCCTTTTTTGTTAGGAACAAAAAAGCTCCTGGGTGCAAAAGCTGCAAAAGCATTGAAATCCTTTCACCAGTAACTCTAGGCAGGCTCACCTTTCTAAGGTAAATTTCATCTCTGCTAATCCTATCAGTTAATATTGAAATCAAATACAATATGGTATTTGATATGACAGTCTCCTTCTTATGAAGTCAGGTGCAGCATTTTTTATTTGCATATGATTTAATTACATTTTCATTCCAGGTCTTCCATTCTGTGCATGGTGGGTAAAAGCACATGAATTCTATATGACTGTGATGGTAGGAGAGATTATGAAACTTAGAATAATGCTGCAATGTTAGGAAATATGGAAGAGAAATATTGCTGCTTTAGGAATGAGGCTTCAGGAGGATGGGTGAAGTGAATAAGGAATACAGTTCCATTTCTGACAGATACAGAGCAACATTTCAGCAGTCAGTCCACAAAATTTTCAAGATAGCCAGAGCCTTTTTTTGCAAGATACACTACCTGGTTTACAGGTTTGCTAAACCAATACTTGAGGAGAAAAAGCTCAAAAAGGGAAGAACAGCAGGTCCCCTCAGTCCCAGGAAAAATGCAGCTGTGGCATTGCCAGGCTTACTTTCCCTTGTATCCAAGGGGTGGCTGTTGGGTTTGGGGGTACCTCTGCCCTGGCTTCTCCAGCGTGTGTTTGCTCTGTAATGCTTCTGCTCCCAGATTAACAAGGAGCATTGGAAATCACAAAAATTTTCTGCATAGCCAGAATGGAAAATACAACATTCACAAAAAAAAGGAAACAGACAAGCAAATTGTTGGATGCTCTGCATCAGTGACCATTATTTATGGTCACTGGTAGTGAAAACCAGTAAGACCTCTCAGAGCCAAACTCTCGCTTATTAGCTGAAGGCACAGGCACAACATTGACGTGCAAATATCCCCAGTCACTTGTAAACAGTGGCACATAATGCAGGATTACTCCCCTCTCTGTCACACCAATTGCAGCCATCAAGTGTGAGCTTGAAGGAACAGCTGCGAGAAAGTGGTGATAGGAAGGCCCCAGGTGTTTTGCACATATGAGGAAGGATTTGTGCAGACTAGGGATACAAAATAGATTCCCAGTCCTCAAATCCTGACATGAAGAGTTAGGGGTAAACTACATTTTTATGCTAAAAAAAGAAAAAAATCTGAACTTGTTTTATGACACACATGTTACTCATTTGTCTGTCTACCACATCAGAAAATGTTAAGGGAAGGAAAATGCCACATTCTTATATATCCAATTGATACAGTGGAAAGGGCAATGGGAAACATTTCTGTCCTTTCAGTGCTGAAGATTTTTTCTTGTTCCTGGATTTTGTTCCTGGCCAAGTTCATAATTTCACAGTATTTTCTGTCTTAGTTTACCCACCAGTAGGCTGGGTTTAATAATAGTGCTGCTTCTTAATTCAGAGTTCACATTTTCACTGTGAGCTGAGACAAACAGAAAGTGCTTTATGAATGCAAAATATTGATTTTTTTTTTCCTCCCAGTTTGCACAATGTCTAGAACTTTAGACAGTAGTTAACATGTTCCTCGGACACAGCACAAACTTCCTTCTTTTCTGTAGCAAGAAGACATTCAGAAAGAGACTTGGAGACAAAATCAATTCAAACAGGGTCACTTGCCCATGAAGAACAGTGATAAAAAGTCAATTTTGGTTATTTTAGCATTAAAATCTTTCAGACACAATAATCCTTGATTTACTGGCTATTGGGCAGCACCTGTTAGATGGCAGGGCACAACTAAGTTTTCTGTCTTTCTATTAGGTTAAAATCACAAGGAATATTTGCCTTTAATGTCTTAGTTGACAGGTAGGTAAAACTCATAATATAAACGCCCAAGTATTTATCCTTGAAAACAACTTTTGTTCAGACCAGAGTGTAAAATTATTTCAAGTCAGCGCTCCACTGTGCAAAACTTCCAGTGTTAATGTTTCACCAGTTCTTGGTGCATTTCCTCTAATGTTGAAATTGTAAACACATGGAAACAGGAAAGCAGGCAATGGCTTTCTCTGGATTAGCCAATTCTGTAATGCATGTGAAGGTCTAAAAAGTTCAGGACCAAAACTGGAAAAATTTGTTGCTTCCACCGAGGAGAAGGAAAGCATTGACTAAGAAGAATTTCAATTAATGATGTAGATAAAAGATGTGAATAGAAGATTTGTGAGTGGCAAGTAGTTTTCTTCTCTGGAACAAAACTCACAAGCTTGTATTTTTTCAACATCAGATCTGTTTTTCTTGTCATTTTGAACACTTCACGTTCCTTTCCTGGAGTTATAATTTTAGTCTTCTGTAGAGACATCATCAAGAAACTCCTCTTTTCATGCACACAGGCAGTTCAACAGAGATATATTTACCAAGCAGATATGTGCTAAACATAGGCAAGGCAGCACAATCCTCTAGTGCAAACACATACACACACAGAGAAATGTTTCAATACAAAAGGTGGAAGAAATACTGACTTTACACAGTAAGTTGATAGGCTGAACAGTTCATGTTCATTAATGCTGGTGAGCTGGTTTTGGACCATAACAGGAGGTAGGATGATTGTAAAGGGAGAAGTGACTACTTTAAGTATTAGGAGAAGTGACTTTTCAGCAGTACAAGAGGGTCACACAAGTCCACCACAGCCTTTACATGCAGATTTGCATGGTTGAAGCCCATGCTCCAGGAGGCTTCACAGCTCTTGTTACCCAAACCAGCCAGAGAAACCCTACAAATGTTTCAGATAAAGGCAGATAAAGTCTCACATGTGTGGACAACAAGATCAGCAAGCTACATACTTATACTTCATGAATAAACCACTGTAAATAATAAAGTGACCTCCACTGTGTAATTATCTCAACCACTTTTTCGTGCAAGGGTTTTGCCGGATGAAAGCAAATAAGAGGAACTGGATTTTCCCATAGATACTTAAGTCTTACAGGAAGGAATGATTAGTCCCATCTTTCCCCTTCCCTGCTTCTCATACCCCAGGACAGCTCTGGTCTTTACTCTACAGTTGTAGAGGGATACAAGTACTTCTCGTAATTCAATCGTCAAGCTTTAAGACTGCTTCCCAAGGCTAAATGGAAGCCAAATCTCAAAGCTGCATGCATCCCATGGCCTACTGGGACCTAAATACAACTAATTTCTGCTGGCTGAACTGTAATAATGAAGATTTTGAGTATTCAGTGATAAAATTGGGGAGGCCGTATCTAAGGCAATGGAAGTTACACCATGTGCAAAATTCTATTCCCCAGACCAAGATGAAAATGCTGTTGTTGAATGTTGCACGGATAAGACAGAAGAAGAGTATAATTTATGCATTATAATTGAAATCAAGGAAGCATTTCCTGCTAATGCTGTCATGCCTGCTTTGCAAGGCTAACCCTAATGACCAACAATTGTACTTTTTAATACAATTTCTGAAGCAAGTGGTGGCTAGGGAATAGTCCCATTGGAACACACACCACACATGCCTCCCCTACATTTCTTCACGTACAATTCACAGATGATTGCTTTGCAAAACCGTGAATGCACGACTTACTCATTCTGGAGGAGTGAAGAGTCCCATAAAAGCATTTACTAATAGACTCTCTGGCAGGAAAATCCACCTCTGTGCTGTTCCAAGACACTCTAAACTTTTCTTAATCACCTAATGAACAGTGATTCCTTTTCACTGTTGGAAATGGACAGGCAGATTCAAAAAAAAATAAGGACCTACCCAAACCACTGTCCACAAATGTGGCTGGGCTGTTTTTCAGGACTGTGTCCTTCTAGTTTAAACAAGAAGCAGAGAAAAATGAACTATTTATTTGTTCTTCTGGCACAGTAAAAAGCCCTATTAAGAAATACCCTAAGAAATCCATTATGTCAAGATTTTCAGTTAGGTTTACAGGTACTTTAGCTCAAGGTTGAAGACGTCCAGGTGGCATATTTCTTTGGGTATAATCCCAAGAAGCACCAATCACTATTTGCTGAAGGGATAACAATTGTCACTTCTTACCAGTACTAGGCAGAGTAGTTTTAATGGAACAAAAAAATAATGGAGAACAGACTTCCCAGTCAGTTCCTAACAGTTTCAGGATTGTACCAATGAGACCTTTTACCTGCTGTCTGACATTGGCTGCATTTGCCTGTACACAGATAAGCTTTCTTCTCCAGTATTAGGGTCAATCTAAGGAGGCATATTTAGGCACAAGGACCATCACTGGTAAGAGCCACATCCTCAAATATCTTTCCTTCTTATAATTTCATCTTAGCCCTTCCTGGTTTCTCCAGTATGACTACTTAAATCGAGAGTATTAGCAAATGAAGTAGCAAATCGGTGATACAAGCCACTGGTCATTAACACGAGAAGGCATCCTGGGTTTAAGAACTAATAAGATGGCATTAACACTATAATTACTGCCACATTAGACCACATTAGTGCCATGTGCCATGTCCCTATCTGTGCCAGCAAACTCTTGGAAAACCAAATCTTTTTTGTTAATTGTTTTTCATGATGCCTTTGTCTCCCATGGTTTTCCTGACTGCAAGTCTGGCTAGTCAAGCTCTCCACTTGCTCTCAGATCTTACACAGAGAATTGTGTTGGCTTCCAGCTAAGAGAATGCACTAAACACACACACTCACAAAAAAAAAAAAAAAATTAAAAATCTGAATTTTCTTTAGTTCTTATTTGCCTGAAAAACACACACGAAAGATTCATGGATAAAACCATGCTAATGTTCCATACTAGTGTTGACATATCACAGAAAGCAATAAGACAGCTATGAGAAATTAGCTTTTATGTAGCTGTGTCTGCCAAGACTAAAATCTCTTCCACCTCCAGTCACTAAGGGTCTTCCTAGAGTAAAATCCCTCTTGGATCCTAAACTAAACTGCTTTTGATTTTATTCAGTTGAGTATAAGATCCTCCTTGCTCCTAAATGTAAAGATACAAGATCAATAATTTCATCACAGCAATAATTTCTACTCTGTGTCAGATTGGAATGGTTGACAGATGATGCTCCATCTGTCACAGTATTTTACAGTAACAAGCCAAAATACAGAAAAAAAAAATTGTAAACTGTACTGTTAGGAACTGTCGCAACAGAGCATCTTGGCTTTTTGGAAACACAAGTTGTTATAATAAAAAGCTCTAATTCAAAGCCTGAATCCTGGGACAGGGATAGCTATTTAGCATCTTTGCACGATGGGGTTTAAAGCTAATACTGCCTGGCAATGCAGTATTTAAAGCAGATTTACATGGGCAGACAACCACACACCTGCTCTCCTCCCACTTGGATCTGGACAGTGCAAGCTAGATCCCATCCAGAAGCTGTGCTAGCACACTTGCACAACATCAATCCCCAGCCACCACCCAAGTTATATATTCATATTGCCCTCATTCAATGTTCAAACCAAGCAGTCACATAATGGTCTGTGTCTGCTCATTCCAGCATGCACAGGGCCATGTGCTTAATGGGGTTAAGCCAACAAGTATGGGGGGTAGGGATGGCAGATAGTGTGGAAACAGAGTAAACTTGGGGACAGCCAAGTATGTGTGATCCCTGCGGGCGCCCACTAGCACCCACTGGTGAGGAGATCCTTTGGCTCTCAGTTTATCCCTTCCTACTTCTCCCATTAGTGTGGTGATAACCAGAACAGATTCAGCATCTGATGCCTCTGAAAGAGAAAACTCTTTAAAATCTATGCCTCTGTCTAACCTCTAAGTGTGTCATTCAATTTTCTAACCCCCATGTGCTTCCCTTTCCTTCCCAGATCACCAGAAGGGTGAAGGCAGAAAAGATGGATGATTCTGCCCTTGAACTGGCACTCATTTTCCAAGTCAGTTTTCTATCACAGACTCCCTGCTAAAGCTGTTTCCCCGTAAAACACGTAGACGTGGACAGAAACAAAACAGAATGCCTGATGCAGTAGAACATACTGGAACATAATGCACAAATCAATGATCACTTCAAATTTAAAACTTCATGCAAGTCACACAAACCAGAACCACTCAGCTTTGCAGTCTCTACACAAAAAAGAAACAGAGCAAGACAGAAAAGAAAAAAAACCTGCGTAGGAAAATTACATCAAACTTGATTTATTTCCTGTCGTTGCCAGTATATTCTGGGCTTAATTCTTCTTGTATCACAGCTGTTTCTCTCCTTTCCACCAAGCCCAGTCCAATGGCACAGCTTCCTCAATGTTTGCTCTGTCTTCGCTGGGTGAGCAAAGCCTTTTCATTTCACACATCATTTACAGCTCGCTGCTGTGATTTCAGAAAGTCAGTGGGCTTTTACCAAGCTAACAAGTGAGATAAACATTTTGTGTGTCTGCTAATTCTAAAACTTGTGCAGATTTTCTGACAGTAGGTACCCTAAGCAGTTAGAGAAATTCAGCGGTTTCAATTCAATTTGCACCACATGGCAAACAAGTTTGCCTGGGAGTCAGTAAATAAATCAGGAAGAAAGAGAGGGAAATAAAGAACAGACTCTTCAAAGTCACATCCTATACCTATAATGCAAACCTAAATTCTCTCAATTTTCAATGTATTTTACATGCTCACTAAATTTATTTGCTCATTCCTTGTTTGAACCAAGAGAACATAGAGCCAGATTTAGACACTTTCTCCTAGAGAAAGAGAATGACTGCTCACTCAGGGACAAATACCGGATAAGGCATCCAGCTGCCCAATGTGTCCAAACTGAGGCTGCATTTTCAGGATCACTGGACACAAAAGACATGAGAATCTGGATGTCTAATCTGTACATACAGGATTTTATCTGATACTCCCCAAACTTAATGGCACAGCTCCTGCTTACTTTAAAGGTACAGAACCAGAGATCTATATGTGCATATTCAAACAACTATATGTTCAAAGAACAATATGCTTGACAAAGGTAAATTACAAATGCAAATAGGGTGTGGTTTTGAGGTATGTCCAGCTGTGTGTCCAAAGCTTTTTAAAGTGTGGTTTTGTTTGAACAGAGAAAAAGGAAAAGCAGAACTAAACAGAAAAAGAGTGAATTTTTCTAGAGAGATTCTTTCATGCAAGAACACCTAAGATTGTTCCTCTGTGCAGTCAGGGATATGATCACTTACAGTCAACATACCACCTTACACTAAAACAACAACAACCAAAAAAAGCTTCCAAAAAAAGGCATAAAAATTTTACTGCCTGGTTTGTTGTGGTATTCCTGTTTTCACATCACTAGTAGCACTCTCCTATGCACAGTGAGCTTTGGCACCACAAAATGACTAATTCATTCTGGATTCTAAGAATGTCAACACCATCAAACCTCAAGATCAGAAATGAATTAAATGAAAGAATTGCACGTCTTATTTATTATCAACAATAGAAGAAAGGGAATGGTGAACCATTTCAACCTGCATGCCAGCAACTGGCAAGTAAAGGGCCTGATTCTCCTACTTCCATTTAACTTCATTTAATAGAATAATAAGGCATGATCATAGCTAACAGAATTGGCAACAAAATGGCTATTCAAATTTAATCAGCATGGGAGAGGAAGGACTATAAAAAGGATGAGGGAAAAAAATGGATGGGTGCCTTCTATCTGGCATCACTCCGGAGACTGGAAAGTGATGATTGTCGCATGTTCCTTATTTCACACAGCAATATGTTGCAAAGAGGATGGAACCAGTCACATATGTTCTGGGCCTGGCTGGGATGCGTCTGTTTTTTATGAGCATGAAAAGAATGTTTCTCCACATTAATCAGGACTTAAGGAAATACATAGCTACATCTTCCAAATCAAACAAGAGAAAGCCAGAGTGAAGAGGATTCAACCCTCGGAAGCAAAGTTATGCTTAAGGCAAAGCCTCAAGAAACTGGAAGTGAGAGGCTCTCCCCCTAAACTTTAGACTCACATTCGCTTTGCCCTGATAGTGCTCAGAGAAATACCTCTATTGCTGAGGGATATCTCTTGTATACACACTCCCAGAAAAAACAAAGATCTAATTTAGGAAAATATTAAAAATCTCAGACCTTACATATATGCCCACATTTAAGTATGTGCTTAAATGTGTTCCTGAAAGAGACTCCAGTTGTGTAACTGGTTTATTTCAGCTATCGTCAGCCCTGAAAAACTAAAAATTGAATCATCAGCATTTTAGTTATATCACATCAGAGCTAATTTTTAAGTTTGTCTCTTGAAGGATGCTGAGTGCAGTATCTAAAACATCCAAGGTCTTTTTCTTTTGGAGAGAGGAAATGTAGCAGATCAGGCAGAAATGCACAAGGGTCTCTGAATACTTTTGCTGTAGGTTGCTGTGCAAAACCAATTATTTCATAAATTTAAAAAAATGCAAAGCAGGATATTTCAAACAAGAAACAACATAAGTAGCACTGGTTTTGAGAGAAATAATCATGTTATTATGGAATACTAATCCAAGCAAGCTTCTTTATATTCCAAAATATTGTTTTATATGTGGCATTTTGTATTCTTTTTGGTGCGTTTTTTAAAAGGGATATAATATTTATGAATTGAACTAGACCTCAGTGAGGCTGTTATCTCAGGAAGAGAAGGACTCATTGCAAGTGCTTGAAAAAAACAACAAAACAGTGAAGGGAAAAATGCCTCCAGTGCTGAAGATATTTTTAAGATATCATTGAGAAATGTTAGCAAAATTAACACTTGTAAGAAAGTAGAAAAAGACCAAGAAGCAGGGCTCAGGCAAATGCTAATTGGGGAGTTCTTCAAATTCCTATTCAGAGGGCCAAAACAGTCTCCTGAGTAGAGCACCTCTGGGATTCAGGAATCAGGAGCTCTCTCCCCAGCAATCACTCCCTGAATTCCCAAGTGACTCTCTGCATTTAAAGCCAAGATGTTGCTTGATCTGAAGAACAAGAGCCACAAACCTTGTGTAGTACTTTTAAGAACTGTCATTGCAAAACTCTGGGTCAGGAAGAGGAATTCCAAAACCTGCAATTAGTTGTACACCAGGGTAAATGTATAAAGCAGATCAGAAGAGTCTACCACCAGACTTTCTTTTGAAATATGTTTAAAATTGAAGTCCACGATGGTAAGATGACTGAGTCTTCTCTCCATTAAGTACTGAACCAGCAGAAAGCCATAGTGGTGAATTCCTGCTCTAATTTTCCATTTTAGTTTATACCAAATTCACCATATTTCAGTTGTTCTGAAGGCCAATATAATAACATTTTTAAAATTACATTTACATGAAGCTTTTTCTCTCCAAATACTTACCCAGGTAAGTATTTATAGTTACACATATATAAGTTATACCTCATTACATCTTTGAGAGGCAAATAACTGCAATGTCCCTTCAAGAGAGCTGCACAAATGCAAGGGAAGTAGCTTGCCCGTGTCCCCCAGAATGGTGGCCAAGGTCAAAATTGCTTCCAAATCCCTGCCATTTCCAGTGAAAGTATTTGCACAGCAGAGCATTTAAAAGCTGTGTGTCTTAGGGGGAAGAAAAGTAATTGTGGGTAAATTTAAGGTTGCAGCTGTTATTAGGAGGAAAGACATAAATTATACAGGCCTTCATTTGCACCGTGCAGCTGCAGCTCCATCAGTGGAATACCTTGAGGACAGAGTGTTGCAAAAGATCTCACCTTCAAAAGCAGGGGAGCTGTTACTGGGCTTCTGGCATCCCACCTGGGCACTTGTGAAAATGTTACCCAAACCGGCATTTTTGCTGATGCAATCCCTTCTTGCCTTTTTTTGGTTGTTTGGGTGGGTGGGTTTTTTAGTTCGGTTTGGGTTTTGGGTTTTGGTGGTTTTTTCTGTAATGTAGGCAATTCAAACTTTGTGCAAAATACACAGGTTACTTTTCCATCTTCTTACTGGGGTATTAGTGAGTAATCTCTGGAAGTTCATAGAAGGACAGAGCAAGAGAAGTGGTAACTTTAAATTGCAGAAAGAACTCATTGTTTAATTTCTTAATGTAAATGTGGCCCGAATGTTGAATCTTAGCTTTAGTGGGAAAGGTATTTTAACCCTTGACCACAAGAATATTCTATCTCCCCTCTCTATGGCAGTCCCTTTGTCCCTCATGTCTTTCCAGGTGTATGGAAGTTATGTGTATTAGAACAAAGGTACCACCTACTTCTGGATTGAAAAATTAATGTGGTCCTGCTGTCAGACATTAATTGCCAGGAAAGGGTTCAGAAAGAGATACTGAGGTGAAGTTTAGACATAGGAGCACTCACAATAAATATTCCTCAGCTTTTTTGGGACTCAGGCATAAGACTAAATGTCCCTGTAACTCTTGGCCTAATATCTCAGCCAAACCTACAGCACTGTCATAGGTTTACAAGCTTCTTTTTCAGTTTCTCTCCTTTATCATCACTCATTAGAGTTTGGGACTGTAAAATACCCTTTGTTCCTGCCAGCAACATTTTACCATCATCCAGATTATGGATTCATGCTCTTCCTTTACAGTAATGTGACTTTTAATATCCAGTATAACCTTCTTTACAACCATGCACACTTGATGTAAAGGAGAAGAGATATTTTCCAATGTCTCTGTTCAATTATCAGTGTCATCTGTAATGAACTATTCTGTTTTAATTGCAGAATTTATCTTTTTTGTACTATGAACAAAATAAAACACAATCGAAGATTAATTCAAATAGGAAAAGTAATGTTCACAGCAATTATTGCAAAGCTGAGGATGCTTTTTCAATTTGCTCCATCTGATGAGGTGATACTTTTGAGAAGACCACTCAGCTCATAAACCTGACGCACAGAGAACTTAAGGCAGGAACACACATGAACACTTGCATGTTCATAAGTGAATGACTCACTTCTGAATTACAGCACAGCCAGTAACTCCACATCACAGGAAAATGTGTGAGGGAGGGTATTATATGTTCAGCCATGGCCGGATCAATGTTTATTTCAAGTGATTTGACAAAATCAGAAGTGTTGTCTATCTTGGTTATGCCCTGTTGTCATTTAGGGCAGCAGTGAGAAGAGGCTAAAGCTGCTGTATTCTCTTTGACTGCGGTGTGCTCATCCCTCACACTGAAGTGCTAAGGGTATCTTTATGCTACAATTTTTTTTCACCTCAAATGCAGTTGCCACACTTGGGGACTAAATTTATTGTGACTTCAGCCTGTTTTCTCAGCACTGGTCAATTCAAGTCTTCCATGTCTTCAACAGCAGCTGTAGAGTAGCTAATTTTAGCTTTTACAGAAAAAGAGGGTTTGGTACTCAATAGCAATGGCAAACCCCATACTACCCCATGTTGCTGATGTGCTTGGTTGATAGCCTGAACAATAGTCTATTTTCACACATACCTGTTTTCCAGTCCTATCCAGATAACAAATCATTAATATTAAAGAACATACTAAGCTGAGCACAGAGAAAGGCTTTTAAAAACAGTGCCTTAACTCTTCAGAGAACCTTCTGTTTGTGAAATGGCCATAACCCTTGCATCACATTATCTAATTTACCTAATGTCTCCCTCTACAACATCCTGTAAGACCCACAGATGATGGGGCCTCTAAAATGATATTGTTACCCATTTTTCCTATTAATGGAGCCCCACTTCTCCTGTTTCCCATCAGGAACATTGCTGTATGATGTCATGTATAATGCACTTCTATAGCATGTAGCTGAGCAGCTCTCTTCCACTGGCTCAGCCTCACTTTGGAAGGAATAACTTGCCAGAAACCACTAAAACCCTCCATACAAACAACCAGAAATTAAGGCTCTGCAGGGGAGCATGTCACTGCCTCACAGCAAGTAAATAAGAAGCAGGGCTATGGCAGCCCACAAACAGATCTTCTTTTATCACAGTTTAGTCAACTGTAATCACAGCAGCTTTTTCATGTTTCCTATTTTTTAATTTCTAACCATGGCTAAAGGGGCTCCCATGGCTGAGGTACAAGGTCCTTGACACTCACACTGTTAACGCTGCATCACAAACCTTCAGAAGCACCACTGAACATCTTGTTCCTCCACCACCACCAAAGGAGAAATGGTGTCATTCTCACATGCTAACCAGCTAAGGTTAAGTGTTATCTCTTTTTAATGGCTCATGCACGTTTTATCCAGGACTCTCCCCTGGTGTCGGGGGATGCACTAACTATTCACTTGTGTCTCCAGTGTGTGTAAATTAGCATTTACGTGATATAATTCCCCATCTGCACACACATTAAAGAGATATGTATTTCAAAGTTGCTCTTCCAGGACATATATTGATTCATACCACACAAAGTCATAACCTGTCAGGGCAAAGGATTTGATTTACATGACCCCATGGCGCACAGGGAGAGGTCAAGCCACCATGAGCTATGATCCTGCCTGAAACCTCTGTGGATCTGCAGGAATGGCACTGACCACTTCCTACAAGCCCTGTGCCCACAGCCAGCTGTTAGGAAGGGGTGCATACAAGGTCACAGCAATACATCCCTTTCAGGGCAATCCTTGCCATTGCCTTGAGGGAAATGTCCCTTTGCTCCTCCATCTAAGCAGTCTACTCCTTTTTGAAAGACAAGAAATTTCTTGCACTTTGCCTTTCCAACACTGCAACAAAAGTTTCTGTATAGGTGAGTCAACATCTGTCCCCCTCCGAGTAGGGGGGCTTGATAGTCCTCTCCTGACACCTTTAATAAGCAGCCTGACAGCTAATGCAGCTTCCAGTCACTTTTTTGCTATGAGTTGGGTAAAACCTAGTGGAAGATCATGGGTGTAACCGTTCATCCTTTCATTCAGAATAAATTCAGAGAAGCCATTAAGGTTTTTTATGAAGCCAGATGTTTGAAACAATAATGATCTCCACCCAAACATAAGTACGTGCCATCTCCCAAAACAAAGACACATGTGGACAGAGAGGTTTCACAGGCAATTATATTGTGAGGGTTTGTGCGTGACAGAAACAGCAAGACCAGAAAAGGAAGAAGAAAAAAAAGATCTTGTCACTATTGTGACAAAATGGGGAAGAATAAGTATCTGGATGAGCAGGGGCTGGGGCAGAGAGACCTGACCCTGTGTGTAAAGAGATTATCTTCTGTCAGATTCCCCATGGGTTCAAGAGAGCAGTTCCTCATGCATTCTTTGTCATAATACAAGATTTCACTCAGACCACCTGATTGCCTCATCCATCTCTTCTAGCAAAAGAGCAGCAGTACCCTGAACTTTGGTTAACTTCTCAGGTCAGATATGCATAACACCTAACCTACAGGACTTTTAGAGTCTCTGCTCACACACATCATCTAATGAGTGAACTAAACTCAGATTGTATTTTGAGTGTTGGGGGTGGGGGGGGGAGGGGTGTTTTAACCACAACACAAGCTGTGTGAACTTACACTGTCTACACAGCCCTGTGCACATAGTTGAGTGGAAAAACTACCTGGCCCTGGAGGACAGTGGTGCCCAACATGGAAACTTATTGTTTGGTGATACCAGTTAATTTGCAGTCACAGTAACACATTGCATTTGCTGCTACAAGAACAGTATGCACCTAATGGCTCCTCAGGTGGAATGGCTGTATTACCCAACACCCAGGTAAGCCAAGGGTTACCCTTTATTTAACACATATCCATAATGATCATATACATGATTTTAAGGGGAAAATGTGAAGAAAAGGGGAGAAAGGGGAAGTGCCCTTTTGTAACCATAAACTGCATACTCTTCATCAATTCATTGCTATAATTTGCAGTACATTTTTTTTAGCCATTGGATAGATGGCATTGCAACTTCAAATCTTCATATGACTGGTATTATTCTTTCTTTTCTTACAGCTCAAATGAGTGCAGTCTTAAGAAAGCAGAGCTTTGGACCACTTGTACTGATAAACAAAAGGAAGAGTACAATCAAGCTTTTGAATGAGCCATCAACTGCTGACAACTCTCCCCTCTGTCTCACTGTAGTAGAGCAGCCAGCTTGCAAAACAGCTCATCTTCAGCTGCCTCAAAGCATCATGTCTTTCCCAGCTCCTCTGCTATCACCAGCATCTCCTTCCCGTCATGTCGTGCCTCTCTGAATCCCCTTCACTTTCTCCTTACAACACTTAGGAAGAGACTGAAGACTGCTCTTCTCCATTGATCACGACCACAGTGTTCTCAATCTGTGACTCCAACCAGGAATAAACCTTTGCTGCTTTCCTCAACCCTTAACTAAATCCTCCCCTTCCCAAACGCTGTTTCCTCCTGCACCCTGCAGTTGTCTGTGTGCACCTCCTCACTCCACTCACTGGCTGCCTTCCCCAGCTGCCCCAGCTGCAGTGGGTTAAAAAGGAAGTATAAGATGTTGCCTGCAATTGATTTTAATTCTTTCCCTTGCACTGCCCCTGCAGGCACGAGTTGGCCAGCCCAGCTGTGGCACTGAGTGCAGCCAGTTCTCCCTCACGCACAGCCTTCCCTCAGCAAGCTGTGACGGATCACAGATGGACAAATGCACACATACTGTCGTATTTATTTCTTTGCATCCTCTGCAGTTTCCTTGCAGTATGAGGTCTAGTAGAAGAAAACATCTGCTTTGTTTGTATTGTAGGATAATGGCTTCCTCTGCAGACCTGGAAACACAAACACGACAGCAATGGACCTTTGTGGGAGGAGCTGAGAGGGGCTCCAAACTGAGAGTGAAATGGCTGAGAACTACTGAAGTGTTCAAGCAAAATGAAAATACAGAAGTCTTCAGAAAACAAAAAATAGTAAGGGAACTAATGGATTTTTGAATAGTTTTTTATTCTTTTTAATAAGGCCCTAATGTGTTGTTTTAAGGAAGTTAATGCAAGGAGGAAATGTGAAATTTTCCTGCCTACCACCATCTTTCTAGAAGAGTCAAAATTATTCAGGGACTTTGGCTTGGACAGACATCTAAGATTTTTTTGTTTCCCCATGCACAACTTTCCACAAATCCTCCTGCTTAGCAAATCATTCAATGGGGAGAAGGCCATAGTGTTAGATCATAACTGGTAGAACATCCAGCATGATCTGCAAGATTACTCTGTTTACCATTGAAGCCCCTTCTTTTGTGACAGCCTCCTTTGTCATGAAAAATGTTCTTGAAGACCCCTTCTTTCACTCTCCAGTAGCTGCCTGCAAGGCCCAGCATAAGGGGACAGACTACAGGTTATACACTACATCTCAAAGGAGTGAGATATAGTGAACATGACAAAAATGTGCCACCCACTAGATCAGGTTGCTCAAAGCCCCATTCAGCCTGGCCTTGAACACTTCAGCTGTGGATGTGGGGCATCCAGAACTTTCCTGAATAACATGTTCCAGTGCCTCACCAACTCCACAATAAAGAATTTCTTCCTAACATCTAATCTAAGTTTAAATTAAGTTTCTTTCAGTTTAAAGCCATTCCCACTTGTCATATCACTACATGCCCTTGTAAAAAAAATCCCTCCAGCTCTCTTGTAGACACTCCTTTAGGTACTGAAGGATGAACTTCTGCTGTCCCAGAGTGAGTGTAAATGAAGAGCCCTAGAGGGCCTGTCCATCTGGCACTCACCCATGAAAAAGCAAGAATGAGGAAAGGTGGTCAGGAAAGGTCCTGCAATCCTCTGTGATGCCAGGACCAAGAGCAATGAACAGCAGGACAAAGCCTGCACAACAAAAGCATGTGAGAGCAGCCGAAGGATGTCATCAAAAAAGCTGCTAGATGGATGCATGGATATCCAGAACACTCTACATATTCTAAACCTGATTAATGGAGCCAAAGGAAATCAAGTGCCTGATGATTCTGAAGAGATGAGGCCTGAAAAATGAGTGGAATAACATAGAATTGCTTTTCAAAACACTAATTGACAACTGGTAAAGTAGTGCTGCACCTGCTCTGTGAAGACTGTGATATCTGTAACTGCATGGGGTAGCTCTCTAAGGAAAGTCTGTATTCTGTAGGAACTGATGTGGCTACTATAAAATGTTAGCATGACAGTCCATCATGTCCCAGAACAGTCACTGGGTTTTCTGGAAGCAAATCAAGTCAAGGGTTAGGATTGGCTCTTATATTGACATCACACCTAGCTTTACAAGTTCCTAATTTTTATTATTTATTCCTGAAATAAAGCGAGATCATAGGAATTCATGATGCTCAATGTGTGGCACAATGGGATGTACACGTAATTTCAGTGCAAACAGTGACATCTCCATATAATAATGAACAAATAAATTATTTTATGTAGAGATGTCATCTTAAAAAGGAGATCTCATGGAGGGATCCTGCTGGACACTCAGTGGTCACCATCACTTATGTGATGTACTTTATTCAGCAATTTGTCCAAAGACTCTGAAGAACCTTAAGAGCTTTAAAAAGGAAACAGCTTTTAAGCCTTGTTATATAGCAACTGTTGTCATCTTGCTTTACTCCTTAGACCCTACTATTTTAGAGAGAAAAAATTAGAGACACTTTTGGGGGAGGGACAGCAGAAATAACAATTTGCAAGTCTTCTTGCTGAAATGTATTTAAATCACAAATGCTGACATTTTACTGAAATTACATTTTTCCAGTAGAGGGAATGAAGAAGAAAGGAGGGCTGACCCTTCCTGTCTTCGATGATAAATATTAAATCTACTTGAACTCTCACAATTTACATAAGTTGAAGCAACAAAAAGAAAAGGGCTGGTTGAACCTAAAAGAACTGGAACATTTCTCAGTGCCCTGGGAGCCCTTTCTCATTTCAGTGTAGCTTAGTGTCCCTGGCTATATTTCCTAGCTTTCTGAAGATGAAATACTAAAGCTATTCAGCATTTTGCTACAGTTGCAGAAGAACATGGGAAAGAGGCAAATGAAATTACAGGAGCACAGTCTGCCTTTTGTTATTACACTTAAGTTCTACTGTCATGCACTTCAATTCCAAAGAGTAGCATTTGTAGCTAAAAGGAAAACTCACTCCAGCACTTACAACCAATCAGAAATAAACAGAAAAAACATCTGTGAGGAAATACACAATCTTTATCAGAAGTGGAATAGCCACCCTTAAATACAAACAGGGAAGACAGATAGCTGACCCCTCAAATAAATGGTCACAAACCTTTCATTTGTTGGGAACAGTAATGACTGCCTGAATATGAATTAACTCTTCTGCATGAAACTGATTTTCACATTACCACTGTCTGAAAATGAAAAGAGAACTTGTCCTTAGAGTGTTTATCTGTGAAGAAACTTATCTACGAATTACCACACAGCAAGATTTTAATTTTTAAGGCAAAAGACCCAGTGAGATGTGGAGCCGTTGTCATTCCCACAGCAGTAATTTACCACAGAACATGTAAGAGGGTCAGAATGTCCCTCAGGATTGGTCTCTGAATTAGGGCACATAACATCCTGACATCTTCTCCTGAATGGTTCCCAGGAAACTGGAGCATGGGAATATGTAAGTTTGCTGGGGAGGCAGCCAGTATGGGAGTATCAGTTTGGTGTCCTCAGCTGTGGACTGGAGGGACTGGAATAGCAGGGGGTTGCTGGCAGGGTGAAGGAGTAAGTGGTTACTCTGTCACTATCCTAACTCTTCATTATCATTCTACATTCACAGCTCCTGCCTTCTATGAACACCGATCTTATTTATGACACATCATACAGCCCCTGCAGTAAGTGAGAAACTCCAGCCCTCAGTGTTTCAAGAAAAACTGCCTTGCACTGCATTAGCATGCAAAATGAATGAGGCGGGAGACCAGCTCCAGCAGCTCCCCAAAATAATATGCGACAATCTAATTAAACTTTATTGTAACTATACAAGCGAAGAAACAGAATTAAGGCTGGGTAGGCAAGCTCAATTTTGTCATTTCCTTAGCCTTTGAGTGTTTGCAATTTGATAGTCTTGTCATGTAGGGTTTCTAATAGAATTTTGTGCATTTTTAGAAAATAAATTAAATTATGAACTTCTACATGGTTCAGCTTCTGCTAGGCCAGCAAACTAGACCAAGGCAAAAACTCATGCAACCAACTGGGCAAATTCACTGCTTCCTTCTATGCTGGCTTTTCAATTGTCACTGTATAGCAGAGGAGCTCACCATTCTTCATCCATGCTTTACTGATCAAAGAGAGAGGGAGATATTTCCTCTCTAAAGGAAGAAGCTAGAGATGAGAGCTTGGTAGCAGCATAGATTGGTACCTGGAGAGCAGAGTCCAAATTCACAAAAAAACACCCTGTGACTAGTAGCCAGTAACACTGAAGGGCACAAGAGGCAAAAAATACTGCAGAACCAAACACCAATCCATCCCCACATCTATGAGAACTGTTAAAATTACACAGTTGTAAGTATTGTTTTTTAAGAGATCTTTGTTCTTGTACCTATCTCAGCTTACACTTTCCAATTAAAAAATTGCTTCTGGGCTTGATATCAAATGCTTAAAATTGCAGCCAAAAACATAAGCAACTCAAAATAACCCCCTTAGAATGGAAACTCTTGTACAACCTTCATACTGCTATGCCTGGAGTACACTGCCAATAAGATGCCTAAAAAGAGGGAGAGAAACTCAGGGTGGGAGTGAAGGGAAGAGGAATTAGACTGAAAAGGAATGAAAGGGAATCCCACGAGGAGCCAGCAGAAAAGCTCCAGACATTCTGGCAGTTCTAAGAGTTTGTTCCAGGTGGCAAAATAGACACTCACTCGAGGGGGACTTTTGATGAAAAAGGACTGGGGACTTCAGGGCACGGGCCTTAGGAGACCTGCAGTAACTCTGAATCTCTGCTGTATTGTCTGCCACAGCATATGATTAGCTTCCTGTGCTGTAGCGCATTGTAAGGCACTTTATAAAGCAATGAATTACACAGCTGAAGTGGAGTAACCACATGCAAGCAAATACGACAACCATTATGCTCTCAGCAACATCCCACACACAGCCACGAACATTTGCATTAGTGCCAATTAATCTGAGGTGGTACAAACTCAGCCAGGCATAGGATTTGTTCTTTGGTGTGAAGGAGGAAGGGAGGGGAGAAAAATATCCTTTTGTCTTCAGAGAGGAAACATCTGTAGGAGTTTTCAAGGGCTCCAGTGACTTTGTTGAGCATGGAGCGGGGGAGCGTGCTATTGAGTGCTTTGATCTCACCAGCAGGTGACACTGCAGCAAGTGGGAGCAGCTATAAAAAGTTTGAAGCATTCTAGGGACAACTCACACAACCGGCGCACAAATGTGTTTAACGCGTGTGACTCACAGTTGCCGAGAAGTGGGAACATGCAGCACGGGCTGGCCTTTTGCTTTCAGCTTCTCGTTGTGTATTAATGTCTTCCTTTTTCCCTCGCTGTCCCCCACCACTGCTCTCAAACACTGGGGTGAAGCAGAGTCAGGAAGGGCGATGAATCTTTTAACCCTGCCGCATGTGGAAATGCATATGACTAAAGCACAGCCAGGGAAAACTGTTCCAACAGCCCTACCTCTCGCTGAAGTCAGCAGGAAAGCCATATCCTTTACTGTCAGTGCTAGCAGAGGAGCCTACCAAGTACTAAAGGGGTATTGTGCTTTTTCAGGTCCACATTTTAACCAGCCACCCTGCATAAGAAAATGATGATGGCATTTGGGAAACATGGGTTTTCCTGTGATGCATTACCACAGAAGAAAGCAGATCAAATACTTGAGAATTAACAACATATTTTAGCTCTCATACCTCTCTGTTCAGGAGGACCAACCCTACATAACCTTCGTTCCAAGACCTGTGTTATGAGGTCAGGAGGTCAGGAAGATCACCCTCCTCCTACATGATGCTCCAGTCCTATAAAGTAAAATCTTCCTGCAGCTAGACATCCTAGGCACAAAAATTCACAAGTGCTAACTTACCAAGCAAGGCTTGTGCTGCAGATTCTGGTGAGGGCCCTCTGTATCCTGCTAAGGGCAGAGTGAAGGTTACTTTGTCACTCAGCAGTTCCTCAGGTGCAAAGGGGATATAGGCAGAGCTGCCAAGTTTTGTTCAGTTCCCTGTGTAATGTATTAGGTTTGTAAATGGGTTAATGAACTGATCTACCACTTTCTAGACTGTTTGCATGAAGCCGTCAGTTGTATTGCCCAGTGAAGACAAGCTGCTCCAAAGAGCAGTAAGAAATAGTTCCCAAATCCTTGCTGTTGCACTTAGGGAAAGCCAAGAGTCCTTCTGAGAGAGTCTTCAGAGAGTCTGCACACTATTTGCAAGATATGATGGGAGGCTGCAGGGCACTGGCAGGCACAGGCGGGTACCCACGTAAGGTTTCATGCCAGAAGCATTTGTAACAGCTTGCACTGTCAGTCCTGCCAATGCATGGCTGCTCTGCTCCAGGTGTGTTCTGTACAGAGAGAGTGGATACCTGGTGCTGGCACCTGGCACAGCGCAGCCAAAGTGAATATCTGTTGTCTGCTTGAAGTGCACGTGAATGTGTTAAAAACCAGCTGGAACGTGTCAGCCAGTGACAGAGGTGCCAACACCAGGGTGCTGGGCACGATGTACAGCCACAGATGATTCCAAATGGCTCCACAAAAGGTTGACAGAAACACAAGAATTCAATGCTCAAAAAGTGTTGCTAAGTGCTTCTACTTCAGCAAGCAAACCTAAGGATATTAATAGCCCTTCCATAATATTTTGCACACATGTTTGGGAATGTGGGGGGATTTTTTTTACTGTTATATGAACTAGAATGCTGTAGAGCATTATAATTGTTTTTGGAGAGACAGAAGCAGTTTTAAACCTAGCATTTAAACAGTGTACATTTGCAGCACTACACCCCCTCCTGCATCCACTGCAAGTGCCTTGCAATCACACCTTCCCATTGATGCAGTTACACAGTCAGGGCAAAATGACAAGGATGAAGAAACTCAGAGCTGACTTTGCAATGAAAGCAAACACCTAGCACAAACCAGTCGAGAACCCACATTTATTTTGACTGGGGACCCTTGGGGACATTATTTGGGATGACCATAGGTATAAAAAACACATCTGAAGTGTGACTCTTCTATGGCAGGTGTTGACTGGAAGACCACTGATGAATTCAGACTCTTTAGCTTCCACTGTTCAGATGTACCTTGCAATTTCTAATATGCATACTGGAGTGGACAGATGAGGCTGTATTTACATTCACGTACATTAAACTACCAGCATTACAAAACTGCAGTGGAGATTACCTACCTTTCAAGATCAAGAGAGAGAAAGAAAGGGGCAAACTGCAAAAGGGCCAAGCATTTTTTTCTCTTCATTGCTCCCACTTCCTACATGAAAGATTCACTGGCAAAATTTGCTCTGAAGTTGTGGTTTTTTGAAACAACACTCTCTAGTCACATAAGCAACACTTTATTTTTCCAAGTGTAGTTATTTAGTTTCTTCACATTTAAATTTTCATGTCACTTCTCTTCCTCTCTGTAGTTTTTGCTTTTTTAAACAGTGTGAACACATTCTGTAATTATTGCTGACAGCCCAATGTTTAATGGTGTTGAGTGTCTTTTATGGCACAGTCAGACATTAGTTTAGGAGACAGCTGTCTCTGCTTAAAATGTTGCTGCCCCTTAACTCTTTATCTCTGCCCCCACGACTCAGACACGGCAGCTGCCCGTACCTGCAAACACTTGAAGCAAAGCCTGTTTCCCTCCACCCTGCAGCAGCCTGAAAGAGCCCACGGATTCGGTTACTGCACCTCAGCAGAGGGGAGCAGGAACAAATAGCTGATCAAGCAGTAACTTGTTAAACCACCACAGCTGTTTCCCAAGCAAACATCCGACCGTACCCTCGGAGCCAGCGCGGCGCACGCGGCGCTGGAAGGGGAGAGGTTTCCGAAGCCGGGAGATGCTGTGGGAACCATCCCACTCTCCAGCCCTGCCCCAGCTGAAAGCCAACCGCTGGGCTGTGACCGCGGCTGCTCCGCAGGCTCCCCCGCTCGTCTCCCTGCCTCCTCCCGGCCCTCGCTCTTTTTTCCCTGCTAGTGCCAGAAGTACCATCGCGCACTGAAAGCGCGGCTGAACTTTCCTAGCCGCTTTCATCTGCCATTCCCCGGGAACACGGCTGATATGGCATGATTCCCAGCTGTTTTCATAGAAGACTGGCCCGGGCAAGCACAGCTTTAGATAGCCTGGGTGTGACTGACTACCTGGTACACAAGTCAGGAGGTGATTTGGTTGGCGCCAGTCCCAAGCAATGTGAAGTAACACAAAACTCATCTATCACCATGCAGTGCTTACCAGGTGAACCTTCACGAAGAGAACTCGCCTGACCTGATAATACAGTATTACCCCCAATAATTATGTAATTCAATACTAGTGCCGATTACCCACCGGGGAAGGGGAGGGGGGGAGGGCAATTGCAGCCATCTGTGTTTGTTTGCCTGAATGTTCCCATAAAAGTGTTCTCAGCGTACATCGTGCTCGCAAGCGGCAGCCTTGAAAGGGCGTTGGGACTCCATTCTGTGGGGCAGTGCTGTGCCACTCCGTGTGATGTCAAACTACGCTGCTGACACTGCAAAATGGTTGTATCTTGAGATTTTTGAAATATAACAAAAAAGATGAGTCTGTGAGAAACACAGTCCCCTCCTTTGCTGAACAGAAAAAAACCCTAATCCCTTGCTGCAGTCTTTCATATTGCAACAAAAGCAACTAATACATTTTTGTGTTATCTGTACCCTTGCTCTGCACTTCAGTGAAGTTAGTTTAGAGCAATTAGTGACTTTCCTGTGCTGTCTGAAACAGCAGGCACTTTCTAGTGCTCTTTCAGCTTACTTACCAGAATTACTTTTTTAAAATTAATTCCTCCATTGTATCAGCACAGTAGAAGATGGGCCTAATACTTTCATCATTTGTAAGTCAGCTTATGATTTTATACAATTTACACAATGCCTTAAGAAATGAAAGCATACCTGCTGACACTGTTCTATGCAAATGATTTGTAGGATTTTCCTGTACCATGAAGGCCAAAAAAGGACCACCTGACCATCTTATCCAGTCTCACCTGCCATACAGGCGTGGTTTGAGTCGGGCAAGTCTTGACCTAAACAACTAATGACACCACATCCACCTCCCCTAACGCTGAAAAGACATTTCTTCCACCCAGCCTCTGGGAGTGGGGAGAGCTCAAAGACACGTTTTCCATCCCAGAAATGCTTTGTGCATGATCATGCTTCCTGTCTGTGATACAACAGAGGAATATACCATTGCAACAGATTCCCCATATCCTTTCAGCTTTCACCAATCTTTCCTCGAGCCTTGATCTGGAAAGTGTTAAACCCACAAGTATTATAAATAGGGCTTTTTGACTCAATACTGGTAAAAATTTCACAGAAAAGACAATATTCAGCTTTTAAGAAATTGCTCCTAAAATACAGAGGTATGAAATTATGCTAGTCTCTTCTCATCTGGTTTTGAATCATCCCAGAGGGTTGTATGGTGGATGACATTTTCCTTTTAAATCTGCCAGATTTTTCCATTAAGTTCTGTATAAGTTTTTCATCAGTTTGCTACAGCTAGACCCTAACTGCACAGCTTTCTCCCTTCCAGAGGAGGAAACTAATACTTTCATTTAATCAAATTGCCAAGGGAGATGCTATGAAGTCCTCTTAAGTATGATAAAATACCCCAGTAACATATGCATTTACAACTGATATTTCATTGTGAGAATTAACATTTGGAAATAAGATGATTTTAGAAATAAAATCCAGCAAGTAGAATTCTGCAACGAATCATCTTGAAAAACCTGACACCGTGAAGTGCTCAGGGCAAGGACCCCATGCTTCCACCATAGCAATTTTGTAGGTAGCATGTGGTGAATATTAGTACTGCTCTCAGCTGTGCCTGAGCATTTAGGAGTATTATCACAATAAAAATCACCAGAACCATCACAGACCTTTCTAAAAGCCATGGGTTTCACAAAGGAGAAGCTAAAAAGCTCCATGGGTATTCAGTTTATTCAGCAGAACAGCTAATAACTGATCCCGCAGTCCTTATTCAGGAAAGAATCTTATTCCTAAGGGGAATTCAAGTGAGCTCCATTAGCTCAAATGCTCTTCACCAAATAACCAGTAGCCCCAGAAGACTGGAGACAGATAAAAATGTTCCTTCATAAACCTAGCTGCCAAGTGGAGTCAGCTGAAAATTTTCAAAAGGAATTTCTGCAAGGGCTTAAAATCAAAGGTATTTTTGCCTGAGTAGGCAAGCAAAATCAGATCTCTAACAAGGCAAAGAGGCATAGCGACTTTCAAACAGTATTCCCACCACCTTTTTATCTATAAATCTCAGTGGCTTTCAAACCATTGTGCTTCTTTTTGCTGTATGGGATTGATAGAAACTGTTTTGCTGGTCTTGGTGTCTGGTCCACACCAGAAGCAAATATGTTATATATGTTTCTTACTGTGTTATATACAATAAATTCCTGCAGTATGTGGAAAGACGACAGCAGGGCATTTAGGTTCATAAGTATGGTCAGCAAACAGGGAAAAGGCAGCTGGAGTTCAAACACGAATGAAGTTGGTGTGGTTAAAACAGCGTGTTTCCTGCCTTGCTGCTGTACCCACTCCTTCCATTCCCAGTCATGCAAGCACACTGCTGATTTCACTGGCACTGACTGAGAAGCTAAAGAGCAGTCTTTCCCAGAAAGTCCCAGGGTTTAGCCATAAAGCTGTCCTTCAGAGACTAAATTAACTATATTTTTTCCCAGTGCATCATCTTCAATGCGCAAATTAGTAGCAAATAGTCATGTAGGCCAGTCAGAGACGGAAAGAATTCTCCAGACCTTACAAGAGTGTCAAGTGCAGTTCACAGAGAGCAAAATTAATGCCACTAGAGATGGCCAAAGTTCACCTATGAGCAATTCTCTGATGGGTGATTGCTTCTTCCATTTTGCTTTTACAAGGTTTAAGGTGCATAGGTAAAATAGGATCACAGAGTGACAGAGATGTTTTTATAAGTGTGGACAAAGAAGGCTATTTAAAATCTTTTCTGAGGTGTGTATAATTACAAGTGCATTTCAGATGTTGTTAATATGCTCAGGTGCTTAGGGAAAGCAATCTTATATGAAAAATAACCTTTTAATAGATTACTTTATTACAGCAGCACTCAGCTTCACCACTATTCTCAGGGTTGAGTTGGCCTCCCATGTTTTCTACAGGTTTATAACTTAGCTGTAAAAAATCATTTGAATTGAATATTCATGCTAGCTAATAAAATTTCTAAACTAATTTTCAAAAGTAGAAAACTGGTTAATCTTTTACAGATAGAAATACCTACTGGCTAAGGAATTAAAGAAGGATTTTAAAGGTGGGGGGTTTTATGTTTGCTTGTTGGGGAGTTTTTGTTCCTTTTTGACAGTAACCTAACTTCATAACCATTTCTCTGTAAGAAATATATTTTGCAAATGATTAGCATATATTGATTAGTTATTACACAGGAGAACGTTATTGCAGAGAATTTTTTTTTAACTTAATGAAAGCTTGCATTAGACAACAGATTGCAAAACCTCCAAAGGAACCATTAATAAAAGCCTTTTTAAAAAATTAAATTAATTTGGTGCTTATGAAAACAAGAGATTGGTGGAGTTGGCCAGAGCCAGTGATGCACAGACTTCCTGTAAAGCTTTGCCAATACGTTATGGCCCTGAATAGTTTCTTACTATTTCAGCCATGAATCCTCCTGTTGTTCAGCACAAACTTCATGGCACGCTCAGGACATAAGACAAAGAGTTTCTAGAATTGCATTCCCAGGCTGGGGACCAGCAAGGTGCACCTTAACTGTGCAGTAGTCCTGCATGATGCCAGTGACCAGCTCACATGACCAGAACTTGGCTCTCAGCTGTTAGCTATGACTTCAGCTAGAGCTCAAGGCCAACTTCCCAGGACAGTTTGGCAAGCACGCATGCACTACATCATGTGAATTCGCAGTGGCGCAGTTATGATACTTGATAATTCAGTTCTGCAGAAAATCCTGCTCACCTCCCTCTCCCAGGCAGTCTGTTTAAAATCAAGTTGGGCTGCTGGCACAGGTACAGTAAGCAAAATTTTGTTCTCAAGTTCTCTACTTTCTGATGACATGAATTGTCTTCTGTACTGTATGAAGGAAACAAAACCCTTAGGACTGTCACTGGAGCTCTTTAAAGTGCTTTAGGTTTTTACTTTCTCTTTTCTATTTGCTCTGTGCATGAAGTATTTTAAAAAATGGCTCCCTGATGATGATCTCAATTTTTTGCACCTGTGTTTTGAATGGTTTTGTGAAGACCACCAAAATACTACCACTTAAACACTGGCTCCTGAACATATGCATGCTTTCACTGAGATAATGTCTTAAGTTTCCATAAAGGCAGCAGCATTACCCACCTTCATTCAAGTAAATTGATGGTCATCTGCTTGATGGCAATAGAGCAGGGACACCCCCCGTTGCATGTCTATGTCCTGAGTGTTCCACATGGTCTGTCTCTCTGGATTTTCTCCACTTCCAAAGTAAGGATAAGAGTAATGTTTCTCTTCCTTCCAGAGCCACTGCCATCACTGGTGCTGCAGAATACTCTTGTGTGGTGCTCAGACACAACAGATACCTGGCACATATATAAGCACTTTACACAGACGTTTTTTACTCAGTAACTTTTTGGCCAGGAAAGCATATGGTCGGTGCATCCCCGCAGAGCTTATCTTTTCAGCTCCTAGCAAGTGTCCAAAAGAATCACTGCTGAGTAACTTCTTGACTTCTTTACCTCAAGAAAAGTATATGCCCATGTGTCAATACACAGACCTACCACACAGGAGGTCACCTTAAAGCTTTTAACATGTATCATTGGTGGCACTGTGGAGTTTTCATAAGAGTAGTGTACTATGTTATATGGTACTCCAAAGAATCCATTACATTCCACCAGTAGAATTTCACTTTTTACACAAAGGTTTGGCATGATTAATGATCTGTTACGGTCTATTGATTAAATATTACCTGCAACAGAATTGCTTAAATACATATTTACAAGATAAACTAGAACAGCTCACAGTCATTACAGTCTTTGTGGTAATTAATAGGAATGTTATGTAAATACACATTTAAGTGATTTATATAATAGGGCTCCAAATAAGCTGTTATAATCTATCATGCTGTAATGAATTAGCTCCTTTACTGTAGGTAGGTATCTGACCTCTACTGGAGTATGAAAGACCTGCTTACATGTCTCACTACTCTTGCCTACTCTCAACAGAAAACCATCCCTGAAAAAGCTGCTATTGGAGAACAAAAAGAGAAAAAAAAATGCATTAAATGTGGAGGTAATAGTAAAATGGGTCCCAAAAAGCTCTATAGTCAGGCTGGCTGCAGAATGAATGAACACCTCTTTGACTGCCTCACCTGCACCATCAGCAGGCACAGGAAGGCTGCAGGAAAGATTAAGCTGCCAGGCAAAGAGTATGCTGCACATGGAGAGGCTGCCTCTCCCTTAGGTGCCTTTCCTCCCCTACTCTAGAGCACAGCATTCACATGGGAGCAGAGACGCAAGAATGAACTTGACCTAAATAATCTGAGAAGTGTGAGGACCATCAAACCAGACTGGGCAGACCTGGACCCAAAACCCAAGAGGGAAGTTGCTAGTGTGTCATGAGGCACAGCTGAGCTGCAGTCCTGATGCTCATAATGCTGAAGCGATGGGTAGTCTGCACTCTTCTTCCCTAGTGCCTAATGCAGACACAGGCACCTCACACAGTTCTTCTCAGGATGGGCAGGGGAGAAACTGTCTTTGGACAGGCACTAAACACAAGGGTTTTCAGACCTGCCACCCAGATAAAGAAATCTGAGGAAATCATTACACATCACAGAATAGATGCTGGAATTAATTTTTTACTAAATGACTTGCCTTCAATTTGTAATTTTTACAGCTAACAGTCATGCTCTAGATTTTCAACATGTCAGAAAAAAGTTACTTTTACTAGTTTTGGAGTGTCCTCTTCAGTTTGGGAACAGCTTAACATGCAATGATTTGATTAAAATGGGCTTTCAGTTACACTCATGGCTTCTTAAGACGCTATTTTTCTTTGCTTTGTTCAGAAAAAGGAATAAAATTATAGTCTATTCCAAGATTTCATATTGTTAGTTTTAATGCTTTCCCCTTCAAAGTGTTTCCCCTCCAACACACATTCCAGACAAAGCAGTCAAGCTTCCTCTGACCTCATAGAGTGTAGAGAGAGAGAGAGACTTGATTCAGCTATTACTTAGCCTGATGAAGCCATCTTTCATATGTTATTCAACTTAACAGGCAGTGACTGGAACAAAATCATGAACATTATTTGTTAATGGAAATTGGACTTGGAGGCCCCCCAGATGTTCTATGCAGCTACAGGTCTCACAGGCACAGGGGATGTAGCACAAGCACGTTTTGGCATAGTAGACACACTCCTTCATTCCCCAAGACCGTGAACCAAGGAAGTTCACCTGCATGGCAATCTGGAAAGAGACCCTGAGAAGACCCACATGTCTTTGGGTGTGCAATGGAGCCCTGGAGACATTTCTGCCTAATGAGAAGGACACACGACTACATGCACCCACCAGCTACGGCCCACACTGTGCTGTGGATTTGGAGGCACAGAAGATGCCTGCTCTTGTTTCAGGTCTCCAGATGCAGCTCTTGGAGCAGCTCCGACAGGATGAGGGTGGTCGTCCACCCAGCCACGTCTGAACTCATCTGAGCTAACCCTGGTGGGGGCAGGTTTGAGCCCTCAGCCGGTAGGCAGCCACTAATGAAATCCATTAAACTGTCAACATTTAGGGAACACTGTTTTACAAAACCACTTAAACCTACCATGCAACAGACAGCTGAATTAGGCCTGTCTGCCTGTGTGGAGTCAGAAAGAGCCATGTTACTCTTCAGGGGATTGAGAACTACTTTGCAGAGTAGAGCCCTGATTTTTTCATTTTATTTTTAGCGATCATTCAAAAATACCTAAAATGGACAAGTGCATCTTTATTTCCTTCAGAGTAAAAAAATTAAAATTCTGATATCAAAGGCAACCACCGCCATTCAAACAAGAACAAAACCCCAAGCCACTGACACCAAATGGACTATGAAGAGGTAATTTGAAAGCAGGGAAGAGACACCAGCAAACAGGGCAACTGTCTGCGTGCCACGGCAGGGTGTTTAAAGATGCTCAGAAAGAGGTCAGAGCCCATTGCAGGTAATAGACTGCAATGTAGCCAGGGTGTGCAGGAGAGCTGAGCTCAAAGAAAAGAGGATCCCAGGCCCCCGAGGCCACTGGCAGCTGCTGTGTGTGTGTGTGTATGCGCCACAGAGTGACAGAAATGACAAACCGAGTCGGCAGAGAGAGGCGAAAGCAGCTCGAGCCGCTCTGTAAGAAGCCCGGGGGCGAGCAGCGGTGCGCTGTGACCAGCATGGGCTGCTAAAGGAGCAACCCAGCCACCTCCTGCTTGAGGAGGTGAGGGATTGCAACTTGACCGCTAGGTCATCTTCAGTAGGAGATTCGAGGTGTGAGAGAGGATTTTGAGCATGAAGGGGAAAAAAGTGAAAGGAGGGCTCACTGTCTTTCCATTTTCTGCCCAGCAATACAGCAGATATAACAGATCCACTGTCTGAATATATTAGAGAAAGTTGGTTTCATAAGGGCTGCCTCTCTTGTGGTCCATCTACTACTGGAAGAGACATGGGGTGCTTTCAAGGAGCTCCCAATAACTCCAGGAATATTTTGGAAAATATGCTGCATTTAGATAGAACTTTTCTTCTTGCACTGTCCTGTTTCTGTCACTTCTCATTCATATAAACCTATAGGCACAAGAAAGATGTTTATGATTAATCTCATTACTGCTTATTGCTTGACATGGAGCTATGGTTTCCCACCCTGCCCAAACTGGACTAGAGGAGTTTCATTTGGATTTGAATTAAGAGAGGCAGAGGTGACTGTTAGGACAAAGAAGAGATATGATATAGAAAACACAAGACAAACTCCAGTGGAGGCCTCATCCCCAATTAAATCTGTGTCCTGACTAAGAATTACAAGGAAACGTGGTCTCCTGTAATCAGGAACACTTGGTTTTCTGCAGTGAAGTTGTCAGGAGTGGCCATTTGGTGGCACATAGGCAAAAGCACTGGCCATGACACAATGGCTTTTGACTCCACAGGAGAATGACAGCCATCAACTAGCAAAAACTGGTGTCCTAAGAGAAAAAATGGTTTTATAGCCACTCACAGTCTCAAGAAGCATTCAGTCCTACAAGCTATCACTTCTGTGACATCACTGTCCGTCCCCTGGCAATGAACAGTGATGTCATAAGACAAGCAGTAAAACAGCAGATACATATAAAAGAAACAGTCAAAACAGGTAAACATTGAAATAAACCCACAACCAATTTTCATGCAAATTTCTCTAGTTATAACAAATGTAGGAAGGGGAAAGCAGAAAAATAAATTATACATCCATACAATTGGTTCTAAATAGAATGTTTTCCAAAGCTCACCCAGAGACATCACTGACTCTTTAATGTCTGCTTTTCCACTAATTTGTATCCTGTCAATTTACAAGCTATTTCAAACACCAATTCTATTTAATAAAAATGCAAAGTACAATTGGGAATTTATGTAAACAGAGTTGGCAAAATATCTTTGTAGAACATTTTGGAAGGAGCCATGAAATTAATGAATTAATAAATTGACATTTTAATAGTTGGGTGTAACCAAAACACTAGGCCTGACACTTTAATAACGTATAAATACAGGTAAAAGTGAACTTTACCAGATTAAACAACTCTCTGGTGGAAGCCTCCTAGACCATTAAAAAAAAAAATCTGTTACAACATTACTACTAGTTATTATTATTCAACAGTAGTATCATAAACAAAATACTTTTCACTTAAAATCATTAACATTTAACAAAAAGAATGCATCATAATTCCTAGAGCATGAGTGTAAGATTATGGTCTAATTTTTGAAAAGACTGTACTAATTGAAAATGTCTTATCGAAGTTAATGTTTAAAGCTAAAATGACCTAACTGGTCACAAGGCTTCTCAGAGTACAATAGAGAAAGAAGGAAAATTAGATTTTCCCCATGATGGATGAGTTTAGGAAAGCCCCAGGGGAATTACTGCCTGATGTTTTTCAAAAGATTTGCTTTTTGATTTCATGATGGTGGACAAAGGAAGGCTATTCAGAGAACCTGCTTCCACTCCCTGCCTAGTTAAGCCATCCACAAGACTACAGTGTTCCATTCTTTGGGTCCCCAAACTGAGATTCTTGTGCTGGATTGAAGTCAGCCCCAGCTGACTTAAGCCAGCAGACATTTCAACCAAAGAATCCCTTCCACAAATATATCATGACCAAACATAATGTTCTGGAGATACTGAATTGACAAAAGAACAACACTTTCAGGTTACAGAGGTCAAAGGTACATTAAAGGTACACAAATGGGTATATTACAAGTATTTTTAGGAGGAATTAAAATAAACCCTAAACTTTCTGGACATTGTAACCAACTGATCATCACTTATAGAAAGAATTACTTGTCATTTACCAGACCTTCAGCAATTTTCTATGAGTAGAGTCTTAATTTAAACTGTAGTTTATGCAGCTTCAAATTTTTAAAAATGAACAGCATAAATTATCTTCTCAGCTCCATATTTAATAAGTAATAGGTCTCATTTTCCAGATTGCAGAGTAGTCTGTAATTCTCTTCACTTCACTGGGAGCTGTTGTAGACTCAGCATTTTCCAAAGAAGGCTAATTATTTAGTTGCCCAAACATGATTTAAAAGAACTAACTCTCAGGTCACTGCTACAAAAGTAACTGTCTTGCACAAAAGTGGCCAAATCCTGGTTCTTCACAGGCAACGGGAAACAAGAATCCTAGATCTCCACAGGCAATGAGTATGTTCTAGGGTATCATCAAGACATAGGAGCTGGGTTGCCAAATAAATCAGCTGTTTCTACTGAGCTCTGAATTGTCACAACCAGACTACTCCTTGCAACCAAAATTACAGTCTAAAAGCTACTTGAGGTGTCTCCATTCTGTCATTGCCTGCCAGCTCAGCACACCCAGTGAGGAAATGCAAGCACCCTGCAGGGCTGCTCTTCTCAAAGGGAACAGAAATGGGACATGACTTCACTCCCTCCCACATCAGCTGGTGCTGCTCACCCCATCACACCTGTAAGCTGCCTTTCTCCTTCAGAGACAGAATTCCTTCACATATAACCTCTGCTGTGCATTCGTAAATGTCACTGATATTAAGAGGAAAAATATGTATCCTAAGCAGAAAATAAGGCATTTCCAAGGGAGACTTTTAATAGCAAAATTCTTGAAAACCCTGAAAGGACTGAAGAAGTCAAGTCCTAGAGTCTTTCAGGTTACTCTGAGACAGAGTCCCAAAAGAGCTCAAATCTCACACACCAAAATAAGAGAAAGGTTTCCAATAAAGCTCAGTAGGCTGAGCTGATTTCACAAAACATTCACTTAATTCAGTACCTGAATCAGAGTCCAGCTTATTCTGGGAGATGATACCTATTGTCCAAAGAATTCAGTATGTTAACTGCTTTGCAAGTTAACTGCTTTGCATTTTCCAGGAATCTAGTTTCCCTCCTTTATGCTACCACTACATCTGGCTGCTACCATTACTCCAGGTAATTTCTGGAGGAGGAAAATTCCTTAAAATAACAGAAAAACTTGTTTTCCCTCCAAATTTAGTCCCTCTCATGATGGTAGGCATGTCCCACATGGCCCCTCTGCCCAGACAGCACTGAAAAAAAATACAAGACATGTTTAGTTGGTGAGGGCTACCCACTCTGCATTTGGGGGAA
Source organism: Serinus canaria (assembly GCF_022539315.1). Taxonomy (NCBI): domain Eukaryota; kingdom Metazoa; phylum Chordata; class Aves; order Passeriformes; family Fringillidae; genus Serinus; species Serinus canaria. The sequence continues at coordinate 53,663,547 of NC_066316.1, read as the reverse complement.
AGGAGGTCGGGAGAGTTGAAACTGAGTTAAATAAATTATCACCTTTTATTGTTTTGCCTTACACCTAAAGTGTCTGCTGCCTAAGGAAGTTCTGAAATTTCTTATTAAAGCTAAAGAGTGAGGTTTTTAAGCACCCTATAAAGTGATAGCCCTCATTAATAGTCTTAAGAAAACCTAGGTACAGCAGAGTTCCAGATGCTTTTCACAGACACAGATATTTTGTTTCCTCATTTAGTGTCTATTTTAGCACTGGGAGGACTGATTAAAGAGAAACAGTACACTTCTAGCAACAACTTCCATGATATCCAGTTTCCTTTCAATATCTGAAACAGCGTGGATCGCTTAGTCTGCACTGATACTCTCCCCCATGGTATCTCAGAAGGCACAAAAGGAGTGCACAGAACAGAGCAGCTCAGATGACTGAGATTTTAGATACCTGTCAAAGTGGAGTACGGCTGACTGAGACTGCTCAGGGTTATCGACAGCTGGCAAACTGCATGGCAGGCTTTTCACAGAGATGCCCAGAAGATGAGGGAGCCAGCACTGCACAAGTCAAGTTCCACCTGCACTTACCTATTTGCCTGTAAACACATGAACTCTGCCTCTACATCCAGGTCTCAGTGCCATCCACAGCTGTAGTCAAGACCAATCCCAAACCAGCCATCATGTATAACACAGATACTCTTCTATAAGCATTAGTTTACATGTAAGCATTAATTTATTCTCCATTTTGTCTGGCTTTGTCTCTTATTTTTATTAAAGTTAACCATGGTAGACATGGTTTACAACTGTTTAAACTAATGGTTAACCAGACAGATGAAATCTCACTAAATAATGTTTTTGGACTGACTCACTGAGACATGAACTTCAGTGAAAATACAGAGCCTTGAACAACAAAAGAAATGCCTTTCAGCCTAACCCTAATGATGGGAAGCCTTCCTTCCATGCTTTTCTGCCACTAGACCCATTTTTGCTTTGTAAAGTTGACAAGGGATGACTGAGTATTAATATAAAATCTCAGAAATTAGGTCATCTATGTCCAAAGTCACAAAGAAAACTTTGCTCTTCATATTGAAAAAACTAGCAGCAGGCTCTGTATTCAGACCCAGACAACTGGATTAACTAGGTGCATTATGCAGACAAGTACTAACTCAGTGTAGTCATGCCTTCATCTATCTTCCCCTGTTTTAACTACTTGAAGTTATCCTTTTTTCTTTCTTTGTGAGAGGTAACTACTCCAAGGACATTTGAAGCCTGATTTATTACAGCTGTCCTGGCTTCAGTATAAATAAGGACAAAGTCAGATTTTTGGATACTTGAGCATTTACAAAAATGTTGGCTATTTGGAGAAGGCTGCCCATGATTTACTAGAGTAGGATTGCTATAATAAAACTTCCTCATGACTATAAATTCATATTCAGCATAAGATCATTCTGCATTACCCGACTCCACCCATAAAAATAAAGGTTGGTAAACTTCCCTCTGGAATCTGATCCACAATTAAAACTGTAGCTAACATGTGAAGATAAACTAGACGTAAATCCCAATGCATTAAAACAAAATTTCATAAACGTGTCTGAGATCTTCATTAAGTTCTTGGATTGGTCAAGCAAGCACAAGAGAAAGGAAAACCCAGGAAGCCTCAAATGCAGACTAGTTCTCTAGCAGTGAAAAAAGAGGGAATGAAGCTCAGCTCATCCACAGTCACTAAGCCATGGCTTGAATAAATAAAAAAAAAAAAGACGAGAAAGCAGGATATCAACTAACTCAGTTTTAGCTACTCTGCCTTAATTGTATGTTCTGATGTGGTCACTCTCTACCCACACACTTCACTTTGAGCTACATAGTACAAGAGCATTTTAATAGATGCTTGGAGAATCACCCAGAAATCTAACAGAATAGGTGGGACCTTGTAAATCCACACTTAAGCACATGGCAGTCAGTATTCAGGAGAGGTGCACAGCACACCTTGGATAGGTCACTTGGTTTGTAAGACTTAGCTGTCCACAATAAAATTGAGCATAATTTCCTTTATTTGATGAGTAGGGTTTTTTTGGTGCAAGCGCTTTGGGGCAGAAACCATTGCTTTGCAACATCCTAGCAAAATGTGGGATCAACCAGCTACTGCCACAGGAATGTCCATAGGTACAAGTTTGAAAGAACTCATGTTTGTGATAACAGAATTGTCTAAATAGATTACTTGAGATTAATGTCCTTTGTGTCCATAGCTATCAATTTGCAAAACCAAGTCTTATTAATCCTACCTGTTCAAAAAGAAATTCATTACCTTGTTAACCCAAGTTCTTTTGTATCCTCACTGCTCTACAGGATTCCAAACAATTTTGGGGTTTTCACTTAATGTGACCTTCAGTATTCATGTTGGTTTTTTTAATTGGTTCTTTATTATTATTATTATTATTTTCATAGAATGATAGAATGGTCAAGGTTGGAAGAGACCTTCAAAATCTCCCAGTCCAGCCAAGCACCCAGCACTTCTACTGCAATCCCTAAACCATATCATCCAGCACCAGATCCAGATGCCTCATGAATACTTCCAGGGATGGTGACTCCACCACTTCCCTGGGCAACCTATTCCAATCCCTGACCACCCTAATGGTGAAAAAATTTCTCCATTATCTAATCTGAATCTCCCCTGCCTCAGCTTAAGGGCACTTCCTCCAGTCCTCACACTGCAGGCATGGCAGGGGAGACCCGCCCACACGGGTGGGTCTCCCCTGCCATGGGGTCTATGGGTCTATGACTTCCTGAAAGGAGGTTGTAGCCAGATTGGGGTCGTAGCCCCGATCTGGCTACAACCTCCTTTCAGGAAGTCATAGAGAGTGATGAGGTCTCCATGAGCCTCCTCCTGTTGAGACTGAACAAACCCACCTCTCTAGGCTGTACCTCAAAAGACAAAAAAATTTTAATGTATTTCACCAGTTTTCCACCACTGTTGCTCCTTTGCTGCTGCTGTTACATAATCATTTGCAACAAATTTGGGCGCCAAGAGAGCTGTTGGGCTCTACTTGTGTTCCAATCTGCCCTGGGCTTTTACAGAGCAATGTGTACACTCTGCCTTTCAGCTGGTATCAAATGGGGACCTTGGCATTAAAGTTTTGAAGAGTTCCCTGTCCTTGCTCAAGCCCCATTATCTCTCCAAGTACACAGTACTGGGACAATGAAGGCTGTTCCTTTCTTCCCCTGGAAAATCACCTGTACAATCAGAAGGAACATTGCCATTACTGTTACTCTACCGTCCAGAGTGGTGACACCACCATACAATTCCATAAGAAAAGAGAAAAAAAGAGACAAGAGAGGAAGGGGAAGGGAGGAGGAAGGAAGGAAGGAATGAAGGAGGTAAGTCAGGAAGGTAATTCAAGGTAATGAAGGGACCCGTACTGAATGCTTAGAACCTTCAATGGCCTACTGGTCTTCCATTCCTTCCGCAGTCCTTCTTCCTTACTACTCATCCGTGATCTCCTTCCTTCCCATTGCCTTCCTTCCTTCATTACTTCTTCCTTCCTGTTTCGTTTCGGTTCTTTCTTTCTCCCTCCCCTCTCTTCACCCCTGCCATATCGCGCCTCTCCACCTCTCTCTCTCCTTCCTCAATTCTCCTTCTCTCAGCCTACCTTCCCTCCCCCATACCACCTCCCTGCCTCCCTCCCATACCTCACCTCCCTCCGCTCACTCCACTCTCACCCTCCCTCCACTCATCCTCCCTCACTCCCTACATCCCCAGACTACCTGCCCTCAACCCTACAACTACTCAACTCCCCTCAACTCACCGAAAACTACCAGAAACTCAATGCGACTCCTCCCTCCATCACTCCCTAACCATACAGCCTCAACTCCATACTCACCTCCTCGCACTCCATCCACGAGACCCCCGATCAAGCTCCACCTCACTCCACTACCCTCCCTCCTCCCTACACTCCTCCAACTAAGCCAGCAAGAAATCCCACTTTTCACTGCAACACCAAAACCTTATGACCTTATCTCAGTACCCCAGAAACTGCTGAGCCAATTATTTCTTCTCTGAAATGTCTCTGCCTTACAAACTCTCATACCCATACATCTGTATAAGCATACACCTCCCTGTGAGCTTCCTAAGAAGGAATCTTTTCACCACTCACCTCACTGGTTGCTTTTTAAACAAACCCCACATACAAGCTTGAATTTAAAAAAAATCCACAAAACAGAGAGAGAGAAAGAATAGCTTTGTTAGCTCAAAATATACTCAAGTTGTTGTTAGCAAGAGAAAAATGTTTGCATTCTTGACCTTTACAGAGGTAAGACAAAAAACAACTACTTTTCCTTACTAATAGCATTCTGTGCCTGTCCCTTGTATATTTTCTTTTAAACTTGCCATTTTGCTGCTGCAGCTGGGCTTGTCAGTTTTCAGCACTAATGGGTTGTGATATGGTGTCAGGGGAAGTCAACAATCAATGCTGGAAAAAAGGGCTATCACTGCTGACACAGCCAAGGATGGAAACACAATGGCCTTCGCTTGGAAAGAAACAGAAGAAAAATCCTGAGTTATATCTTGCTTTGAAGATTAGTAGAGATTTACCACTCAGTGACCAAGCTATCACTTTCACCCCTTCCTACCTCAAGCTATCCTCCCATTGGACTCTAACATTATTCCACATCTCACCCAAAATACAGGCGTTTAGTTTAATAAAAAAAGAAAAAGGCTTTGCAACAAAAATGTTAAAGGTCCATAGTCCACATTTTTGTTTAGAGCTTGTACAGTTACTAGCTTTTAAAAAGATGAGGGGAAAAAATATTGGACTGCATAATGTATGCCTGTGGAGCAGCACAGCAGAGAAAGCATTTTGGATGCCTTTCCACTGCCTGGTTGTGAATTAGATCAGTGCTCAGCCTCTCAGCTCCAGCTGAACTCAACACAAGCAGTGGACACTCAGCAGCTGTTAAATCAGATGCCACTGACAGAATTATGAAAGATAGACAGTGTTCAAAGGCATTCAACAAGAATAATGGCAGTATTATTTATTTCCACAGCTTCATGTCAGAAAATCTGCCTAGCTCTAGGTCTCCCATAGTCCTGGAGAGAGACAGAGAGTAAGGTTATCTGAGTTTCCAGATGGGGAAACTGTGACAAGTACATTCTTTAAGATCAGACCAGAATCTTATACATATAGACAAAAACAGAAATCAGCACACATCATACCTATGTTACCAGACCTCATACTGCCTTTCCTCAAATCTGTAATTGTCCAGTGTCATTATGGATCTTTTCATACCAATTGATAAAAGGTAAGTCACAGATTTGCCTCTTCTATTAATGAAGGTGACTGAGACCAATTTCAGAAAATTCAACACCTCCAAAGCAAACAGGAGCAACCGAATCTTGCCTCTTCCAAGCCCAGAAATATCTTCTCCAAGATATTTAGATATGCCTGACTCCACAGACAGTCCCAGAATAATTTTTCCAAATATAACTCATTTTTCTATCAAGTTATGGCCCTAACTGTGGACTCAGACTTACTCCTCTGTTAATTCAAAATATAATTTTTGGAATCAGAGGCTACCTTTTCTAAAAGCCGGTGGCAGAAGGCTTTCTTCTGATACAAGGACACTGCAGGGTCATGGCAATAAGAGCAAAGGGACAAGAAGGAGTGGTTAAGAACAGAAAAGGAAGGAAAAGCAGCAGCAATGAGAAAACTGGGAAGATGTTAGTGGAATTTGGAGAAACCTCAGGAGATGCTGGGATTTTTAGGGTGCCTGGTCTCTATGTGTGGCATTCTTTTCTGCAGCTAATTTCTCCATTGCTCATCAGACAAAAAGCAGATCCAGGGAAAGAAACAAGAGGGAGAACATTTTTCACAGGATTTCTCATTATTCCTGCCTCTTGCACTTCCTTCCTCTCCACAACCCTTGCTGCCAAAACCTGTCTGACCATTAAATGTTGTTTACAGGCAATCAATAAGTGATGAATTCACAATGGCATTACTGAACCATGCAGCTTTTAGAACATTACTACGGCAGTGCAGTTTTGACACCAATCCTTAAATAACAGCAAAAAGCTGCTTCTCCAAGTCACTTGTTGGTACACACATCTGTTTTGGCCAGCTGCTCCAATGAAATACAGAGCAGCACCTGGGAATGTGGCTGCCAGGGAGATCACACCAGATGCAGTACACAAGGAAAAAACCTCGGAAGAAGTTCTGTCAGCCTCCTCTCTATCTCAGTGTTGCACGTCACTGGGAGAGTACAGGGGGCTTAAGGAACTGACCCCAGGCTCACTGAAGTGAGTGACTCTCTTCCCACTCCAGTGGGCCTTCTGTCATGCTGCTTGAAGAAGAGGTGATGGAAAAATTACTTTAGAAGCAGTTTTAAGAACATTCTGTACTGTGTGATCTTTCATCATAAAAATAATGAAAATAAAAATTAACTGATTCACAGTGTTTATTTTATCTACATAATAGAGACACATCCAGTTTCTGATGTTCAAAACTACATGAAGTCTGCAGAGAAAAAAGGAGCACATCATCATAAAATAAAGTGCTTAACAGATGACCAAAGTAAATAAGGGAAATACGTGTGTTTTTTTACAAAGGTAAGCGTGAGAAAGGCAACAAAATATCACCCATCAGGATACAACAAAAGGAACATTATGACAACTCTAAAATGCAGAAATAAAAACGAAAATACAAAGACTAGGAACAATTTTACATTCTGGTTTAATCAGTCAAAGACAGCCATTCATGCCCACCCACCCCCCCACCACCCCCCCCCCCCCCCCAGTCCATATCACTGTCTAATTCATTACTGCTATCTATGGAAACACAGGGAAGGAGAATCAGTCCCACCCGTGCAATGAAGAAAAATGAGAAAAGGTCATGGAGCTAAATCCTATAAACACTTTAAAAACGGAAATGAATCTCTAAGAAAAATCTAATTGAAATTGACTTGAATCTGAGTCCTGTGACCTGGATGGAAAAGGTGGTCGAAGGAATGTAAGCAGCAGGTAATGAAGGGAGGTGAGGTATGGGTATGGAGCCAGTTTGCTGCAGGGGTGTTTTTGGTATGTTCTTATTTAATATCTCAATTAATGATCTGGAAAAGGAGGTAAATAGCACATTAATGAAATTCACAAATGACAATAAACCAGGAGGCTTGCAAATGTCAGAGAGGATAGCAATAGTATAAATGGAAACTAACAAGGTTAGATATGTAGACAGGCAATAAAATGAGATTCAATGTGGAAAAATGTAGACTAATATACTGAGGAAAGATAATCAGAAATATGAAGAGTCCATGAGAAAGCAAAACCTGGAAAGCATCTGCACGGCAAGATACCTATGTGTGACAGCGAACAACAAATTGAATATGAGTTCTCAAGGAGATATATCATTTTAAAAGACTGATGCAATTTTGGGCTGCACATGCAGTAGAATAATGTCAGAAGAGGAAACTTATTGTCTATGCATCTGGGAAGATTTCTGCAGGATACTGCATCCACTTCTAAACACCTCCATAACAGAAGGATGCTAGTGTGCTGAAAAGTACTTCAGAGAAGAGCAACAAAACTGATTAGGCAAGGAAGGGGCTTGATTTATTACTCTAGGTAACAAGTTATCCTGGCATTAGTTGGGATAGAGTTAATTTTCTTACCAGCACCTGGAGTAGTCCTGTGTTTTGGATTTAGGACAATCATGTCAGTAACACACTGGTGTTTCAGCTGTTGCCAAACAGTGGTCAAGGACTTTTCCATCTCATGCTGCCCTGCCAGCAAGTTAGTAGGGTGGGGTGCACAAGAAGTTAGGAAGGGTTGCAGCCAGGACAGCTGACCCCAACTGGACAAAGGGATATTCCAAACCATATGGTGTCATGCTAGGGGGGATATTCCAAACCATATGGTGCCATAAACTAGGGGGAAAGATAGCTGGGGGCCACTGCTCCAGAACTCGTCAGTGCACAGTGAACAACCACATTGTGCATCACCTATATATTCTAATTCTGTTATTAACAATAATATTATTTTCCATCCTTTTCTGTCCTATTTAACTGTCTTTATCTAAACCCAAGAACTGGACTTTTTTTCAAATTGTCTCCCCCATCCTGCTGGGAGAGGGGGAGTGAGTGAATGGCTGTCTAGTGTGTAGCTGCTTGTCAGGTTAAACCATGAAATAGGGGCAAAACACCCACTGTCTAGAAATATATGAGTGATGAACAGAGAGAATGGAAAGGAATTTCTCGGATGCTAACATGCAGTGGGTACAGCTAAATGTAAAGAAGAACAAAATTTGGACAAAGTATCCGAGAATTTCTCGGAAACCACATGACTCTGTCTAGCAGGTAATTTTCAAATGAAGAATGAATGATGAAGTCCCACCAAAAAGAGCATTACTTGAGCAGGTAAAGCACTCAATGGCAAAGCGTAGAGAACAACTGTGAACTCACAGGAAGCTGAACTACCGGGCCTAAGAGTTTACTTCTGACATACAGCAGTATTTCTCAAGGAAATCCATATCACATATACTTCTGTCCTAGTCCAAAGTCTAATTGTAGAGTAAAAGCAAAGTGACTGCATACATTGACTATTTAAAGTATTGAGAGATAAACAGATGCGTGATCTGTTTTTATATAAAACCCACTTCTTTTTCAGCAGACGTGGTTTTTAGTGATGCGATCCTCAGTATATTTTGTACATTCAAAGGAAAATGTGATTAAGTTACTTATTTGCTTATTCAAGTCTACTGCTTTTCTCTTTTCAATTTTCTGTATGCTAATATCTTTATTCATTCTCATGTAATATACTAGAACTCGCCTAGTTACAGTACAAATTTATTCACACTGAAAAAGGAAGATTTTAATACTGAAGGCATTGTAATGCTCCAAGACCCTGGTGTTAAAAGTAACAGGGGAAACAAAGACTGAAAGTGAGGTGTAAGCTAAGAAATACATGGATATCATTTTCCTTGAAGAAAAAAAAAGTGAATTTATCAGTTAATTAATTTGTGTGTATTTACATGTACCTACTTTATCATGTTTCCCACTTTCATGCCACCCAGGCAAGTCCCCTTTTACGAATGTCTACCTTTGATTTTACAAAAATCTTCCCACATTCTTCCAAGGAGAACAAAGAGGTGAAAAGTTTTTCAAAGTTTTCCTGTCCTTCTCACTTCCCCTCGGGGTGGTTGGAGAGCTGAGGAAGGAGCAAAGCTTATTGAGAAGAAAACTCCTGTTTTTACTATAATAAAAGGTGGCAATCTTATCATGTATAGATGCTCAAATGATGTATAGACAAAGGACGTTTGCAGTGAAGATTGCCATAGGCAAAACAGCAGATCTAATCAGAAGCTCTGCACGCATGAATGTAGCCAGCCGGTGGGAAAGGAAAGCATTCGCAGCACAGAATCTGGAATTGCTCTTCTGTCTCTCCACGGCTTCCCCACCAAAGCACAGGAGAAACCAGGAGCCTTGACACTCCAGGCAGAGAGGCGCTGAGCCAATGCACAAACTTTTTATGACTCTGTCACAGGATGCTATTAATGTAATAGCAGGTTTATTTTTTTCCTTCTCTTTTTGCACGGAAGCACATGCTGCTATCAGCTATCTCCTATCCACAGTCAGTAGAATGAGGTGGTGCTTGTATGGCAAGTGCTGTAAAAATATTTCTATTCTACAAAATAAATTACAGATCAAACACATACATAAAAAAAATTATTAACATTTAGAACACTTGCATTTTCAAAACTGTCAGACTGATAAATGTATACATGTCCTCAAATTCTCAAGATTACTGAAAGTCAGGGCACAAACCACAAGAAGTAAAACACTTTCAGCTAAAGCTACCGCAGAGTTCCTCCTTCACCCCGCTGAGAGTAACTGTGCTAACCTAGGTGTCCCAGAATAGAGGTATTACACAATCTGTGTGCTCCACGATCTGAGAACAAAGACTGAGAACAATGAAGCAGAGAAATGTGTTAAGGTACTGTGGCAGACACACCTCGGCACTTTTTCTGTTAATTTTTGTTAATCTGCCTGGGGGACGAGAGTGTTTTTATCTAGCAACACAGGTATTTTAAACTGTACCTATTTTGGAACTGTCAAAAAACAGTCAGCCTGTAAGTCAACACATGGGGATACTTTTTCAGTAGTTGGTTGGGTTTTTTTCCTGTATGCCTCTGTCTCCCCTTGTTGTCCATGCCTATTTAGACTGCAAATTCCTCGGGTGGCAGGACACAGTACCACAGTTTACACAGTGACAACCACAGTGGGATCCAGTTTTTACTGGGCTGCGTGAACTGCCATGAAGCAACAAAATAATAATACTAATAATACTAATAAATACTAATACTATTACTAATAATAACAACTTAGCACCAATCGCTGTTGTAGAACCCTGCAGAAGCCAAGGGCCAGAGACTCTAAGGGGACAAGCTGGCAGGAGGAAACTTGCACTGTGCTCCTCTATATGACATGATAGCATTTGATTGCAGACACCTCTCCTCCTCCCAGTATCCTCATTCTCATGGTGTAGCATGAAATGCCTCCCTGGGCACAGAAATCACCAATAACCCACCAGATTTGCCTCAGCTCAACATGGCAGTAACCCCAACTACTCCAACCCCTCCCTTCCCCCCCCCGCCAGCCCCTCCAGGTATCAGTGTGAGGAGTTGTTCTGTCGGGACAGTGCAAGACAGACAACAGGATGTTTGATGGTCTACGCTGCTGTCCGAGCCAGACACATGAGCTGAAACTCAGTCTCTCCACATGCAACTTGGATATCTGGCAAGTCTCAGTGAGACACATTTTCCTCTTGGCCTCCTTTCCTTATTTCTAGGCCCAGTGCTCATATTCAAAGGAGCAGAAGTAGGCGGGGGGGGGGGGGGGTGGGGGGGGGGAGCAGAGCACACCAAACAGTTTTAGTCTGCAGAGAAACAAGAAAACTGGAGGGAAAAGAGGATACATTCTCAGAAAATACAAAACCTGAGGAAATTTGCTTGTCTACAGCATAAAAACAGATTTGGAAGGGGTGACGGGGACTGACTAGCACTCAGTAGCAGATCATCAGAGGCAGGGAAGAGACATCAGGCAGGGGGTTGGGAAGCAGCAACCAGCTGCCCCATATGGTCAGCTCTTGGTAGGCAATTTGATTTTCATTTTCTCTGCTGATTGTGCTCATCCCTCTGGTATCTGGATGGAAAAACAATGGTGGAGATAATAGAACAGGATTGCCCAGGGCATTTTTAAGGGCTTGAGAGCCATTCATTCATAGATCAAATCTAGGCCAGAATGGATGCAGGTAATCTGCTGAATGTTGGCTTATATGAAATGTTCCAGTGGTATTTCACAAGTATCCACATAAAAATTGAATAATTCACAACTTTCTTAGCATTCTCAGCAGATAGCTCAGCCTCCACAGCCTCTCAGGTCTCCACAGCCTCTTTGTACAAATGACTTAGCTCTACAAATAAATTTAAGAACACAAGTCTATGCAGGTTCCGGGTGTAATTGTGGTCTATTCCAAAAAATGGTTTGAGGCAGTGACGAGTAAAGTAAGGTGTGGGAAAGATCCCATTATTGTACCAGTTCTGACAATAAAGAAAGCTCTTCATTCTCCTAGGCTGTTAATCTGATACCTTCCATGAGCACAAACCTAGAAGAGGTATATACCTTATTTAGGTAGTTGACCTTCCATTGTCTTCCATGTGTTCACAGGATGGTGAGTGACAATGGCACTTGTCATACCCTATTTTCTATTGCATTTTGTCCTGCAGCAAACAGAGAATTTATTATCATTGTCATCATAATTTTAAAACAAATTAATTAAGTCTCATAGGAGAAGAAATCCTCATACTATTATAAAATGTATATAACTGGTCGTGTGGTCATGTTATCTAACACTGCCTTTCTTCTCAAAGAAATTTGAAACTATTTTCTTCAAGGATCACTGAAATAAACATTGACTAACAATATAAATATATATATAATTTTAATATATATAAAAATTGGATCAAATATATATAAAAATTGGAGCAAATACTGATCAAATTATGATCAGTATTTGCCAGAATATCCAAAAATGTGCCCCAAAACATTTTTAGTTTAAACAAACACCGGGCAAAAACTATAAAAGTAGAACAAGTGTTTTCTATTTCTTACTCAGAATGGAAATCCTCACTGCAACCACAATTCAGCTGTTGATAAGGATGTTCAAACACCACCATGGTGAGACAGCACGGCCTATGATTATCTGGGAGGCAGGAAACCTCTTTGGCCTTACATCTGGGAGGTCCTTCCTCCTACTCAGAGTCCCCATTTGAAAAGCTGCATTTTAATGAGTACCTGCATAAATTTATGCTCTACATGGACTTGGACACACCACTGCAATGCCATTAACAGCAACATTTATGTGGACAGCAACATTTATGTTGAAATCTTTAGCAGCAGGTAGGGAGAGCCACGCCAGAACGCAAAACCAGAAGAAATGGCAACTCAACAAGAAACTCGAACTGATCGGAAGGTTTCCCATGTGGATAAAAACATGACCATCATGGTGCAGCAATGCCTTGCTTCAATGATGACAGCCAGCATATAATCATGCCAGGAATGTTCAGCCTTTCAGCAGCAACTTCTCCCAGTTCTTCAACTGCAACCCCCATTTTTGCATGTGCATGTGTACAGGAGTACATGAATGGAAGAGAGTCTGGATTTTATTGCAATGTGCAGGGTGGGTGATTCAAGCCTTTGTGTAGGAAGTTGACTCACCCCCTTCTGAATGAAAAAAATGTTCAACACAACTGTAATTCCCTTTTTCACGTAAAGTCAGGCAACATATACAGACAGAACCTTCCAGCTCAGCATTTCCTAAACAGTGGAAACGTGCCTAGAAAGTTTAGCTTTGAAACCTGTGACTGCAACTAAACAGGTCTGCACCTTCATGTCGAGCATCTCGAATCCCTGTGGCTCGGCAGCAGGCAGGAAAGGGGGGGAGGTGAAGTGGGAGGGAGAAAAAACAAGCTGGCTTGTGGGGAGAGGAGCGAGTGTTTTGGGCTTATTTAATAATGCACTAGTAAACAGCTCAGGCACAGAAATGCAGTGCAGTGAGAACCGGAGCTATCCTTTGGAGCCTACTGCTTTAAATTTGCGCGCTGTAGCTTGAAGCATTGCACAAACTCCCGGTCTGCTGACTGCCTCCCTGGAACACAAACACACGGGTGATTGGGAAAGCTGTTTTCCAGTCTGCCCTCCCTCGTTTCTGCCGGGCTGCTTTTGGTGTTTATTTATTTTTAAACAAGTCGTGTACATGGAAGAAAAGAAAAAAAAAAAGAAGAAAAAAAAGAAAAAACAAAAAGAAAAACGCTAACAAAACCCACACATCTTTAATCAACACCTATTTCCTTCCAGGACCCTGTGATCCTCTATTGATTCCCATTAAAATGCTTTTCTTTTTCTTTGCCCCCTCTGCTGATCGAATTTCAGATCAGCCAGGATGTGCAACTAACCTTCCGGCACAACTGAACCCAACTGACTCACCCAGATCAAAGGCTCGGCGCATTCATTAGAGCCCAGCACAGCCCAGGCAGGATCCGTAATGCAACATCTCCCTTTGCATTGCAATTAACGTGGGGGAGAGGAGTTCTTATTATTTTTATTTTTTGCAAATGTTCTGGCTTTTGATTTTTAAGCGTGGGGGGGAGGGGGGCTTGGGGGGAAGAAGTGGTGGGAGGGAACGAGAACAAAAGAGAGATCTTTTTACCCGAGGATGACGTCAGTTTGATGTTACTGACAACTATTGATGCACGTGGAGCAACTGCAGGCAGATCCCCCTTCCCGCCCCCCCCCCCGCCTCCCGGCACTTCTCCGGGAAACAATATGCGGGAACAGCCCGCGGGACCCGGGACCGGCTCCGGGTCGCTCCGCCAGGAGCCCGAGCGCCCACGGCCGCCAGCAGCGGCGGGAGGGGCGGAACAGCCCCGGGCCCAGCGCGGGGAGCCGGCTCCGACCCCGGAATGCTGCTCGCTGCCGCGGGGGACACGGGCCCAGGACACCGTCCCCGTGCCCCGGCTCCCGCTGGGCGCTCCCTGCCCCCTCCCGAGCCCGGCCCGGCGCAGGCACCGCCGCGCCCCAGCCGCGCTTTGCTCGTTCTGCCGCGGGGAGCGCGGCCTCGGCCGCCGGGGCGCGGCCGCCCGCAAAACCCGGCCTGGAGCTCCGGAGCGGCGACGAGGTGGGGGGTGAGGGTTCACATTCGGCTGCCTCGCTGGCGTCAGGAGGAGGCGTAGGTTCAGCCGGGAGCGCTCCTCCCTGGGGTCGAGGGCGGCTCGTAGCGTCCCATCGCCGGGTCCAACTTCTGAAAGCTGCGGCCTCTCCAGCCGAGCCCGTCACGGGGCTCCGGTACCATCCCCGGTAGGCCGTGTCCCCTCACTTCACCTGTCTTCAGCATCTCTGAAGTAAAATATCTGTGTCGGTTTGGTACGAAAGGCCAAGGAGGTGTAAAACAGGAACAGAGAAATCAAATTTTGTGCTGCATAAAGGATCACAGAACCACATAATAGGTAAGGTTGGAAGGGACCACAGTGGGTCATCTGCTCCAACCTCCCTGCCTAAGCTGGGTCCTCCTAGAGCACAGGGCACAGGATTGCCTTCAGATGATTCTTGAATATCTCCAGTGAAGGAGACTCCACAACCTCTCTGGGCAATCTGTTCCGGTGCACCATCACCCACACAGTAATGAACTTTCCTCACATTCATGTGGAACTTCTGCGCATCAGTTTCTGCCCATTGCTCCTTGTGTCCTAATGGTTAGCACCAACAGCAAGAGCCTGGCTCCAGTTTCTTGTACACTTCCCCCCACACACCTTTAGGTATTTTTACACATTAATGTGCTCCCCTCTCAGTTTTCTCTAGATGAACAGGTTGGCCTGGGCACAGGCTGTGCTGCCTCAGGAGTGCTGGGTACCAAGAGCCATGGTACCCCATGGCCCCCCACTTTAGATATCCCACAGACCCTTACTCACGAGTGGGGGCTGAGGCAGTGCCTGCTCTTGGCAGCCTTGAGCTCCTTTCCTAAAGTGCACACAAATGTTCCCCTAAATGCCATGAAACTCGCCTGAGCCTGCTCAGGCTGGGATCCTGCACGAACCAGCCTGTCAGTTCGGCAGAGTTAAGACCTGGCTATGTTCTGCCAATGTCATTTCACGTGAGCCAGCCAAAAGCTGTCCATCGATAGTCACCACTATCACTAGCCATTACCTCTTTGGGGATTTCAATGAAATTGGAGATATTTTTTTGTGTCTGGATATTACCCCTCCCTGAGCTCTCTTCTCCCATGTGCAATATGTTTCTTCCCTTACAGATTAAATTTCAGCCACTAATTGACAAGTACACATCTTACTTGGAGTTCTGCCCATTTTTGACATTGAGCATGTGGCTCTTTTTGAACAAGGTGTAGCTGTGATTTACACCAGTGCGCAATTTTTCCTTGTTCCCTAAATGTAGTTTTTGTAATACAGTGTTGTCAGCTGTCATGATTGTTGGTGAACTGATGTTCTGTGGTAGAAATTCTGTAAAGTTCCAGTTATGCAAGTCAAGTAAGAATTTTGGCTTTCATCTAAAAGGAAAACGTCCGTTTCTGGTCCTCTGAATTCAGCAGAAACTTATGTTGTGTGCTGTAGCAGCTCTGAACCAAAAGGAAAAGAAACATAAATATGTTATTATGTCCATCATTAGTATTGTTTTATTTTTGCTCTCTTGATACTTGTGTCCCTGATTCTTTATAGCCTGGCAATACTTAATATAAGACACAAATAAAAAGACTTGTGCAGCTTACACAACTACCTGTTCCTCTGCTCTGATCTCTCCACTATATTTTAAGGTGAGACAAACAAGCATTATTACCTACTGCTTACGCTATTTACACTTACAGAGTCATGGTGGTTCTCTCTGCAGAACCAAGGTGTGTATTTATTCTTATCCCCCCTTGCTTTGAGGGACTGTAGTTTTGGCTTCTGAGTATATGTTTTTGTCTGAATGATTTCTGTAAAAATAAGTCACTTATGATTTTTACAGGCCAGTATCTCAGTAGAAAGCTGTGTTATACTACAAGAGAGATGCCATTTTCTCTAGATGTGTACAGCATGCCGTAGCTTTTCACAGTTTGCCATGGGAGAGATCTTCAGGAGTTTTTCAGTCTCTTTTTTTCACAGACCTATTCATACAGAATCTACCAAGAGGAAGAGATAATTGTTTATCGAAAGATTACTTTGTCTTTTCTTATTTTCCATCACTGACAAACACCCTCTTATATCTTTCCACACCACTTAAGCAAATTTTCCCTTACTACATTTTGCCATGAGAACATTAATTTGTCACTTAACATTTTTGACTCCTGACCTTGTCATGGTCAGGCTAACACTTTCCTACACACACTCATACAAGTACTTTTCACCTATCAGAAGATATTTGCCACACGGTTTGAGAGGAGAGGTCATCCTTTCTCAAGGGGCTGCATTGCCAGCACCATAGTTTGGGGCACCTGTCCATTGACTCCTGAATCTCTCTGTAGTTATATTCCTGTTTCCCACACCCTTATGTCCCCTTGATTGGCTGGTTGCACAATCCACCTCATCAAGGGCTCCAGGTTCTGTGGCAGAACCAGAGGAAGTAGGTTCGCTCCATTGCAACCATGGCAACACTTTTCAAAGATGCAGCCTACAGTCCTTGTGAGTCTTCCAGTTTTCCATGGCAGCCTCGTTTCTCAGAGGCTATATCTACTCCAGGAATAAGTATATTGCAAAACACATCAATCGATATTCAATAAAATGCATCCTTAGTGTGTACAAAACCATCTGAGCTCTCAACAAGAGTGGAGAACTGCATACAGTGCTATGAACTAAATATAAGAATTGAACAAAAGGATGAGAGGTCATTTTAACTTCTGTTTCAGAAAGGCCCTGTGCCATTAAATCAGCCAAATGTTTATAAATCCAAAATCTCAGTTGCGTTCTCACTTGTTAAAGCACAACCAAAAAAAGCACTTTGGTCTTTAGGTTGCCCATTTCCTGAAGATATGAGATTCCTAAGAGGCATTACACTTGGATATACCTGAGGGCCTTGGGAGTTTAAGAAACAAACATTTTGGTTTGCTATCCTGTACCAAGCCAAATTCTCCAATTTAGGGAGCTCATGAATTTTTGTAATGTTCAGGAGTGACTCAAAAGTTGTCTCTGTATGTTTTGATAGGGCTTATTTTATAGGGCATTTACATGTGAAGTATCATGAGTTCAAAATAATGTGCTCAGAAAAGTGGGAGTAGAAACTTCATGAGCCAAAAATTATTTTGTGGGAGAGAGTGAGGTAGAAGGAAAAAAATTTATGTAACTTTATAGTCTGTTATAGTCTGTGGTATTAAAGTCCATTGAAGAGCTTCTACAGCCTGCAGTGCCACTGGATGTGGGCACTGATATGTATAGTCAGCCTGTAGAATGAAATAACACTAGGTTCAGCAGTAGTGTGTTTTTTACAATGCCTGTGTACTTACACATTTCCCAAGTGTTAGGTCTCCATCTATGTTTGTTTTCTGAGTTTCTTTTGAGTTGAGCAATGGACACTAGACAGCCTCTCTTTCCTCTAATGTACATCACACCTGGCTTCTGTAGCAGCACCATGACACAGGTTTGTTCCACAGGTACTAAAGTTTATCTGTGTATGACCAAATTGTTTCCACTGGAATATTTCTTAGTGGAAACACTTCTGTCACAAGTTGGTAAGAAGTTATTTGACACGGAGCCTAAATTTTGAGTTAAATGTAACAGGAACCCTTTTAACATACTTTATAGCACTTGCTTGCAGCCCTTCAACAGGATAGATTTCTTTTTTTCTCACTCACAACTTGCAGATCACCAGTTTGTTGAAGCGCGGGAGATATCTTTCCAACTTGAGAAACCAATGCCACTGCTGCCAAATTAACTGGGAGGACAATTGTTCCGTGTGCTCATACTGATTGTTTGTGGAACATCTCACTGTACTGAGGGCAGTTTTGTTATTTTAAGTTATAAAGGAGCTTAATTCTCTGCCAGGGTGAACTCATTTGTCAATGTGATGCATTTCATTATCCTCATCAGCTCATTTGCTTTTCCTGATGGAGAAAAAGGCTAAACCTGGTTTTACTTTATGGAAGTCAGAATTCTTTCTAATTAATGAAGTTTCTGTTTAGCCAGCACTATGAAAGGTGTTCTTTGCACTGTACATGTGTGTGCTGAAGAACACATCTGCTTCTCTGGTAATTTTTTTCAGTAGCACCTTTTTGTCTGAGATTAAAAGGATCCGCTCCTAAGTCCTGGACTGAGAGCTGTGCTTCTGAAGGAAAAATGACTCTCTTAAGAGATTCCCAAGAGCTGTAGCCAACCATAGCATACTGTAGATGTTACACTTTTTATACATTGCATCTTTGCCAATATTTGAATACAAGCCATAATTCAGTGGGAGCATAAATAACTTCCATTCAGAGATGGATGCTGTGGTATCAGGCCAAATGGTAAGCCTTGTCAGTGCCTGCATTTTCACTTTATTGATCACACAGCATAATATGATGCTCCTTATTTAAATCCTTCATGCAGATGTTGTACTGGGTTAATTGACAAGCAACTGGATTTGATAATACGTATAATGCTGTAGCAGGCATTGATTCTTGGATAGCGTGGATGTGCATGTAGTGATCATGGGGTTATGATTCTCGGCGGTGGGAGATGAATAAGTCTGTGGGTCGCTATGAAAATTTAAGCTGCTGAGGGGTGAGCATTAACTTACATGCCAGTTTAGATTGATATAATAATTCTTTATAGGAACAGAGCATGATTGGCTGTAAAAGAGTTGTTCTTGTACCTGAATTGTTTCAGAGCAGCAGAGCTTTATGCTGAGCTAACAGCATGCTGTTAAGAATCAGTACCGATGTAAACACAGAGAATGATGGCTTTATGTTGGCCATTATGTCATGCAGTATTTCACAGTTGTTGAAATCATTTCATTTTCAACCAGGTTGCTTTGTCAGTCTATCAGCAAGGACTAAGCAAAGTGCAGCACCGAAAACGAAATCAAACTCCCAGCTCTCCAGATATATGAGTGGTAGCACTTTTGTTGAGCTGGAATTCTGTAAGAATGCTTACTAATTCCAGCTAATATAATACAAAGTCATTTGCTGCTTTGCTTTTTTCTCTGAAGTTCATCATAGTTATATTGTTAGGTTTTTACATGAATTTATGCCACTCTCCTTAGACAGAGAGAGCAAGGAGGTAAATAAGCAGCAAGGAAAGGAGATAAATAAGGAGAAGAGGAAAACAGGACACAGAGAAGGTTCTATAATGAGATGAGAATTAGGAAGGAGAAATAAGTGACATCAGAAGAGCAAGAGATGAAGGAAGGAATAGTAGATCACAGGAATTGCAAAAACAAGAGAGATGTTAAAGTGAAAAATAAAATAGGGGAAATTAATATAGGAGATGGGAAAAAAAAGTAAGAAACATCTTTAATTTTTTTGCAGGAATATTTAAACTTGTTGGTAGCAATCCTGCTCACTGTAGTTCACCGTGTTTGGCTCAAACCTTAGAAACACAATTCTGTGTGAGTCTGCCCATTTATTTTTGGCACCTGGCTTGCTCATGTATAGGACTAGGCCTCCAGAGGTCAGAGGAGAATGGGTTTCTAATAAAGCTCCTCTATACCAGAGTTCAAAAGCTCTCCCACAATGTAATACACAATGAAAACTGACACCACCAAATGGCTTTAGTTTCCCTCTTTCTCTCTCTGGATGTTAGACACTTTTTTCTGGCATCTGCATATTTGACTTTAGTTTTTCTGTTGAATATTTAGCATGTGGTATGAAGAAGTAAGCTATAGCCAAATATGTAGGTTTATATATAAAAAACCTACAGTAACATAGGTTTTTGTGAGGTTTTTTTTCCTAATTCTGTGAGAATAAGCAAATGTTAGGCACTTCCTCTATTGTGTACATTTATATGGGCTGTGTGGTCAGAGGTGCTTAGCAGTGAATTTGGCTCAGGGCAAGGGAACAACAGCAGTAATTTGAGGGGAGATTTACTCCTGTTAACACTTTTCAGGATTAGCAATAAAATCAGCTCAGTGCTCTCAAGATAGGGAGAGCTGGATTTTAAGCAAAATATGGAAGATGTATTATCAACCTGAAGAGTGATCCAGTGAAACACTGTTTATTATTAATACCTAAAAAAATCCATACATATTTCCAACAAATCAACGATAATGAGAGGACTGCTCCCTTTTCCTAGAAGTGATTACATTTTCTTTGCCCTTCTGGTTTGGCTGCTTTTAGGCTATTGCTTATGTAAAACAGAACACCTCCTAAGCCGTCGTTTACTAAACAATCTCTGGCTTCTGATCTCAAGCTACACAAGAAGGTAAATTGTATTCTGTGTGAGAAGCTTTAAACGTGAGCGTAATGGAAAGGGGATATTCAGCGAAACAAAGACACACCTCCAGAAACAACAAAGACAGTAAGTTTGAGCTAGTTAAATTTGAATTTTCATAGTTGAAAAGTAGGATTCAAACATGGAAAAAAGACATCAACTTTCATTAGCCCCACAGGTATTTATTTTACCAGTTTGTATTTTGCTTTTCTCTTCTCTTAGCAAACCTGTGTGGCAGAGTTTGTTGAAGGAGGAGGACCATTCTGCTCTGAAACAATGGAATGCTTTTCTGAGAGATCAGCTTCCAAAGGTGACAATCTGGGGTCACAGCAGGGATGCTGAGTGCTCAGTCCAGAGTGCTCTTAAACAAGAGGGGATTCTCATAGCTATGAGCTGTCAGCAATGAAGTCATGACCACATCCAGCTGTGCTATCAGTAAGATAGGCTGCTCAGCTGCAGGCTGTACTTCTGACATGTGAGCACACAGGCATAGGCCTTAAGGGGTATCCAGGCACACTAGTAAATTTGTGCTTCATGACAAGTGTGAGAATCTCACCTTCAGTCTGCAGACAAACTCCATGCAAAAAGCATCTGGTTTATTAGATGGTGGTGCCCATCCACCGATGCGTCATAAAGCAGGCAAATGTCAAAGTGTTTATGTACTGTATATGGACAGAGAGTCTTCTGTGATAGCCATCAGCTGAGAGGGAGAAACCAGCTCAGTCCCAGGTTCCACAGAGGTGTAAGAGCTATTCTTGCTCCTATAGGCACAGGTAATTAATCTTGTCTGTCATGTCAGAGCAGTTGAGAATAGCTACAGGCAAAGTGTTGCAATACAGAAATCACTCCAAGGAGTTACTGCAGTGGAGTTTGACCCACACTAAGTCAGTAGGGTTAGAAGTGTAAGGCCAAATGAGAGAAAATCTATGGGACTGGATATACTATTGAACAGTTGAACACTATTATTTGAATTATGGTAAATTATTCTCTGTCATGTGCATGTCCCTAAAAATAAGTGGAGGTAGAGATAAAATGAAGGCATAAATGGGGCATTTTGCTTTAGATCCTGTGCTTTGGAGGAGCTAGCAAAGGTCCCAGCTCATTCCTGCCTAATACATACAAGGTCATCACCAAAACCATGCACCAAGCTGACTCTGAGGCATGCCCACCTGGCATTTGCCTGGCAGCTGTATAGGTTCTAGTACTGTGTGTCAAGGCAGAGAAATACCTCTTCCAAGAGGGAATGTCTTTTCTTATATTAGTCATCAGGATGTGCCATGTACACGCGTAGCTTACTCAGAAGGACTGGGCAGGAGCAAAGGGAAAATCAGTAACTTTTCTCAGAAATTATGATGTAATTGCCTTTTCTCCCTGAAATCAGGCACAGAAGTCCCTGGCAGAGAGCATTTACAGTGAAAAAGCATTCATATTCCTGAAAACAAAACACATGAAAAAAATAAAATGATCAGCAAAAGATGCTTCTTCTAAGGAACACTTTGTGCAAATTTGCTTCACAATTAGACAGTCAGAATGCACCTAACATGCTTGCCCAGAACCTGTCTAAGAGAGGGACCGGGGGCAGCCTATTCTGTCTGTGGCATAGGAGGGAATTGGAGCTCTCTCATGGGTAATTTACAAACATCCAAAAGAGATCCCTCCTTGTACTCTGGGGGCTAAAGGCCCCGTTAGTTACGGAATAAACGCGATCAGTATTTTGCACGGTGCTGTGTCACACACAGTGTGTTCTTCATAGACAGCCATGCCTGGCACCTGCATTGTTTTCCTCATTCATCATACACCGGGCGTGCATTCCTGACAGCACCGTAGGAAATTGTATTCTTCATACTGAAATGCATATATCTACCTGTCAGAAGCCCACATGTTGTCCCAATAAGGGCCAAGGCTTAACTGCTTCTTAGTAGTCTGGTGCAGAAGCACATATTACACAACTACCCTCTGTGTTCAAATGAGCCAGTACCTCAGACAGAGGCTGTTGCAAACCAGGATGGCAGCTGTCTGTGGATATAATCGCCACTGAAGACATACTGCCAGGGCTTCTGTGTCCTGGTTGCACAGCTAGGGGCAGAGCACTCAAATATTTCTAAAGCTAGATATGCAAATGCCTCTGGAATGAAGCCTTTTACAGTTCTGCTCTCATTAACCTGATTTGCATATGTAAATGACCTCTTGCCACATGATAATGAGGTCTGCTCATGCAGAGATGTTCAGCATATAAGCAGAGGGTTTTCAGTGACAATCGGAGCATTTTGGCTAAAGAGATTGGTACAGAGACAGGACCAAGAAAGAGGCAGACATAGAATCTAGGGATAAAAGGGCAAGGAAGCAGAAGGAAGCTAAAAAAATCAAGTATTGTAGATGCCTCTTCCAAATGCCAAGGGCATCTGCAGCTCTAATGTCTTACTGGAGCAATTTCATAGAGGAGCCTGTGAAATGAGAGCAGTTGGAGAACACTGACAACTGGGAAGTGACCTGTGGCATGGAGCTACGCAGAAAATAGTGCATTTCTGGCTCTCCTAGAACAGCGAGCGCATGGTCTAGCCTTCACTAGCTAGTTTAAAGCAGCCTCTTCCAGTTACTCCTCTGAGCACCATCACAGAGAACAGAGAGATGGACACGTGGGAGTGGGTCAATCCTTCTTCAATAATTTCTCAGTGCATACCTCTTTGCCACTGTCACACTCCTCCTGAGGTGACATTTCTCACCACAATATGCTGCTTAGCTTCTCATCAGGGATATTTTATACTTTTGCCTTGCTCAGTGTATGTGGAGGCATGACAAAACCCCTCCTAGGTTACCCTCCTTGGATACCGTGCCGCTTTTAGAGAAGAAATGACTGCTTATCTCCTGAGATATCTGTCTTCCTACTTGCTATGTTTAACTCTTGGTTCCTGGTCCTGCCACAGAATACTCACCTGCTGAGGATTTGCTGACTCAGAGCTCTGCAAAACCTACCTGATCATGCACCATCTTTTTCTAGCTCAGAAAAATAGGAGTGATCAGTTCCACTCAAGACTCACACAAGGTAGGAATACATTCATCCTTTCAAAGGAGGGAATGGCTATGGAGGCCAGGCCATCTCAAGGCCAACTGAGAGCCAGTGTGGCTGGCAACCAGTATCTGCTACTGCCAGTGACCAAAAAAAAAAAAAAATTAAGTAGGCTAACTCAGAATTTGCCTGTGAAAAAGCTTTCCTTAGTCCAGTCAGTTGACTGTCAGTTTGTATTGGTACTTGGGAAGTCAGGTGTGGTTGGTCTCTTTTTGTCACTGCAAAAATAATAGTAGTCAGGACCAAATGTCCATAACTAGCCCTATTCATAGCTGGTAAGCAACCAAACTGAGGTTTAAGGAAATAGAGTAGCAGTGCATGTCACAGTCAAATAAAAAGTAGTTGTGTACCTATCTTCTTGAACAAGCCAGAGTTAGCTAAATTAAGTTAAAGTAACAGTGAAAGCAAAACAACTTGGATATTGGATTAATATAGGAAGTTGAATCCAAGCCTATTGAGGAAATTAGTTCATCTCATTACTACTTTTGCTTCACTCCCACTCACACTGAAGGCTAGGTAATGCATATGGGAGACAGAGAAACCTGACATGCTTGTATTTCATTACCTGTCCACTGCTGACAGAAATATATCCAGTATGACTACAAGCAATGGTTAACTTCAAAGCACTAAAAACTGACTGTCAAACATGCCCCATCCTTTTTGCACATCAGTAGGCAGTTCCTGGAGCAGCCAGTGGCCCAAGCCCAATTCATCTGTGCTCCACCCTTTACAATATGGGCATTAAATGGAGAAACTACAGTGTACTCCCTGTGCATCATGTCCACCATGAAGAGATTAAATCAAGAGATTCAATCTTATTGTATTCACACAGTCAGTATTGCATTTCACAGCCAACAGTATCATCCAGACTGTCCCTTTCATAAAAGCTTTAAGGTCTAGGCCCTAGTTTTTCCAAGGTTATATTCCAAAGCCTCCTCAACACTGAATGCTCAGCTTTTAAGAAAAACAACAGTATTGCATATCTGTGCTAATATTAATTTATTTGGTTGTTGTAAGAAAAGAATAATGTGCAGAACCATCTACAAATGAGCAGTGTCTAAAGAGCTTAGTCTGGGCCTGGTGGCTTATTCATATAAATAAATCAGAAGGATCTGGCAGAGCAAGCAGGGTCTTTTGAGTGTTTCTGTATAGCCTGTCTGAGCAGCAAGCCCTTAACCACACACTCAAACAGCCTCTGGGAGCACTCAGGCTACTTGGGCAACTAACAACCTGTCCTAAAACTGAACCTTCAAGCATTTGCCATTTAAAAAAGGCTGTCAGCCCACTAAGCCAAAAGTTCATGGAATTCTCTCACTTATTCGGTGCCATCTTTAAAACATCTTTTGTTTAACTTTATTTTTAGCTTTTTAGTAGGCAGGCATTTTTTCCTTGTTTTTAGAGGCTTTAATCAGACAAGAGTTTTATGAGGGTATTCCAGGAGAAGATATTTAATTAATTCCAGACATTTTTCTTCCCCCCTCTTTTGTTCAATTTAGGTATACCATCTACATACCTGTCTATAACAACTGAGGTAAAAATCCTATGAGACTTCTAAGAAGCTTGGTTCATCTTTCATTAGATCACAGCAGAACTGAACCATATCCTCTCCTTGCTAGACAGTTTTTGAACTAGGCTTTTCCCCGTCTCACTGGGGTATATATGTGAGCTGGAAAGCTTCACAATGCATTAAGATTTCATGAGGGCCTAATTCTGTTCTCTGTTGCACTGCCTTGAATCGTCAGTGCACAGCACTTCCATTTCAGTGCCACATAACTGGGAATGCAGTAATGCTCTGAGTAGCCAAGCTACACTGAATGGACCATCTGAAAACCAGTAGCCATGCTATTTGTGATTTTTATCTTGAAAAAACAAAAGTTTAGTGTCATTACTTCATTCCTGTTAGATAAGTGTTTGGGACACAGGAAAGACGTTTTGGCTCACAGAGAAAATTTTTCTTCCAAATGTGCTCTTTGTTTAAAAAAAAAAAAAGGGAGAGAAACAAAAAAAAAACCACCAAAACAAAGGTATTTTGACAGATCTTATTTTGTATTACATGGTCAATGGACTTTCATTATTTTGTCATGGATTGGTTGCATCTGGCGCTTCTGTACGAAGTCATACATGAAGGTACAGAATTCTTCCCTTCTTGGTCTGCCCTATGAAAGGATATAATTGCAGATTCTGCCTTTGTGAAAAAGCAGCAGCTCAGAAAATGACTTGGACATCGTGTAGACCTGGGACCAGCAAGGACTTTGACTCATTATTAGAAGCAAAGACAAGACAAAATAATTGTCACAGAAACAGTTCCCAGCTCCCACAGAGAGCTGTGGGCACCTCAGCTTCTCCTGTTCCTGTCTGTGGCATGCAATTTAGTCACATAAAAAAAAAAGTGCTGTGGTTTTAAGTAGTAGCTGATGAGAAACAGAGTAGATGGAGGAGTTCTTAATTAAGTAATTAGACAAATAAGAGGGGAAAGGATAATATGATACAAAGTCATGAATACAATAGAAAAAGTAGGTCAGGAATTTCTGTTCTCCCTATATCGTGATGCAAGAAAAAATGACATGCAATGAAGTTCAAAGGTGAGAAATTCAAAGTCAAGAAGGGAATGGTGTCATGTAACCAGTAATTATCTAGGGGAAGCCTTTTGCTTCTGCAAGTCCCTGATGCCAAGAATTTATCAGGTTTAGCATTGAGATTAAACTATCCAGAATTACCATAGAGATAATAACAGCTTTACAAAGTGAATTAAACCTCCCTCCTTGTTTTAATCCAGTCCTGAATAGAAAGTCCTTCAGGTTTGACACCTTCCTTTGAGCTGTCTGGTAACGGCCACCATCTAAGATAGGTCAGTGGAGCAGCAAGATCTGAGTCGCCCGCTGATTCTTGTTCTCTTATGTCCATATAAATGTCACAATTGCTTCAGAGTGCAGGACAAAGTCCCATCCCAGGGATATTTACAGCCTTGTCTTGCCTCAAAGAGCTAAAGCCCCCTAAAAATGAACGTGGAAATGAAAGTAGAAATTAATCTCTACAGCCCTAGGAGATACCTAGCTTGAGAATTTGCCCCCTGCAACAAATATCAGCACTTGCAATGAGATTTTCAGAGGCATCCGTGTTACCTGTCTTGGAAAATGGGGCATCCTTCTGCTGATGTCTAAGTTCCTGGGATGCTTCTCATGCCACCAGGAGATCAAATATCTGAGGCCTCATTATGGCTGCTTTCCATCAGAACAGATTTGCTGCAAATGCACACTTTTTCCGCACCTTATGTATTATTCCAGACCTTCAAAACCAACTCTCTCAAGCTGACCCAAGTGTGTTATGGTGCATTTAAATCTGGTGTGAATCATGAATTTGCTGAGGACAAGCTGCTTTATATTTTCAATAAACTTTTGATTCATGTTTTTTTAGTGTACTTTAGAGTTTTACACACTTTCATCAAAACCAGATGATTTGATTATTTTCTATGTTCATCTACACTACTGCTTTGCCTGCATGTTTACAGCAGCTATTAAAACAGATGAAAGTCATCATGTGCTTCAGACAGATCAGGGTAATCACATCCATCAGTGTAACACATTAATTTTCAGCCTATTCCAGCAAGAGATGCAAGAAAGAAATCATCAAGAATGAAAACTATTGGATATAGTTGTATTACCTGGAGCAAAGTGATGCAGGTCTCTTGGAGCCTGGTGGCATTCTTTGTGACCGAGCTGATGACTTCTTGTCATATTTGAACAAGAGAGCTACCCAGTGAAACTGATAGCATCAATATCAATTCAGCTGGCACACAAATCCAGAAAATATTTCTATGTCTCTAAATAAATATATTTTCTTTTGTTCTAGTGACAACATTACAGACTGCAGCTCTGGGATTTACTGACATGGTATGCTGAAATGCAGTAATACAGTAAAGGAATTTGCATTCTATATTAATTTGAAAACATATAGATCTACCTTGGTAAAAGATAATGCTAAGATCAGTTTGAAGAAACACAACTCAAGACAAACCACATCTCAGCAAAATACTTAAGTGTTGTTAAAAGTCTATGCCAGATAGGGAAGCTAAAAGCAGCACAAGAACCGAAGGACTGCAGCAGTTTAAAGAGAGAGTTCTTCAAGTACAGCAAGTGTTGGAGCTGTTCAACCTGATATCAGGCATATCTACAGGCTTGTCCAAAAATGTTCATTTAGCCTGAAAGCTGTCAGGCCCTGGTCTTAGAGTGAAACAAACGTGTGCACTGATTGATTTCTTCAGTCTTCAGCAGCCAATTATCTACATGAAGCTTCTTCCTGCTGTGAAGCAAAAATGGTAACTTTGGTTTCTGTCTTCTGCAACATCATAGATTTTCCCAAGAAAGAGCCACACCTTACAAATAGAGTTGGAAAGGTATCCTAGCTAAACGCAACAGTGTTAGTGTGAATCCCTCCTGGAAGATGCTAAATCCATGAGGCCATTTTTTATCATGGAACCATTATAAAGACAAGGTTTTAACCACCGCATCTGCCAAGTAATTTTCATCTTCACAGGAATTTTTAACAAATTCTTTGACCACACATTCAGCTTGTGTAAGATCATTTCTGACAATTAATTTCATTTACAAAGTTAAATATCATCAGTGTAAAGTGATGTCTGAAGCAAAATCCAGCCTGTTCCAGGAAAAAACAACAAAAAAAAAAAAGGTAAAGGAAACCTGCTCTAGAACAATAATCTTTCTGAGAGGTTATGGGAACAAATAGTACAGTGGTAAATAGAGTGCCATGACCATCTACTGTAGCTTTAAGGTGAACTTCTGCCTTTCTCTATTCTCCTGAGTATTTGGTGATAACAACTCCGTAAAGTATTTGTAATCTCTTTGCTTTGGGCATCACTGATGTTATGCACATAGACAACCATCTGTACTTCTATTTCACAGAAGGCTGAAAAAATGATAGTTTCAGTTGTGAGCTGTGTTATTGGTGAAGAGAAGACTTCTCCAGCATTTCTATTTATGATTTCTAGGATTAATTCAAGCTTCCAGTACATCTTGGGACTATGTCCATCCCCAGAAATTACATCAGAGATTCAAAATACAGTTTTACAAAATAGTTGCTTATCTGTGTTTTTGTCAAGGAATAGGACGCAATCAGAATGGTTAAGTGATATGCAAAAAGCACTCTAACCTTCAAATTGTAGGACTTCAAAGATATCTTTGAAAGAGGATATTTGGCAATGAGGAAAATGTATATGCATCTCAAAAAACTTGTTAATAGTAAATTGAAAGACTTCACTAAAACATCCTTTCACAGTAGCTTTCCTAAGGCTGTACAAAAATACAGACACCCATGCACATACAGGGGAAGGGAGAAATCACAGTGCAATTTGGGGAGTTCAATTACTCATTCCAGTACACTGAATTCACAATTTTATCATAAAGTAATACGGTTTGATAGAATTTCATTCCTCACCAGTGTTCCAATGTCTTCAAATGAGTTAAATCCGTAGGAATGTATTTCTAGTTTCTCAGCATGTTTCAGGTAGATTTTTGGAGTGAAATAAAAAGGTGGAAATATATTTTCTGTTGTATACATGTAATTGCAAAAATCAGCTTTTCTCTCAAGCACTACAAATAATCATAAACAGCTCAAAATCTCATCAATGGGCATGGGTTGTCCATTTCAAGAAAAGCTGGAATGAAGGAGGAAGAAATGACTGGGGAAGAAATGGTTTATGTTATTTTGGTTTTTATTTTATTGCTAGAAACTGCTGTCTCTTTACATTTTCTTCTCCTGAAAAAGAGGTTGTGCTCAGTGACTAAATCTGTCCTCTCAAGGGAGCATGCATTACTACTGCAGCAGCAGAGTGGAGGCAGCCCAAGCCCAGAGTTAGTCTCAGAGACTAATCAGCTCTTTTCTTAATATCAAGAACTCAATTCCAACTTCTTGTTTTATTGCTGCCTTCTAACAAGGAAAAGGAAAAATAAATGAAGTTACAAGAACTGAATGATAAATTAGGCATATAAAGTCAAGACAGAGGGAATTAATTACTTATTTAAAGATTTGCTCAGTTCTAAGCAGCAGTGTTCATGCTAACCTCTTATGCTGTTTTAACCTTCTCTGGTCTGATTCCAGGCCCATGGCTTTGGAGTTTCTACAGTATTTTTGTTTTCATTAAGATGTGGTGACAACAACCATTCTTTCCTAGCAAAGAAACTTCCATTGGTCTCAGTCCTTTAGTTTTGATGTATTGTCTTTTCTTTTGCTCACCTTTCCTGCCACTGCAGAAGCTTGGCAGGGCAGTGGGTAGGTGATTTATAGACAGCTTGGATTCTTCTGTACTTCCTTTATTAAATGGAGCAAGATATTTAATTAGTTCATCATAACTGGCTTGGACGCAGCCTTCATCATTAAAGTTTGTCAGCTGTCCACATCTGGAGGAGTACTCTAATGGTATTGCTTCCCAGGTCTGCCAGCCCATGTCCTATTATTCAGCGGCCTTATGTCTCTGTGCCATTTCCTCCCCTCTGCTCCAGCAAAGCTAGAATGTGAACACATTCATGTTCTCACTTGAATTTCCCTCAAATGGGTATTTCCCAACTGAGAAGGGGCCAAGAAACATAATACAGCTAGAACTATATTATCTCCATGGAGCTGAAGAGCACAGAAGAAAAAGGAACTCTGAAAATTGCAGAGTCTGAGGCAGTGCCCCAAAATAGCAAAGAAAATGTTAAAATGCATTTAACATAGATAGACTCTCCTGGAAAGTGGCATGAAGCCAAATATAAGGGATTGGTAAGTGAACACAGCCCACCTCCCAGTCTGTAAGCATTTCATTTAGCTACAAAAGCTGTGGCACCCAAGCAGGGTATGAGTTGACACAAATAAAAGCCAAGCCTTTGTCCAGCAATGATAAGATATTTTCATTAGCTTAGTGTCATCTGTGCTCAGTGACACATAATACACATGCATGAACGTAGTCACAGATCTGGAGACCTGAAAATCTAGTCAAGTCTCAGGCTTCTGGTTCAGGCATTTATGTGAGTGACTTTGACTGAGAAGTCTTTCAGACTTTTTGTTTTGGTTTGGTTTATTTGTTTTGTTTTGTTTGTCTATTAGGTTTTTTGTGGTGCTGGAGGAATTAGAAATACCTTCCACTTCACTGTTCTTGTTGTTTAGTTGCCAAACTTCCATTATTAGGTAGAACATTTAACTGGAAGAGTAGCTGAAGCAACAAGACAAAATCTGGATTTAAAAAAATCCCTCTAAGAACAGCAGGTAGAATGGGTGGTCAGGCCTAACAAACACTGACAGCCAGACCTCTGTATGCTGTCTCTTTTACCATCTATATTCATCACTCTCATAAAATGGGTCTAGATAGCTGTGATGATAGCTGGGCAGCCTATTTCACAAGTATAGAAGTCACAGCTATTTAACAAGTGCATTTTCTAAGAGTCAGCATGGAGCTTGCATGGGTAAAGTGCAATCTCTGTCACACATTCCTGCTAATGACCTAAAGGACTGTGCTCTCACAGCAGAAGAAGGGAAAATTAATCTTCACCACAATTGTTCCATTTCTCAAACTTCTTTTTAGCAAAGATATAAATTGTGCCAAATATCTATCAGTTTTATGATGACAAGACCATCAAACTTGTTTCATTAAACACCCTCCCCCCCTCTTACAACTGTCTAAACAAGATTTTTCCATTTAGTGCCCTATCAATCCAGAGTTATGATTATTCAGTAACTGAGGGGATCTGTTGTATTTAAATATTAATGTTTGTGTAGTTATTAAAGTATTTGATGATTTGTCCAGGGGCACTGTAAAATTAAATATAGCATGTCATTTATGGTAATACAGAGGAGAATAATAAAAAATCATTTTCATTCTGGTTTTGTGTCTGGCTCTGCGTGTTACTTTTACTGCTTATTTGATAGTTTGGGGTATTGTGTGTTGTTAAACCCTTTTAAATGTAGGATTTCAAAGCATATTTTTAGGAACATATAAAAGATTATCTCCCAAGTTATGACTTTGTGTTGCTGTATGTGAACTGTTGTCTGACAGTTATACTGCTAAAGGAGAAGGCAGTTTTCCAATAAACACTTATCATGTATTGGGTGTAGCAGTACAGTAAGCCCATAAATATTTTGGGAAGCTCACTTTTGTCCATGCAGTATTTGCTTTCAGGAATCACTTCAGCCTACTAAAGCAGAGATCTGTATATGTAATTAGTCTTCTCAAGTTATGTATATTTAAAGAATATTGTTTAGGCACTCCACTCTGACTTCCTCTTGCTATAAAGAACAAAAGAGAGAGAAAGCAGGAAGGAGAGAGGGAGAGCATCTTATTTGAAGCAAACACTTGACTGGCATTTTTATGTGTAGGTGTATAGCTTCTTCAGGGATAGGTTTTTGAGGTGGGATAATGGAAAAAAAAGTGCCTATGCTTGACCCATTCTGCTAGGAAACCATTCTGCCCATTTAAAAACAATAGTAGATAAAAATGACTTTCATAAGGTCACTCAGAGCCAGAGCCAGGAATAGAATGCAGGTCATATGAATCTAAGTCAGAGCACTTGCTATGAGACCAGACTGGAATTTCCTGCTGAAAAAAAAATTAAATGAGTTAAAATCTTGAATGACTGCTTTTACTGCACAAGAGAGGGGATATGATTGAGGCCTGCTTCAGTTTTTTCATATAGGTCATTGTAAAATGATTCTGCAGCTAATGATGGACAGCTGCTACAGGATGTATCTCTTGTTGGTAAAAAGGTATAGCAATCTATTATATTTTTTAAAATATGCCTGGCAAAGTGAATGAATACAGAAAACAGAAACTGAAACAACAGAAGCACTTGGTATATTTAAGTTTTATTTATTATGTTCATTCGAAGCCTGTTTTTAAAGCTGATCATAACTTTCTGAGAGTGTATATATATGTGTGTGTGTGTGTGTGTGTGTGTGTATGTATGTGTGTAATGTAGCTAAATTACCATAAAGCAGCTTTGTTTTTTGTTTATAAATTACAAAACCTGTCGAAGTCAGGACATTTACTTAGTGTTCTCAGTGAACCAATAATTTACCTGTCTCAATACTCAATATAGAGAAGTGCTCTGCTTCATGTTGACTGTGATGGCAAGATACTGAGTGCATTTTTTTTTCCCACTGGATTAGCTAGAAATGCTTCACAGGAGGTTTGGGATCCTCATTATGTAACAGCAATTTAGAAATTTTTAATTAAGGACATATATGCATGTGAGGCATCCGGATTATTGTTCCAATCCAAAGCCCATTGCAGGCAATGCAAAGACTCACATCAAGTACATTAATTGCTCTATCATAACCCAAGTGCTTATACTGGAAATAATACAAATTAGGGTTAATGCCTTTTTCAAAGAACAGATTAATCTGCACAGACCTCAGTGCTACCACAACAAGGCTGTTTCCTGTTAAAAATGTGTTTGTATATGTTTACATTACACCTTGGTATGCTGTGGGGATATGTGCGACTACCATGCCAGGCTCTCTGAAAGGGCAGGAATGGCAGTATGGCAAAGGATCTGTAGCCTCAGGAGTGATGTGTGGAGTAGGCTTTACCATGAGCAGTGAAGAATGGAGACCACATTGATCAGAGACAAATGTGGTATGTAAATATTCAATCCTTCTCTGTGTCTTCAGGCACATACCAAACACAGGGAGTGTTTTAGCTGAACACCAAGCAAGAGTGCAGACTCTAGCACAGGCTGCAAAGCACAAATAACACTGTCTATGTCATGGAGGCCATACAAGGTAAGGGTCAGAAGACTTCTCACAGCCTTCTGTAGAACAGCCAAGAAACACAGGGCTTTCATTGAAGTTTGAAAAACAGATGCTCTTACAGCCACTGAACTGCAACAGTTTCTACCAAACAGCTCTATCAAAACACCCCCATCATCTTCTGTCTTGGCACTTCACTCCTGTCACCTCACTTCACTGTCACCACATGCCTATACCTTGAATTTCACTCAAATTCACTTCAGTATTTATCTTGAGGGCTTATCCCTTTTCATCCTTCATAATTTCCTATAGCAAATCAGAATCCTTAGCTCTCACCTCATTTTTACAAAAGATGAAATGCTTTTCATGCCATTTTCTTATGAAGGTATTTTCCCCATGTCTCTATATCTGCATGTGAAGGAGACATTACAGAAGTCTGCCTAGTCATTTTGTCATCCTCCTTCAAATAATTCTCTTACTCTCACTTGTGATGACTAAAAAATTATCTGAGAATGGTTAAACAGCTGGTGTGCTGTGACCACCACTTCTTATAGCAACTGTAATCCTCCCACTGTAACCTCGATATGTCTCTGTGTCTTTGCTGAATAGCCTTTTTCACACACTCATAAAAATCAGCATAGTGCCTTGCACCCCAATACCCCCATAAACATCACTGCTGAGTTCCCTGTTATCTCAAGCACAACTAATTTTTTTTTTGGAGAAAATTAATTGGAAGAGAATTATAGACACATGAGTAATATATCTACTCTACTCTGTTTTCATGGAAGAAATCACTTATTTTAGATACATTTTTGTCACTGTGTGATATTCCAGAAATATAAGGGCACACATTGTATATGAGACTTCAGTGTATTGTTAAAAATTTTCTGGAAATTGGTGTACTGCACACCAATGTATATCTCTAATATTTGGACAATAATTCTGCACCTCACAAGAATGCAAGGATTAGTTAACAAGCTAGCATTTATAAAGTGCTTTGAACATGAAAAGAGATACCTAAATGTGCCTTGTTATTATTAATGTTATTAAAAATACTTTTTAAAAATCATATTTATACAAACTTGCCAGAATCACTAAATATGTAAAATCTCTGTTGGGTGTGTGTGTGCATATTATTATTTTCTAATGTAGCAATGAAGTTCTATGCATGCCAAGAAAGACTGTGTCATGTTTGATTGGCAAAAATGTTTCCCCTGCAGTATGTGCCTGCCTCCTGCTACTTACATATATCAGAAATGATTGGTAGGTGCCATTCAAACTTTACATCTTTTTCCTTGTAGCCTCTAGAAATGTCACCGCGACCAAAGGTTAGCTTTCTCTTGTAATTAGAGCTGTACTAATCCCAAGTTGTGACTCAACAGGTACAGAAGAGATCTGTTGTTTCAAGAAATGTTAGGAATGGACAGGCAAAGACTTGTCAATCCACAGCCCATGCAGAGCAATCCTGAGCAGCCCGGATCTACAAGGTAACTTCCTCCGCAGTAATTTCAAGTTTAACCATGGTATTATATCATGGGTAGGTGATATAAAGTTAAACATCACAAGAAACCATTGCTGCAGAAGACCAAAGCAAAATAATTGACAGCAAAGCATGTCCCATCCCCAAAGGGAATGGTCCCCCTTTTTAGCCCTTTCCCACTCAGCCTCCTGCACCCTCTGCTGCCATGGCCCTGCAGCTCAACCCCAGGAGGGTAATAGCAGGGCTGAAATGGATGTGTCCCCAAAGGGCAATGATCCAAATAAGCTTCCCCTCTGACTTGTCCATTTGGAAGTTCAGTGTACAGGCACAGCAAAGTTCTGTGTGGAGGACATGCTTTTCCTCATTAGCTGCATTTAAGCTCTAAGTACCCAGTTCAGTGTCCTTAGTACTTCTGAAAAGCTGCATTGCATTAGATCACAGAGCACTACTATGTACCCAGGTAGCAGCTGGCATACTCAAACCTAAGCTGCCTAGACTCAAGCTCAGTGATGAAAGAAGCTAATGGAAATAAAATATATTGATTAAAATGACATGTTTTGCCCTACCACCGTATTATTGTGACAGGAGCACCATAGTAATCTCCATTCACAGGGAGGACACACACAGCCATGGAGGAGGTTACAACAAACATATTGGGTAGGAAGAAATGAGTTGATCAAACCAAATGTTGGAGTGAGGACAGATCAAATGATGCCACATGGAAAATTATGGTTTGGAATGAAGAAGTGGTCCATTTAGCAGTACATAAAGTCTCTGTAATATGCATAAAATCAGCAGCTAGCAGATGTTTTCTAACACAGTGCATCTGTATGAGGCTGAGGCATATTCAGTTCCACTGTAGCAGCAATACACAGAGCAGATATAATGGCAGACCCTCCAGACAGATGAAGGCAGCCCTGCCCTTACTTAATAGTAACAGTAAATAGTAACTTGCACTAATTAGCAATCAGAAATTTAATCATGGATTTGGATGCAATTGTGGGAGGTATCATACAGAGGATGAAAGTAAAACCTATCATCCATTGGTAACAGATAAGACAAGGAAAAAAAGTCATTTCAGCCCTGTGTTTGATAAGATCTTGCTGAAAATATCACTTTTGGGTTACAACTCTCCATTCATACTTTGTGGCCAAAGGCAACTTCTTTTAAATCACAGAAGTGATTTAGAAAAGATCACTTATTTCACAGAAGTGTCTGAGTTTTGAGAAAGTAGCTGATCTGAGCTGGATGGCTTATTTAAAGAACTGATACATCAATGATATTTTCTTTCCTGAAGTTACTTTTTATCTGGGAGCTAGTGGAGGAAAATATAGTATGGTTCTGTCTCAGACTTCTCTGGTATTCTAAATAGCCATTCATGCCTACCATGGCAAAATACAGGCTACTCACAGTAGGCAGTGCAGATATTCACAATTTGTTCTTTGTTCTTCAGTGGTTTTACCAGAAGAAATAATACTTAATCACTGAGAGACTTAAAATATCGGAATGAACACTTACTTGGTCATGATTACCATAACTGATAAAAATGTGGAAGGTCTCAATCTAGAATTTATTTCAGGTCATGTGAACACTCAGGGCCAGTATGATGGAGGCTATCTTAGAGTCCACTAGCATTTATGACAAATTAATTTTTTTCAAATCAACACGCAGACTGAAGCCAATTGAACAGTACTGCACTTGACCAAACACAGCTGAGAAGCACCCAGTCTTGAGCACAATGACATCATGTCTTGGACACAGTACAGCCATGTGTTTGCAGCTTCCAAGGATTGTATTCATCAGGGAAAGAGAGTTTAAAAGCTTCAGTCATGCAAAGTACAGTTCTTATACTATAGACTAGAGATCGTGTATCCTCCTAAGCCACTGTGCTTAATGATTTTTAAGATTCTCAGCTGTTTTCAGAGCCTTTTATGGGACAGTTCAGAGAGAGTTAGAAATCTCTTCAGCCCACGCTAACATGACTTCTCAAAGCATCTCTGAAACAACTGTCTGCAACGAGAATGAGAGATGTCAGTGCAGGAAGCAGAAAGCTGAAAATGGAACTGTCTCCCTTTTGATAACACTGGAACAGTGACAGACCTTCCTGCCATGAGATTGCTTTTTGTCCATGAGACACAAGAGCAATACAATACAATAAATAAATACAATGCTAACTGTAAGATATAAAAGATAAAAAATATGTACCTCTGTGCATAATTGTTAAAATATATTATCTTGGAGTGTATTACCATGGAGGTAATTTGGATATAGCCATCTTAAAAGATACCAGGGATTAAGTTTTTACCAACAGTTCCAGAACAAAAAAGGGAGACAAGCTTTAAAATGGGACACCTTCACCCCAAAAAGGTTGTCAGAACTAGCAGTGAAAAATGAGCATATGTAGAAAGCTCACTTAAACTGAGCTTCCTACTAACTTTTCAGGTTTTGGACAACAATCTCTCACTTCTCCAGCAGTCCCTGTAGTATTGCCATTGTGGCACTGGCTGCCAATTGCCAAGGGCTTTGTTAATAGAAAATGGAATTATTTTTATTCAGGTCTCTTTATTCTTATTGAGTGTGATTTACTGTAGTGTTATGGAGAAAGTCTCATTGTCACCTGATCATATCTTGTCACAACCAGTGAGATTACTGTCAGGGAGAAAGCTGCTCATTCCAAGAAACATTTAGTAATAGATTAGTTACTAGCTGAAGCTAATACTTTACAAAAAGAGCAATCAATTACATATCTACCATTGCTCAAAGAGTCTTATATTAGAAAGGCACATAAAATAATAACTAAATAATTGCACATGGCGGCTTGGGCTGGACTGTGTGAAATCAACTTAGACACACGCAGGAGTATAAAGTGTTTTTCACACACTTTGAAAGGCACAGTGTAAAAAGCAATGATTGTAGATGACCATGCATAATAACTGGGTTGTGAAGAAGCATCTTGCTCAACCTCATTCTAAGCATGGCATACTCAATACTGTTTACACTCACAGAGTAATAGTTATTTTTAACAATCACTAATGAGCTGAAATATCCCAGCCCCACTTCACACTTAGTATTCACTTTCAGATCTGCTATTCCACTGCCTTCATAAATTCAGGAGGCCCCTGGGAGATCTCTTCTTGCCTTGCGACCATGCCTGTGGGACATGCTGCTGTTCCTCCCTTGACACTAATTCCACTGACATCAGGGGACATACACACAGAATAGCACCAGGATACAAGCTCCACATCAAGAGAAAAAAAGACTGTGTGAATGATCTTTTTTCTTACCCCTGCCTTCCTGTTTAAGCCATGGAGAGCTTTCCTTCATCAGAGCCTTTACTCCTGAATGTCAAAACAGGCTGTGGAACTGTCTGCTACCCCCTAGAGCAGGAGGCTACAAGAAAGGTTCCCCAGTGAACGTCCCAGGCATGGATCCAACTGCTGAATTAGGACAGAAGAGGAAAGACTTGTCTCTACCTGCTGCTGTGAGGATTCACTTGTCCACATTTTTCTTCCCTTCCGGAAAGAAAGACTGCAGAAAAATTCCTCCTCCCTTCTTTTCGTTCTCCCACTTATTCAGAAACTAGGTTGAAAATGTGGGTCTAGCTGGTGCAAGATCAGGATTGCCAGTCTTTTGTTGCTCTTCTAGCACCAATTACCCAGGAGCAACAAAAATCTCAGTCATCATCTGCTGCCAGAAAGAGGTGATTGCTGAATGATCCTCTTATATATAAATATTCACTATTACTACTATGGCCACAAAAGAAGTTCTATCTTGTATTCTTATTTCAAATTTATGCTGATAATTTTCTTCCTTTTTTGTTTTCCACATTGAAAAATTAAAGCTCTTTACTTTTCTTTAAAA